>NC_086263.1:0-347500 GCF_021018805.1 Prinia subflava
AATCCAAGGCAATCCAATGCAATCCAAGGAAATCCAATGCAATCCAAAGCAATCCAATGCAATCCAATGCAATCCAATCCAATGCTTGCCCTTCCCTGCTCTTCCCTTCCTTTCCCTGCCTTGCCCTTTCCCTGCCCTTCCCTACCCTGCCTTGCCCTGCCCTGCCCTGCAATACCCTGACATGCCCTGACATGCCCAGCTGAGCCCTGCCCTGCCCTACCCTGCCCTAGCCTCAAATTCAATGCAATGCAATGCAGTGCACAGCAATCCAATACAATACATTGCAATCTAATGCAATCTAATGCCTTCCAATGCAAAGCAATCCAATGCAATCCAATGCAATCCAATCCAATGCTTGCCCTTCCCTGCACTTCCCGTCCTATCCCTGCCCTGCCCTGCCCTGCCCTCCCCTCCCCTGCCCTTCAATGAAATGCAATGCAATGGAGTGAAATTCAATCCAATCCAATGCAATCCAATGCAATCCAATGCAATCCAATGCAATCCAATGCAATCCAATGCAATCCAATGCAATCCAATGCCAACCCATGCAATCCAATGCAATGCAATGCAATGCAGTGAAATTCAATCCAATGCAATCCAATGCAATCCAATGCAATCCAATGCAATCCAATCCAATGCTTTCCCTTTGCTGCCCTTCCCTTCCCAACCCTGCCATGCCCTGCCCTCCCCTGCCCTTCAATGAAATGCAATGCAATGCAGTGAAATTCAATCCAATGCAATCCAATGCAATCCAATGCTTGCCCTTCCCTGCCCTTCCCTTCCCGCCCTTCCTTTCCCTGCCCTGCCCTGCCCTGCCTTCCCTTGCCCTGCCCTGATGTGCCCTTACATGCCCAGCCCAGCCCTGCCATGCCCTGCCATGCCCTGTCCTGCTCTGCCCTGCCCTGCCCGCAAATGCAATGCAATGCAATGCAGTGCAATGCAATCCAATGCAATACATTGCAATCTAATGCAATCTAATGCATTCCAATGCAATGCAATCCAATGCAATCCAATGCAATCCAATCCAATGTTTGCCCTTCCCTACCCTTCCCTTCCCTGCCCTGCCCTGTCATGCCCTGCCCTCTCCTGCCCTTCAAAAAAATGCAACGCAATGCAGTGAAATGCAATCCAAAGCAATCCAATGCAATCCAATGCAATCCAATGAAATCCAATGCAATGCAATACAATGCAATCCAATGCAATCCAATGCAATCCAATGCAATACAATGCAATCCAATCCAATGCTTGCCCTTTCCTGCTCTTCCATTCCCTGCCCTGCCCTGCCCTGCCCTGCCGTTAAATGAAATGTAATCCAATGCAGTGAAATTCAATCCAATGCATTCCAATGCAATCCAATGCAATCCAAAGCAATCCAATGCAATCCAATGCAATCCAATGCAATCCAATGCAATCCAATGCAATCCAATGCAATCCAATCAAATGCTTGCCCTTCCCTGCCCTTCCCTTCCCTTCCCTGCCTTGCCCTTCCTTGCCCTGCCCTACCCTGCCTTGCCTTGCCCTGCCCTGAAATGCCCTGACATGCCCTGTCATGCTTAGCACAGCCCTGCCCATCCCTGCCCTGACCCGCCCTGCACTCAAATTCAATGCAAATGCAATGCAGTGCAATGCAATCCAATACAATACATTGCAATCTAATGCAATTTAATGCCTTCAAATGCAAAGCAATTCAATGCAATCCAATGCAATCCGATGCAATCCAATCCAATGCTTGCCCTTCCCTGCACTTCCCTTCCTTGCCCTGCCCTGCCCTGCCCTCCCCTGCCCTTCAATGAAATGCAATGCAATGCAGTGAAATTCAATCCAATGCAATCCAATGCAATCTAATGCAATCCAAGGCAATCCAATGCAATCCAATGCAATCCAATGCAATCCAATGCAATCCAATGCTTGCCCTTCCCTGCCCTTCCTTTCCCTTCCCTGCCCTTCTTTTCCCTGACCTGCCCTGCCCTGCCTTGCCTTGCCCTGCCCTGACATGCCCTGACATGCCCTGACATGCCCAGCCCAGCCCTGCCCTGCCCTGCCCTGCCCCTGCCCTGCCCTGCCCTGCCCTGCCCTGCCATGCCCTCAAATGCAATGCAATGCAATGCAGTGCAATGCAATCCAAAGCAATATATTGCAATCTAATGCAATCTAATGCATTCCAATGCAATGCAATCCAATGCAATCCAATGCAATCCAATCCAGTGTTTGCCCTTCCCTGCCATTTCCTTCCCTTCCCTGCCCTCCCCTGCCCTCCCCTGCCCTTCAATGAAATGCAATGCAAGGCACTGAAATGCAGTCTAATGCAATCCAATGCAATCCAATGAAGTCCAATGTAATCCATTGCAATCCAATGCAATCCAATGCAATCCAAAGCAATCCAATGCAATCCAATGCAATCCAATGCAATCCAATGCAATCCAATCCAATGCTTGCCCTTCCCTGCCCTTCCCTTCCCTGCTCTGCCCTGCCCTGCACTCCCCTGCCCTTCAATGAAATGCAATGCAATGCAGTGAAATGAAATCCAATGTAATCCAATGCAATCCAATGCAATCCAATCCAATGCTTTCCTTTTCCTGCCCTTCCCTTCCCTGCCGTGACCTTCCCTACCCTGCCCTCCCCTGCCCTTAAATGAAATGTAATGGAATGCAGTGAAATTAAATCCAATGCAATCCAATGTAATCCAATGCAATTCAATGCAATCCAATGCAATCCAATCCAATGCTTGCCCTTCCCTGCCCTTCACTTCCCTTCCCTTCCCTGCCTTGCCCTTCCGTGCCCTGCCCTGCCCTGTCCTTCCCTGCCCTGCCCTGCCCTCCCCTCCCCTCCCCTCCCCTCCCCACCTTTCACCTCCCCTCCCCTCCCCTCCCCTCCCTTTGCATCCCCTCCCCTCCCCTGCCCTGCCCTGACCTGCCCTGCCTTGCTCTGCCTTGCCCTGCTCTGCCCTGCCCTGACATAACCTGACATACCCTGACATACCTTGACATACCCTGACATGCCCAGCCCTGTTCTACTTTGCCCTGCCCTGCCCTGCCCAGCCCTTTAATTCTATGCAATGCAATTCAGCGTGATACAATCCAATGCAATACAATGCAATCCAATGCATTCTAATGCAATGCAATGCAATGCAATCCAAGGCAATCCAATGCAATCCAATGCAATCCAATGCAATCCAATCCAATGCTTGCCCTTCCCTTCCCTTCCCTTCCGTTTCCTGCCCTGCCCTGCCCTCCCCTGCCCTTCAATGAAATGCAATGCAATGCAGTGAAATGACGTATAATGCAATCCAATGAAATCCAACGCAATATAATGCAATGCAATGCAATCAAATCCAATCCACTGCAATCCACTGCAATACAATGCAATCCAATGAAATCCAATGAAATGCAATCCAATGCAATCCAATGAAATCCAATTCAATCCAATGAAATCAAAAGCAATCCAATGCATTCCAACGCAATCCAATGCAATCCAATCCAATGCTTGCCCATTCCTGCCCTTCCCTTCTTTGCCCTGCCCTGCCCTGCACTGCCCTGCCTTGTTATGCCCTGCCCTGCCCTGCCCTTCAATGAAATGCAATGCAATGCAGTGAAATTCAATCCAATGCAATCCAAAGCAATCCAATGCAATCCAATCCAATCCAATGCAATCCAAAGCAATCCAATGAAATCCAATGCAATCCAATGTAATCCAATACAATCCAACCAATTGCTTGCCCTTCCCTTCCCTTCCCTTCCCTTCCCTTCCCTGCCCCTGCCCTTCCCTGCCCAGCCCTGCTCTGCTCTGCCCTGCCCTGCCCTTCCCTTCCCTTCCCTGCCTTAAAATGCAATGCAATGCAGTTCAGTGCAATGCAATCCAATGCAACACAATAAATTCCAATGCAATCCAATGCAATGCAATCCAATGCAATCCAATGCAATCCAAAGCAATCCAATGCAGTCCAATGTAATCCAATGCAATCCAATGCAATCCAATCCAATGCTTGCCCTTCCCTGCCCTTCCCTTCCCTGCCAATCCCTGCCTTGCCCTGCTCTGCCCTTCAATGTAATGCGATGCAATGCATTGAAATGCAATCCAATGGAATCCAATCAAATCTAATGCAATCCAATGCAATGAAATGCAATCCAATGCAATCCAATGCAGTCCACTGCAATCCACTGCAATCCTCTGCAATCCAACGCATTGCAATGCAATGCAATCCAATGCAATCCAATGCAATTAAATGCAATCCAATGCAATTCAATGAAATCCAATGCAATCCAAAGCAATCCAATTCAATGCTTGCCCTTCCCTGCCCTTCCCTTCCCTGCCATGCCCTGCCCTGCCCTGCCCTGCCCTCCCCTTTCCTTCAATGAAATGCAATCCAATGCAGTGAAATGCAATCCAATGCAATGCAATGCAATGCAATGCAATCCAATCCAATCCAATCCAATGCCTGCCCTGCCCTGCCCCTGCCCTTCACTGCCCTACCCTGCCCTGCCCTCCCCTGCCCTTCAATGAAATCCAATGCAATGCAGTGAAATGCAATCCAATGCAATCCAATGAATTCTAATGCAATCCAATGCAATTGCAATCCAATGCAATCCAATGCAATCCAATGCAATCCAATGCAATCCAATGCAATCCAATCCAATGCTTGCCCTTTCCTGCCCTTCCCTTACCTGCCCTGCCCTGCCCTGCCGTGTCCTGCCCTTCCCTTCAATGAAATGCAATGCAATGCAGTGAAATTCAATCCAATGCAATCTAATGCAATCCAAGGCAATCCAATGCAATCCAATGCAATCCAATGCAATCCAATGAAATCCAATGCAATCCAATTAAATCCAATGCAATCCAATGCAATCCAATCCAATGCTTGCCCTTCCCTGCCCTTCCCTTCCTTGCCCTGCCCTGCCCCTGCCCTGCCCTGCTTTGCCCTGACATGCCCTGACATGCCCTGACATGCCCTGACATGCCCTTACATTCCCAGCCCAGCCTTGCCCTGCCCAGCCCTGCCCTGCCATTCCCTGCTCGGCCCTGCCCTGCCCTCAAATGCAATGCAATGCAATGCAGTGCAATGCAATCCAATGCAATACATTGCAATCTAATGCAATCTAATGCATTCCAATGCAATGCAATCCAATGAAATCCAATGTAATCCAATGCAATCCAATGCAATCCAATGCAATCCAATGCAATGCTTGCCCTTCCCTGCCCTTCCCTTCCCTTCCCTTCCCTGCCCTGCCCTGCCCTGCCCTGCCCTGCCCTCCCCTGCCTTTCAATGAAATCCAATGCAATGCAGTGAAATGCAATCCAATGCAATCCAATGAGATCTAATGCAATCCAATGAAATCCAATGCAATCCAATGCAATCCAATTCAATCCAATGAAATCCAATGAAATCCAATGCAATGCAATGCAATGCAATGCAATCCAATGAAATCCAATGAAATCCAATGCAATACAATGCAATTCAATCCAATGCAATCCAATGCAATCAAGTCCAATTCTTGCCCTGCCCTGCCCTTTTCTTCACTGCCCTTCCCTGCCCTGCCCTCCCCTGCCCTTCAACGAAATGCAATGCAATGCAGTGAAATGCAATCCAATGCAATCCACTGCAGTCCACTGCAATCCAATGCAATCCAATGCAATGCAATGCAATCCAATGAAATCCAATGCAATCCAATGCAATTCAATGCAATCTAATGAAATCCAATGCAATCCAATGCAATCCAATCCAATGCTTGCCCTTTCCTGCCCTTCCATTCCCTGCCCTGCCCTGCCCTCCCCTGCCCTTAAATGAAATGTAATGGAATGCAGTTAAATTCAATCCAATGCAATCCAATGCAATCCAATGCAATCCAAGGCAATCCAATGCAATCCAAGGAAATCCAATGCAATCCAAAGCAATCCAATGCAATCCAATGCAATCCAATCCAATGCTTGCCCTTCCCTGCTCTTCCCTTCCTTTCCCTGCCTTGCCCTTCCCTGCCCTTCCCTACCCTGCCTTGCCCTGCCCTGCCCTGCAATGCCCTGACATGCCCTGACATGCCCAGCTGAGCCCTGCCCTGCCCTACCCTGCCCTAGCCTCAAATTCAATGCAATGCAATGCAGTGCACAGCAATCCAATACAATACATTGCAATCTAATGCAATCTAATGCCTTCCAATGCAAAGCAATCCAATGCAATCCAATGCAATCCAATCCAATGCTTGCCCTTCCCTGCACTTCCCGTCCTATCCCTGCCCTGCCCTGCCCTGCCCTCCCCTCCCCTGCCCTTCAATGAAATGCAATGCAATGGAGTGAAATTCAATCCAATGCAATCCAATGCAATCCAATGCAATCCAATGCAATCCAATGCAATCCAATGCAATCCAATGCAATCCAATGCAATCCAATGCAATCCAATGCCAACCCCATGCAATCCAATGCAATGCAATGCAATGCGGTGATATTCAATCCAATGCAATCCAATGCAATCCAATGCAATCCAATGCAATCCAATGCAATCCAATCCAATGCTTTCCCCTTTGCTGCCCTTCCCTTCCCTGCCCTGCCATGCCCTGCCCTCCCCTGCCCTTCAATGAAATGCAATGCAATGCAGTGAAATTCAATCCAATGCAATCCAATGCAATCCAATGCTTGCCCTTCCCTGCCCTTCCCTTCCCGCCCTTCCTTTCCCTGCCCTGCCCTGCCCTGCATTCCCTTGCCCTGCCCTGATGTGCCCTTACATGCCCAGCCCAGCCCTGCCATGCCCTGCCATGCCCTGTCCTGCTCTGCCCTGCCCTGCCCTAAAATGCAATGCAATGCAGTGCAATGCAATCCAATGCAATACATTGCAATCTAATGCAATCTAATGCATTCCAATGCAATGCAATCCAATGCAATCCAATGCAATCCAATCCAATGCTTGCCCTTCCCTGCCCTTCCCTTCCCTGCCCTGCCCTGTCATGCCCTGCCCTCCCCTGCCCTTCAAAAAAATGCAACGCAATGCAGTGAAATGCAATCACAAGCAATCCAATGCAATCCAATGCAATCCAATGAAATCCAATGCAATGCAATACAATGCAATCCAATGCAATCCAATGCAATCCAATGCAATACAATGCAATCCAATCCAATGATTGCCCTTTCCTGCTCTTCCATCCCCTGCCCTGCCCTGCCCTGCCGTTAAATGAAATGTAATCCAATGCAGTGAAATTCAATCCAATGCATTCCAATGCAATCCAATGCAATCCAATGCAATCCAATGCAATCCAATGCAATCCAATGCAATCCAATGCAATCCAATGCAATCCAATGCAATCCAATGCAATCCAATCAAATGCTTGCCCTTCCCTGCCCTTCCCTTCCCTGCCTTGCCCTTCCTTGCCCTGCCCTACCCTGCCTTGCTTTGCCCTGCCCTGAAATGCCCTGACATGCCCTGTCATGCCCAGCACAGCCCTGCCCATCCCTGCCCTGACCCGGCCTGCACTCAAATTCAATGCAATGCAATGCAGTGCAATGCAATCCAATACAATACATTGCAATCTAATGCAATTTAATGCCTTCAAATGCAAAGCAATTCAATGCAATCCAATGCAATCCGATTCAATCCAATCCAATGCTTGCCCTTCCCTGCACTTCCCTTCCTTGCCCTGCCCTGCCCTGCCCTCCCCTGCCCTTCAATGAAATGCAATGCAATGCAGTGAAATTCAATCCAATGCAATCCAATGCAATCTAATGCAATCCAAGGCAATCCAATGCAATCCAATGCAATCCAATGCAATCCAATGCAATCCAATGCTTGCCCTTCCCTGCCCTTCCTTTCCCTTCCCTGCCCTTCTTTTCCCTGACCTGCCCTGCCCTGCCTTGCCTTGCCCTGCCCTGACATGCCCTGACATGCCCTGACATGCCCAGCCCAGCCCTGCCCTGCCCTGCCCTGCCCTGCCCTGCCCTGCCATGCCCTCAAATGCAATGCAATGCAATGCAGTGCAATGCAATCCAAAGCAATATATTGCAATCTAATGCAATATAATGCATTCCAATGCAATGCAATCCAATGCAATCCAATTCAATCCAATCCAGTGCTTGCCCTTCCCTGCCATTTCCTTCCCTTCCCTGCCCTCCCCTGCCCTCCCCTGCCCCTCAATGAAATGCAATGCAAGGCACTGAAATGCAGTCTAATGCAATCCAATGCAATCCAATGAAGTCCAATGTAATCCATTGCAATCCAATGCAATCCAATGCAATCCAATGCAATCCAATGCAATCCAATCCAATGCTTGCCCTTCCCTTCCCTTCCCTTCCGTTTCCTGCCCTGCCCTGCCCTCCCCTGCCCTTCAATGAAATGCAATGCAATGCAGTGAAATGACGTATAATGCAATCCAATGAAATCCAACGCAATATAATGCAATGCAATGCAATCAAATGCAATCCACTGCAATACAATGCAATCCAATGAAATCCAATGAAATGCAATCCAATGCAATCCAATGAAATCCAATTCAATCCAATGAAATCAAAAGCAATCCAATGCATTCCAACGCAATCCAATGCAATCCAATCCAATGCTTGCCCATTCCTGCCCTTCCCTTCTTTGCCCTGCCCTGCCCTGCACTGCCCTGCCTTGTTATGCCCTGCCCTGCCCTGCCCTTCAATGAAATGCAATGCAATGCAGTGAAATTCAATCCAATGCAATCCAAAGCAATCCAATGCAATCCAATCCAATCCAATGCAATCCAAAGCAATCCAATGAAATCCAATGCAATCCAATGTAATCCAATACAATCCAACCAATTGCTTGCCCTTCCCTTCCCTTCCCTTCCCTTCCCTGCCCTGCCCTTCCCTGCCCAGCCCTGCTCTGCTCTGCCCTGCCCTTCCCTTCCCTTCCCTGCCTTAAAATGCAATGCAATGCAGTTCAGTGCAATGCAATCCAATGCAAAACAATAAATTCCAATGCAATCCAATGCAATGCAATCCAATGCAATCCAATGCAATCCAAAGCAATCCAATGCAGTCCAATGTAATCCAATGCAATCCAATGCAATCCAATCCAATGCTTGCCCTTCCCTGCCCTTCCCTTCCCTGCCAATCCCTGCCTTGCCCTGCTCTGCCCTTCAATGTAATGCGATGCAATGCATTGAAATGCAATCCAATGGAATCCAATCAAATCTAATGCAATCCAATGCAATGAAATGCAATCCAATGCAATCCAATGCAATCCACTGCAATCCACTGCAATCCTCTGCAATCCAATGCATTGCAATGCAATGCAATCCAATGCAATCCAATGCAATTCAATGAAATCCAATGCAATTCAATGAAATCCAATGCAATCCAAAGCAATCCAATTCAATGCTTGCCCTTCCCTGCCCTTCCCTTCCCTGCCATGCCCTGCCCTGCCCTGCCCTGCCCTCCCCTTTCCTTCAATGAAATGCAATCCAATGCAGTGAAATGCAATCCAATGCAATGCAATGCAATGCAATGCAATGCAATGCAATGCAATCCAATCCAATCCAATCCAATGCCTGCCCTGCCCTGCCCTGCCCTTCACTGCCCTACCCTACCCTGCCCTCCCCTGCCCTTCAATGAAATCCAATGCAATGCAGTGAAATGCAATCCAATGCAATCCAATGAATTCTAATGCAATCCAATGCAATCCAATGCAATGCAATCCAATGCAATCCAATGCAATCCAATGCAATCCAATGCAATCCAATGCAATCCAATGCAATCCAATGCAATGCAATCCAATGCAATCCAATGCAATCCAATGCAATCCAATGAAATCCAATGAAATCCAATGCAATCCAATGCAATTCAATCCAGTGCAATCCAATGCAATCAAAGCCAATGCTTGCCCTGCCCTGCCCTTCCATTCACTGCCCTTCCCTGCCCTGCCCTCCCCTGCCCTTCAACGAAATGCAATGCAATGCAGTGAAATGCAATCCAATGCAATTCAATGCAATCTAATGCAATCCAATGCAATCCAATGCAATCCAATCCAATGCTTGCCCTTTCCTGCCCTTCCCTTACCTGCCCTGCCCTGCCCTGCCGTGTCCTCCCCTTCCCTTCAATGAAATGAAATGCAATGCAGTGAAATTCAATCCAATACAATCAAATGCAATCCAATGCAATCCAATGAAATCCGATGCAATCCAATGCAATCCAATGAAATCCAATGCAATCCAATTAAATCCAATGCAATCCAATGCAATCCAATCCAATGCTTGCCCTTCCCTGCCCTTCCCTTCCTTGCCCTGCCCTGCCCTGCCCTGCCCTGCTTTGCCCTGACATGCCCTGACATGCCCTGACATGCCCTTACATTCCCAGCCCAGCCTTGCCCAGCCCTGCCCTGCCCTGCCATTCCCTGCTCTGCCCTGCCCTGCCCTCAAATGCAATGCAGTGCAATGCAATCCAATGCAATACATTGCAATCTAATGCAATCTAATGCAATCTAATGCATTCCAATGCAATGCAATCCAATGAAATCCAATGTAATCCAATGCAATCCAATGCAATCCAATGCAATCCAATGCAATGCTTGCCCTTCCCTGCCCTGCCCTGCCCTGCCCTGCCCTGCCCTGCCCTCCCCTGCCCTTCAATGAAATCCAATGCAATGCAGTGAAATGCAATCCAATGCAATCCAATGAGATCTAATGCAATCCAATGCAATCCAATGCAATCCAATGCAATCCAATGCAATCCAATGCAATCCAATGCAATCCAATGCAATGCAATCCAATGAAATCCAATGAAATCCAATGAAATCCAATGCAATACAATGCAATTCAATCCAGTGCAATCCAATGCAATCAAGTCCAATTCTTGCCCTGCCCTGCCCTTTTCTTCACTGCCCTTCCCTGCCCTGCCCTCCCCTGCCCTTCAACGAAATGCAATGCAATGCAGTGAAATGCAATCCAATGCAATCCACTGCAGTCCACTGCAATCCAATGCAATCCAATGCAATGCAATGCAATCCAATGAAATCCAATGCAATCCAATGCAATTCAATGCAATCTAATGAAATCCAATGCAATCCAATGCAATCCAATCCAATGCTTGCCCTTTCCTGCCCTTCCATTCCCTGCCCTGCCCTGCCCTCCCCTGCCCTTAAATGAAATGTAATGGAATGCAGTTAAATTCAATCCAATGCAATCCAATGCAATCCAATGCAATCCAAGGCAATCCAATGCAATCCAAGGAAATCCAATGCAATCCAAAGCAATCCAATGCAATCCAATGCAATCCAATCCAATGCTTGCCCTTCCCTGCTCTTCCCTTCCTTTCCCTGCCTTGCCCTTCCCTGCCCTTCCCTACCCTGCCTTGCCCTGCCCTGCCCTGCAATGCCCTGACATGCCCTGACATGCCCAGCTGAGCCCTGCCCTGCCCTACCCTGCCCTAGCCTCAAATTCAATGCAATGCAATGCAGTGCACAGCAATCCAATACAATACATTGCAATCTAATGCCTTCCAATGCAAAGCAATCCAATGCAATCCAATGCAATCCAATCCAATGCTTGCCCTTCCCTGCACTTCCCGTCCTATCCCTGCCCTGCCCTGCCCTCCCCTCCCCTGCCCTTCAATGAAATGCAATGCAATGGAGTGAAATTCAATCCAATGCAATCCAATGCAATCCAATGCAATCCAATGCAATCCAATGCAATCCAATGCAATCCAATGCCAACCCATGCAATCCAATGCAATGCAATGCAATGCAGTGAAATTCAATCCAATGCAATCCAATGCTATCCAATGCAATCCAATGCAATCCAATGCAATCCAATCCAATGCTTTCCCTTTGCTGCCCTTCCCTTCCCTGCCCTGCCATGCCCTGCCCTCCCCTGCCCTTCAATGAAATGCAATGCAATGCAGTGAAATTCAATCCAATGCAATCCAATGCAATCCAATGCTTGCCCTTCCCTGCCCTTCCCTTCCCGCCCTTCCTTTCCCTGCCCTGCCTTGCCCTGCCTTCCCTTGCCCTGCCCTGATGTGCCCTTACATGCCCAGCCCAGCCCTGCCATGCCCTGCCATGCCCTGTCCTGCTCTGCCCTGCCCTGCCCTAAAATGCAATGCAATGCAGTGCAATGCAATCCAATGCAATACATTGCAATCTAATGCAATCTAATGCATTCCAATGCAATGCAATCCAATGCAATCCAATCCAATGCTTGCCCTTCCCTGCCCTTCCCTTCCCTGCCCTGCCCTGTCATACCCTGCCCTCCCCTGCCCTTCAAAAAAATGCAACGCAATGCAGTGAAATGCAATCCAAAGCAATCCAATGCAATCCAATGAAATCCAATGCAATGCAATACAATGCAATCCAATGCAATCCAATGCAATCCAATGCAATCCAATGCAATCCAATCCAATGCTTGCCTTTCCTGCTCTTCCATTCCCTGCCCTGCCCTGCCCTGCCCTGCCTTGCCCTGCCCTGCCGTTAAATGAAATGTAATCCAATGCAGTGAAATTCAATCCAATGCATTCCAATGCAATCCAATGCAATCCAAAGCAATCCAATGCAATCCAATGCAATCCAATGCAATCCAATGCAATCCAATGCAATCCAATGCAATCCAATGCAATCCAATGCAATCCAATCAAATGCTTGCCCTTCCCTGCCCTTCCCTTCCCTTCCCTGCCTTGCCCTTCCTTGCCCTGCCCTACCCTGCCTTGCCTTGCCCTGCCCTGAAATGCCCTGACATGCCCTGTCATGCCCAGCACAGCCCTGCCCATCCCTGCCCTGACCCGCCCTGCACTCAAATTCAATGCAATGCAATGCAGTGCAATGCAATCCAATACAATACATTGCAATCTAATGCAATTTAATGCCTTCAAATGCAAAGCAATTCAATGCAATCCAATGCAATCCGATGCAATCCAATCCAATGCTTGCCCTTCCCTGCACTTCCCTTCCTTGCCCTGCCCTGCCCTGCCCTCCCCTGCCCTTCAATGAAATGCAATGCAATGCAGTGAAATTCAATCCAATGCAATCCAATGCAATCTAATGCAATCCAAGGCAATCCAATGCAATCCAATGCAATCCAATGCAATCCAATGCAATCCAATGCTTGCCCTTCCCTGCCCTTCCTTTCCCTTCCCTGCCCTTCTTTTCCCTGACCTGCCCTGCCCTGCCTTGCCTTGCCCTGCCCTGACATGCCCTGACATGCCCTGACATGCCCAGCCCAGCCCTGCCCTGCCCTGCCCTGCCCTGCCCTGCCCTGCCATGCCCTCAAATGCAATGCAATGCAATGCAGTGCAATGCAATCCAAAGCAATATATTGCAATCTAATGCAATCTAATGCATTCCAATGCAATGCAATCCAATGCAATCCAATGCAATCCAATCCAGTGCTTGCCCTTCCCTGCCATTTCCTTCCCTTCCCTGCCCTCCCCTGCCCTCCCCTGCCCTTCAATGAAATGCAATGCAAGGCACTGAAATGCAGTCTAATGCAATCCAATGCAATCCAATGAAGTCCAATGTAATCCATTGCAATCCAATGCAATCCAATGCAATCCAAAGCAATCCAATGCAATCCAATGCAATCCAATGCAATCCAATGCAATCCAATCCAATGCTTGCCCTTCCCTGCCCTTCCCTTCCCTGCTCTGCCCTGCCCTGCACTCCCCTGCCCTTCAATGAAATGCAATGCAATGCAGTGAAATGAAATCCAATGTAATCCAATGCAATCCAATGCAATCCAATGCAATCCAATGCAATCCAATGCAATCCAATCCAATGCTTTCCTTTTCCTGCCCTTCCCTTCCCTGCCGTGACCTTCCCTACCCTGCCCTCCCCTGCCCTTAAATGAAATGTAATGGAATGCAGTGAAATTAAATCCAATGCAATCCAATGCAATCCAATGTAATCCAATGCAATCCATTGCAATCCAATGCAATCCAATCCAATGCTTGCCCTTCCCTGCCCTTCACTTCCCTTCCCTTCCCTGCCTTGCCCTTCTGTGCCCTGCCCTGCCCTGCCCTGCCCTGCCCTGCCCTGCCCTGCCCTGCCCTCCTCTCCCCTCCCCTCCCCTCCCCTCCCCTCCCCTCCCCTCCCCTCCCCACCTTTCCCGTCCCCTCCCCTCCCCTCCCTTTGCCTCCCCTCCCCTCCCCTGCCCTGCCCTGACCTGCCCTGCCTTGCCCTGCCCTGCCCTGCCCTGCCCTGCCATGCCTTGCCCTGCCTTGCCCTGCTCTGCCCTGCCCTGACATAACCTGACATACCCTGACATACCCTGACATACCCTGACATGCCCAGCCCTGTTCTACTTTGCCCTGCCCTGCCCTGCCCAGCCCTTAAATTCTATGCAATGCAATTCAGCGTGATACAATCCAATGCAATACAATGCAATCCAATGCATTCTAATGCAATGCAATGCAATGCAATCCAAGGCAATCCAATGCAATCCAATGCAATCCAATGCAATCCAATCCAATGCTTGCCCTTCCCTTCCCTTCCCTTCCCTTCCCTTCCGTTTCCTGCCCTGCCCTGCCCTCCCCTGCCCTTCAATGAAATGCAATGCAATGCAGTGAAATGACGTATAATGCAATCCAATGAAATCCAACGCAATATAATGCAATGCAATGCAATCAAATGCAATCCACTGCAATCCACTGCAATACAATGCAATCCAATGAAATCCAATGAAATGCAATCCAATGCAATCCAATGAAATCCAATTCAATCCAATGAAATCAAAAGCAATCCAATGCATTCCAACGCAATCCAATGCAATCCAATCCAATGCTTGCCCATTCCTGCCCTTCCCTTCTTTGCCCTGCCCTGCCCTGCACTGCCCTGCCTTGTTATGCCCTGCCCTGCCCTGCCCTTCAATGAAATGCAATGCAATGCAGTGAAATTCAATCCAATGCAATCCAAAGCAATCCAATGCAATCCAATCCAATCCAATGCAATCCAAAGCAATCCAATGAAATCCAATGCAATCCAATGTAATCCAATACAATCCAACCAATTGCTTGCCCTTCCCTTCCCTTCCCTTCCCTGCCCTGCCCTTCCCTGCCCAGCCCTGCTCTGCTCTGCCCTGCCCTGCCCTTCCCTTCCCTTCCCTGCCTGAAAATGCAATGCAATGCAGTTCAGTGCAATGCAATCCAATGCAACACAATAAATTCAAATGCAATCCAATGCAATGCAATCCAATGCAATCCAATGCAATCCAAAGCAATCAAATGCAGTCCAATGTAATCCAATGCAATCCAATGCAATCCAATCCAATGCTTGCCCTTCCCTGCCCTTCCCTTCCCTGCCAATCCCTGCCTTGCCCTGCTCTGCCCTTCAATGTAATGCGATGCAATGCATTGAAATGCAATCCAATGGAATCCAATCAAATCTAATGCAATCCAATGCAATGAAATGCAATCCAATGCAATCCAATGCAATCCACTGCAATCCACTGCAATCCTCTGCAATCCAATGCATTGCAATGCAATGCAATCCAATGCAATCCAATGCAATTAAATGCAATCCAATGCAATTCAATGAAATCCAATGCAATCCAAAGATATCCAATTCAATGCTTGCCCTTCCCTGCCCTTCCCTTCCCTGCCATGCCCTGCCCTGCCCTGCCCTGCCCTCCCCTTTCCTTCAATGAAATGCAATCCAATGCAGTGAAATGCAATCCAATGCAATGCAATGCAATGCAATGCAATGCAATGCAATGCAATCCAATCCAATGCCTGCCCTGCCCTGCCCTGCCCTTCACTGCCCTACCCTGCCCTGCCCTCCCCTGCCCTTCAATGAAATCCAATGCAATGCAGTGAAATGCAATCCAATGCAATCCAATGAATTCTAATGCAATCCAATGCAATGCAATCCAATGCAATCCAATGCAATGCAATCCAATGCAATCCAATGCAATCCAATGCAATCCAATGCAATGCAATCCAATGCAATCCAATGCAATCCAATGCAATCCAATGCAATTCAATCCAGTGCAATCCAATGCAATCAAAGCCAATGCTTGCCCTGCCCTGCCCTTCCATTCACTGCCCTTCCCTGCCCTGCCCTCCCCTGCCCTTCAACGAAATGCAATGCAATGCAGTGAAATGCAATCCAATGCAATTCAATGCAATCTAATGCAATCCAATGCAATCCAATGCAATCCAATGCAATCCAATCCAATGCTTGCCCTTTCCTTCCCTTCCCTTACCTGCCCTGCCCTGCCCTGCCGTGTCCTCCCCTTCCCTTCAATGAAATGAAATGCAATGCAGTGAAATTCAATCCAATACAATCAAATGCAATCCAATGCAATCCAATGAAATCCGATGCAATCCAATGCAATCCAATGAAATCCGATGCAATCCAATGCAATCCAATGCAATCCAATGCAATCCAATCCAATGCTTGCCCTTCCCTGCCCTTCCCTTCCTTGCCCTGCCCTGCCCTGCCCTGCTTTGCCCTGACATGCCCTGACATGCCCTGACATGCCCTTACATTCCCAGCCCAGCCTTGCCCTGCCCAGCCCTGCCCTGCCATTCCCTGCTCTGCCCTGCCCTGCCCTCAAATGCAATGCAATGCAATGCAGTGCAATGCAATCCAATGCAATACATTGCAATCTAATGCAATCTAATGCATTCCAATGCAATGCAATCCAATGAAATCCAATGTAATCCAATGCAATCCAATGCAATCCAATGCAATCCAATGCAATGCTTGCCCTTCCCTGCCCTGCCCTGCCCTGCCCTGCCCTGCCCTGCCTTGCCCTCCCCTGCCCATCAATGAAATCCAATGCAATGCAGTGAAATGCAATCCAATGCAATCCAATGAGATCTAATGCAATCCAATGCAATCCAATGCAATCCAATGCAATCCAATGAAATCCAATGCAATGCAATGCAATGCAATCCAATGAAATCCAATGAAATCCAATGCAATACAATGCAATTCAATCCAGTGCAATCCAATGCAATCAAGTCCAATTCTTGCCCTGCCCTGCCCTTTTCTTCACTGCCCTTCCCTGCCCTGCCCTCCCCTGCCCTTCAACGAAATGCAATGCAATGCAGTGAAATGCAATCCAATGCAATCCACTGCAGTCCACTGCAATCCAATGCAATGCAATGCAATGCAATGCAATCCAATGAAATCCAATGCAATCCAATGCAATTCAATGCAATCTAATGAAATCCAATGCAATCCAATGCAATCCAATCCAATGCTTGCCCTTTCCTGCCCTTCCATTCCCTGCCCTGCCCTGCCCTCCCCTGCCCTTAAATGAAATGTAATGGAATGCAGTTAAATTCAATCCAATGCAATCCAATGCAATCCAATGCAATCCAAGGCAATCCAATGCAATCCAAGGAAATCCAATGCAATCCAAAGCAATCCAATGCAATCCAATGCAATCCAATCCAATGCTTGCCCTTCCCTGCTCTTCCCTTCCTTTCCCTGCCTTGCCCTTCCCTGCCCTTCCCTACCCTGCCTTGCCCTGCCCTGCCCTGCAATGCCCTGACATGCCCTGACATGCCCAGCTGAGCCCTGCCCTGCCCTACCCTGCCCTAGCCTCAAATTCAATGCAATGCAATGCAGTGCACAGCAATCCAATACAATACATTGCAATCTAATGCCTTCCAATGCAAAGCAATCCAATGCAATCCAATGCAATCCAATCCAATGCTTGCCCTTCCCTGCACTTCCCGTCCTATCCCTGCCCTGCCCTGCCCTGCCCTCCCCTCCCCTGCCCTTCAATGAAATGCAATGCAATGGAGTGAAATTCAATCCAATGCAATCCAATGCAATCCAATGCAATCCAATGCAATCCAATGCAATCCAATGCCAACCCATGCAATCCAATGCAATGCAATGCAATGCAGTGAAATTCAATCCAATGCAATCCAATGCTATCCAATGCAATCCAATGCAATCCAATGCAATCCAATCCAATGCTTTCCCTTTGCTGCCCTTCCCTTCCCTGCCCTGCCATGCCCTGCCCTCCCCTGCCCTTCAATGAAATGCAATGCAATGCAGTGAAATTCAATCCAATGCAATCCAATGCAATCCAATGCTTGCCCTTCCCTGCCCTTCCCTTCCCGCCCTTCCTTTCCCTGCCCTGCCTTGCCCTGCCTTCCCTTGCCCTGCCCTGATGTGCCCTTACATGCCCAGCCCAGCCCTGCCATGCCCTGCCATGCCCTGTCCTGCTCTGCCCTGCCCTGCCCTAAAATGCAATGCAATGCAGTGCAATGCAATCCAATGCAATACATTGCAATCTAATGCAATCTAATGCATTCCAATGCAATGCAATCCAATGCAATCCAATGCAATCCAATCCAATGCTTGCCCTTCCCTGCCCTTCCCTTCCCTGCCCTGCCCTGTCATGCCCTGCCCTCCCCTGCCCTTCAAAAAAATGCAACGCAATGCAGTGAAATGCAATCCAATGCAATCCAATGCAATCCAATGCAATCCAATGAAATCCAATGCAACGCAATACAATGCAATCCAATGCAATCCAATGCAATCCAATGCAATACAATGCAATACAATGCAATCCAATCCAATGCTTGCCCTTTCCTGCTCTTCCATTCCCTGCCCTGCCCTGCCCTGCCCTGCCTTGCCCTGCCCTGCCGTTAAATGAAATGTAATCCAATGCAGTGAAATTCAATCCAATGCATTCCAATGCAATCCAATGCAATCCAAAGCAATCCAATGCAATCCAATGCAATCCAATGCAATCCAATGCAATCCAATGCAATCCAATCAAATGCTTGCCCTTCCCTGCCCTTCCCTTCCCTTCCCTGCCTTGCCCTTCCTTGCCCTGCCCTACCCTGCCTTGCCTTGCCCTGCCCTGAAATGCCCTGACATGCCCTGTCATGCCCAGCACAGCCCTGCCCATCCCTGCCCTGACCCGCCCTGCACTCAAATTCAATGCAATGCAATGCAGTGCAATGCAATCCAATACAATACATTGCAATCTAATGCAATTTAATGCCTTCAAATGCAAAGCAATTCAATGCAATCCAATGCAATCCGATGCAATCCAATCCAATGCTTGCCCTTCCCTGCACTTCCCTTCCTTGCCCTGCCCTGCCCTGCCCTCCCCTGCCCTTCAATGAAATGCAATGCAATGCAGTGAAATTCAATCCAATGCAATCCAATGCAATCTAATGCAATCCAAGGCAATCCAATGCAATCCAATGCAATCCAATGCAATCCAATGCAATCCAATGCTTGCCCTTCCCTGCCCTTCCTTTCCCTTCCCTGCCCTTCTTTTCCCTGACCTGCCCTGCCCTGCCTTGCCTTGCCCTGCCCTGACATGCCCTGACATGCCCTGACATGCCCAGCCCAGCCCTGCCCTGCCCTGCCCTGCCCTGCCCTGCCCTGCCATGCCCTCAAATGCAATGCAATGCAATGCAGTGCAATGCAATCCAAAGCAATATATTGCAATCTAATGCAATCTAATGCATTCCAATGCAATGCAATCCAATGCAATCCAATGCAATCCAATCCAGTGCTTGCCCTTCCCTGCCATTTCCTTCCCTTCCCTGCCCTCCCCTGCCCTCCCCTGCCCTTCAATGAAATGCAATGCAAGGCACTGAAATGCAGTCTAATGCAATCCAATGCAATCCAATGAAGTCCAATGTAATCCATTGCAATCCAATGCAATCCAATGCAATCCAAAGCAATCCAATGCAATCCAATGCAATCCAATGCAATCCAATGCAATCCAATCCAATGCTTACCCTTCCCTGCCCTTCCCTTCCCTGCTCTGCCCTGCCCTGCACTCCCCTGCCCTTCAATGAAATGCAATGCAATGCAGTGAAATGAAATCCAATGTAATCCAATGCAATCCAATGCAATCCAATGCAATCCAATGCAATCCAATGCAATCCAATCCAATGCTTTCCTTTTCCTGCCCTTCCCTTCCCTGCCGTGACCTTCCCTACCCTGCCCTCCCCTGCCCTTAAATGAAATGTAATGGAATGCAGTGAAATTAAATCCAATGCAATCCAATGCAATCCAATGTAATCCAATGCAATCCATTGCAATCCAATGCAATCCAATCCAATGCTTGCCCTTCCCTGCCCTTCACTTCCCTTCCCTTCCCTGCCTTGCCCTTCCGTGCCCTGCTCTGCCCTGCCCTGCCCTGCCCTGCCCTGCCCTCCCCTCCCCTCCCCTCCCCTCCCCTCCCCTCCCCTCCCCTCCCCTCCCCTCCCCACCTTTCCCCTCCCCTCCCCTCCCCTCTCCTCCCTTTGCCTCCCCTCCCCTCCCCTGCCCTGCCCTGACCTGCCCTGCCTTGCCCTGCCCTGCCCTGCCCTGCCCTGCCCTGCCTTGCCCTGCCTTGCCCTGCTCTGCCCTGCCCTGACATAACCTGACATACCCTGACATACCCTGACATGCCCAGCCCTGTTCTACTTTGCCCTGCCCTGCCCTGCCCAGCCCTTAAATTCTATGCAATGCAATTCAGCGTGATACAATCCAATGCAATACAATGCAATCCAATGCATTCTAATGCAATGCAATGCAATGCAATCCAAGGCAATCCAATGCAATCCAATGCAATCCAATGCAATCCAATCCAATGCTTGCCCTTCCCTTCCCTTCCCTTCCGTTTCCTGCCCTGCCCTGCCCTCCCCTGCCCTTCAATGAAATGCAATGCAATGCAGTGAAATGACGTATAATGCAATCCAATGAAATCCAACGCAATATAATGCAATGCAATGCAATCAAATCCAATCCACTACAATCCACTGCAATACAATGCAATCCAATGAAATCCAATGAAATGCAATCCAATGCAATCCAATGAAATCCAATTCAATCCAATGAAATCAAAAGCAATCCAATGCATTCCAACGCAATCCAATGCAATCCAATCCAATGCTTGCCCATTCCTGCCCTTCCCTTCTTTGCCCTGCCCTGCCCTGCACTGCCCTGCCTTGTTATGCCCTGCCCTGCCCGGCCCTTCAATGAAATGCAATGCAATGCAGTGAAATTCAATCCAATGCAATCCAAAGCAATCCAATGCAATCCAATCCAATCCAATGCAATCCAAAGCAATCCAATGAAATCCAATGCAATCCAATGTAATCCAATACAATCCAACCAATTGCTTGCCCTTCCCTTCCCTTCCCTTCCCTTCCCTGCCCTGCCCTTCCCTGCCCAGCCCTGCTCTGCTCTGCCCTGCCCTGCCCTTCCCTTCCCTTCCCTGCCTTAAAATGCAATGCAATGCAGTTCAGTGCAATGCAATCCAATGCAACACAATAAATTCCAATGCAATCCAATGCAATGCAATCCAATGCAATCCAATGCAATCCAAAGCAATCCAATGCAGTCCAATGTAATCCAATGCAATCCAATGCAATCCAATCCAATGCTTGCCCTTCCCTGCCCTTCCCTTCCCTGCCAATCCCTGCCTTGCCCTGCTCTGCCCTTCAATGTAATGCGATGCAATGCATTGAAATGCAATCCAATGGAATCCAATCAAATCTAATGCAATCCAATGCAATGAAATGCAATCCAATGCAATCCAATGCAATCCACTGCAATCCACTGCAATCCTCTGCAATCCAATGCATTGCAATGCAATGCAATCCAATGCCAACCCATGCAATCCAATGCAATGCAATGCAATGCAGTGAAATTCAATCCAATGCAATCCAATGCTATCCAATGCAATCCAATGCAATCCAATGCAATCCAATCCAATGCTTTCCCTTTGCTGCCCTTCCCTTGCCTGCCCTGCCATGCCCTGCCCTCCCCTGCCCTTCAATGAAATGCAATGCAATGCAGTGAAATTCAATCCAATGCAATCCAATGCAATCCAATGCTTGCCCTTCCCTGCCCTTCCCTTCCCGCCCTTCCTTTCCCTGCCCTGCCTTGCCCTGCCTTCCCTTGCCCTGCCCTGATGTGCCCTTACATGCCCAGCCCAGCCCTGCCATGCCCTGCCATGCCCTGTCCTGCTCTGCCCTGCCCTGCCCTAAAATGCAATGCAATGCAGTGCAATGCAATCCAATGCAATACATTGCAATCTAATGCAATCTAATGCATTCCAATGCAATGCAATCCAATGCAATCCAATGCAATCCAATCCAATGCTTGCCCTTCCCTGCCCTTCCCTTCCCTGCCCTGCCCTGTCATGCCCTGCCCTCCCCTGCCCTTCAAAAAAATGCAACGCAATGCAGTGAAATGCAATCCAATGCAATCCAATGCAATCCAATGCAATCCAATGAAATCCAATGCAATGCAATACAATGCAATCCAATGCAATCCAATGCAATACAATGCAATACAATGCAATCCAATCCAATGCTTGCCCTTTCCTGCTCTTCCATTCCCTGCCCTTCCCTGCCCTGCCCTGCCTTGCCCTGCCCTGCCGTTAAATGAAATGTAATCCAATGCAGTGAAATTCAATCCAATGCATTCCAATGCAATCCAATGCAATCCAAAGCAATCCAATGCAATCCAATGCAATCCAATGCAATCCAATGCAATCCAATGCAATCCAATCAAATGCTTGCCCTTCCCTGCCCTTCCCTTCCCTTCCCTGCCTTGCCCTTCCTTGCCCTGCCCTACCCTGCCTTGCCTTGCCCTGCCCTGAAATGCCCTGACATGCCCTGTCATGCCCAGCACAGCCCTGCCCATCCCTGCCCTGACCCGCCCTGCACTCAAATTCAATGCAATGCAATGCAGTGCAATGCAATCCAATACAATACATTGCAATCTAAAGCAATTTAATGCCTTCAAATGCAAAGCAATTCAATGCAATCCAATGCAATCCGATGCAATCCAATCCAATGCTTGCCCTTCCCTGCACTTCCCTTCCTTGCCCTGCCCTGCCCTGCCCTCCCCTGCCCTTCAATGAAATGCAATGCAATGCAGTGAAATTCAATCCAATGCAATCCAATGCAATCTAATGCAATCCAAGGCAATCCAATGCAATCCAATGCAATCCAATGCAATCCAATGCAATCCAATGCTTGCCCTTCCCTGCCCTTCCTTTCCCTTCCCTGCCCTTCTTTTCCCTGACCTGCCCTGCCTTGCCTTGCCTTCCCCTGCCCTGACATGCCCTGACATGCCCTGACATGCCCAGCCCAGCCCT
The DNA here is from genome assembly GCF_021018805.1 of Prinia subflava. Taxonomy (NCBI): domain Eukaryota; kingdom Metazoa; phylum Chordata; class Aves; order Passeriformes; family Cisticolidae; genus Prinia; species Prinia subflava. Next base: position 23,007 of record NC_086263.1, read on the forward strand.
GCCCTGCCCTGCCCTGCCCTGCCCTGCCCTGCCATGCCCTCAAATGCAATGCAATGCAATGCAGTGCAATGCAATCCAAAGCAATATATTGCAATCTAATGCAATCTAATGCATTCCAATGCAATGCAATCCAATGCAATCCAATGCAATCCAATCCAGTGCTTGCCCTTCCCTGCCATTTCCTTCCCTTCCCTGCCCTCCCCTGCCCTCCCCTGCCCTTCAATGAAATGCAATGCAAGGCACTGAAATGCAGTCTAATGCAATCCAATGCAATCCAATGAAGTCCAATGTAATCCATTGCAATCCAATGCAATCCAATGCAATCCAAAGCAATCCAATGCAATCCAATGCAATCCAATGCAATCCATAGCAATCCAATCCAATGCTTACCCTTCCCTGCCCTTCCCTTCCCTGCTCTGCCCTGCCCTGCACTCCCCTGCCCTTCAATGAAATGCAATGCAATGCAGTGAAATGAAATCCAATGTAATCCAATGCAATCCAATGCAATCCAATGCAATCCAATGCAATCCAATGCAATCCAATCCAATGCTTTCCTTTTCCTGCCCTTCCCTTCCCTGCCGTGACCTTCCCTACCCTGCCCTCCCCTGCCCTTAAATGAAATGTAATGGAATGCAGTGAAATTAAATCCAATGCAATCCAATGCAATCCAATGTAATCCAATGCAATCCATTGCAATCCAATGCAATCCAATCCAATGCTTGCCCTTCCCTGCCCTTCACTTCCCTTCCCTTCCCTGCCTTGCCCTTCCGTGCCCTGCTCTGCCCTGCCCTGCCCTCCCCTCCCCTCCCCTCCCCTCCCCTCCCCACCTTTCCCCTCCCCTCCCCTCCCCTCCCCTCCCCTCCCCTCCCCTCCCCTCCCCTCCCCTCCCCACCTTTCCCCTCCCGTCCCCTCCCCTCCCCTCCCTTTGCCTCCCCTCCCCTCCCCTGCCCTGCCCTGACCTGCCCTGCCTTGCCCTGCCCTGCCCTGCCCTGCCCTGCCTTGCCCTGCCTTGCCCTGCTCTGCCCTGCCCTGACATAACCTGACATACCCTGACATACCCTGACATGCCCAGCCCTGTTCTACTTTGCCCTGCCCTGCCCTGCCCAGCTCTTAAATTCTATGCAATGCAATTCAGCGTGATACAATCCAATGCAATACAATGCAATCCAATGCATTCTAATGCAATGCAATGCAATGCAATCCAAGGCAATCCAATGCAATCCAATGCAATCCAATGCAATCCAATCCAATGCTTGCCCTTCCCTTCCCTTCCCTTCCGTTTCCTGCCCTGCCCTGCCCTCCCCTGCCCTTCAATGAAATGCAATGCAATGCAGTGAAATGACGTATAATGCAATCCAATGAAATCCAACGCAATATAATGCAATGCAATGCAATCAAATCCAATCCACTGCAATACAATGCAATCCAATGAAATCCAATGAAATGCAATCCAATGCAATCCAATGAAATCCAATTCAATCCAATGAAATCAAAAGCAATCCAATGCATTCCAACGCAATCCAATGCAATCCAATCCAATGCTTGCCCATTCCTGCCCTTCCCTTCTTTGCCCTGCCCTGCCCTGCACTGCCCTGCCTTGTTATGCCCTGCCCTGCCCGGCCCTTCAATGAAATGCAATGCAATGCAGTGAAATTCAATCCAATGCAATCCAAAGCAATCCAATGCAATCCAATCCAATCCAATGCAATCCAAAGCAATCCAATGAAATCCAATGCAATCCAATGTAATCCAATACAATCCAACCAATTGCTTGCCCTTCCCTTCCCTTCCCTTCCCTGCCCTGCCCTTCCCTGCCCAGCCCTGCTCTGCTCTGCCCTGCCCTGCCCTTCCCTTCCCTTCCCTGCCTTAAAATGCAATGCAATGCAGTTCAGTGCAATGCAATCCAATGCAACACAATAAATTCCAATGCAATCCAATGCAATGCAATCCAATGCAATCCAATGCAATCCAAAGCAATCCAATGCAGTCCAATGTAATCCAATGCAATCCAATGCAATCCAATCCAATGCTTGCCCTTCCCTGCCCTTCCCTTCCCTGCCAATCCCTGCCTTGCCCTGCTCTGCCCTTCAATGTAATGCGATGCAATGCATTGAAATGCAATCCAATGGAATCCAATCAAATCTAATGCAATCCAATGCAATGAAATGCAATCCAATGCAATCCAATGCAATCCACTGCAATCCACTGCAATCCTCTGCAATCCAATGCATTGCAATCCTCTGCAATCCAATGCAATCCAATGCAATTAAATGCAATCCAATGCAATTCAATGAAATCCAATGCAATCCAAAGCAATCCAATTCAATGCTTGCCCTTCCCTGCCCTTCCCTTCCCTGCCATGCCCTGCCCTGCCCTGCCCTGCCCTCCCCTTTCCTTCAATGAAATGCAATCCAATGCAGTGAAATGCAATCCAATGCAATGCAATGCAATGCAATGCAATGCAATCCAATCCAATCCAATGCCTGCCCTGCCCTGCCCTGCCCTTCACTGCCCTACCCTGCCCTGCCCTCCCCTGCCCTTCAATGAAATCCAATGCAATGCAGTGAAATGCAATCCAATGCAATCCAATGAATTCTAATGCAATCCAATGCAATGCAATGCAATGCAATCCAATGCAATCCAATGCAATCCAATGCAATCCAATGCAATCCAATGCAATCCAATGCAATCCAATGCAATCCAATGCAATCCAATGCAATCCAATGCAATGCAATCCAATGCAATCCAATGCAATCCAATGAAATCCAATGAAATCCAATGCAATCCAATGCAATTCAATCCAGTGCAATCCAATGCAATCCAATCCAATGCTTACCCTTCCCTGCCCTTCCCTTCCCTGCTCTGCCCTGCCCTGCACTCCCCTGCCCTTCAATGAAATGCAATGCAATGCAGTGAAATGAAATCCAATGTAATCCAATGCAATCCAATGCAATCCAATGCAATCCAATGCAATCCAATGCAATCCAATCCAATGCTTTCCTTTTCCTGCCCTTCCCTTCCCTGCCGTGACCTTCCCTACCCTGCCCTCCCCTGCCCTTAAATGAAATGTAATGGAATGCAGTGAAATTAAATCCAATGCAATCCAATGCAATCCAATGTAATCCAATGCAATCCATTGCAATCCAATGCAATCCAATCCAATGCTTGCCCTTCCCTGCCCTTCACTTCCCTTCCCTTCCCTGCCTTGCCCTTCCGTGCCCTGCTCTGCCCTGCCCTGCCCTCCCCTCCCCTCCCCTCCCCTCCCCTCCCCTCCCCACCTTTCCTCTCCCCTCCCCTCCCCTCCCCTCCCCTCCCCTCCCCTCCCCTCCCCTCCCCTCCCCACCTTTCCCCTCCCGTCCCCTCCCCTCCCCTCCCTTTGCCTCCCCTCCCCTCCCCTGCCCTGCCCTGACCTGCCCTGCCTTGCCCTGCCCTGCCCTGCCCTGCCCTGCCTTGCCCTGCCTTGCCCTGCTCTGCCCTGCCCTGACATAACCTGACATACCCTGACATACCCTGACATGCCCAGCCCTGTTCTACTTTGCCCTGCCCTGCCCTGCCCAGCTCTTAAATTCTATGCAATGCAATTCAGCGTGATACAATCCAATGCAATACAATGCAATCCAATGCATTCTAATGCAATGCAATGCAATGCAATCCAAGGCAATCCAATGCAATCCAATGCAATCCAATGCAATCCAATCCAATGCTTGCCCTTCCCTTCCCTTCCCTTCCGTTTCCTGCCCTGCCCTGCCCTCCCCTGCCCTTCAATGAAATGCAATGCAATGCAGTGAAATGACGTATAATGCAATCCAATGAAATCCAACGCAATATAATGCAATGCAATGCAATCAAATCCAATCCACTGCAATACAATGCAATCCAATGAAATCCAATGAAATGCAATCCAATGCAATCCAATGAAATCCAATTCAATCCAATGAAATCAAAAGCAATCCAATGCATTCCAACGCAATCCAATGCAATCCAATCCAATGCTTGCCCATTCCTGCCCTTCCCTTCTTTGCCCTGCCCTGCCCTGCACTGCCCTGCCTTGTTATGCCCTGCCCTGCCCGGCCCTTCAATGAAATGCAATGCAATGCAGTGAAATTCAATCCAATGCAATCCAAAGCAATCCAATGCAATCCAATCCAATCCAATGCAATCCAAAGCAATCCAATGAAATCCAATGCAATCCAATGTAATCCAATACAATCCAACCAATTGCTTGCCCTTCCCTTCCCTTCCCTTCCCTGCCCTGCCCTTCCCTGCCCAGCCCTGCTCTGCTCTGCCCTGCCCTGCCCTTCCCTTCCCTTCCCTGCCTTAAAATGCAATGCAATGCAGTTCAGTGCAATGCAATCCAATGCAACACAATAAATTCCAATGCAATCCAATGCAATGCAATCCAATGCAATCCAATGCAATCCAAAGCAATCCAATGCAGTCCAATGTAATCCAATGCAATCCAATGCAATCCAATCCAATGCTTGCCCTTCCCTGCCCTTCCCTTCCCTGCCAATCCCTGCCTTGCCCTGCTCTGCCCTTCAATGTAATGCGATGCAATGCATTGAAATGCAATCCAATGGAATCCAATCAAATCTAATGCAATCCAATGCAATGAAATGCAATCCAATGCAATCCAATGCAATCCACTGCAATCCACTGCAATCCTCTGCAATCCAATGCATTGCAATCCTCTGCAATCCAATGCAATCCAATGCAATTAAATGCAATCCAATGCAATTCAATGAAATCCAATGCAATCCAAAGCAATCCAATTCAATGCTTGCCCTTCCCTGCCCTTCCCTTCCCTGCCATGCCCTGCCCTGCCCTGCCCTGCCCTCCCCTTTCCTTCAATGAAATGCAATCCAATGCAGTGAAATGCAATCCAATGCAATGCAATGCAATGCAATGCAATGCAATCCAATCCAATCCAATGCCTGCCCTGCCCTGCCCTGCCCTTCACTGCCCTACCCTGCCCTGCCCTCCCCTGCCCTTCAATGAAATCCAATGCAATGCAGTGAAATGCAATCCAATGCAATCCAATGAATTCTAATGCAATCCAATGCAATGCAATGCAATGCAATCCAATGCAATCCAATGCAATCCAATGCAATCCAATGCAATCCAATGCAATCCAATGCAATCCAATGCAATCCAATGCAATCCAATGCAATCCAATGCAATGCAATCCAATGCAATCCAATGCAATCCAATGAAATCCAATGAAATCCAATGCAATCCAATGCAATTCAATCCAGTGCAATCCAATGCAATCAAAGCCAATGCTTGCCCTGCCCTGCCCTTCCATTCACTGCTGTTCCCTGCCCTGCCCTCCCCTGCCCTTCAACGAAATGCAATGCAATGCAGTGAAATGCAATCCAATGCAATTCAATGCAATCTAATGCAATCCAATGCAATCCAATGCAATCCAATGCAATCCAATCCAATGCTTGCCCTTTCCTGCCCTTCCCTTACCTGCCCTGCCCTGCCCTGCCGTGTCCTCCCCTTCCCTTCAATGAAATGAAATGCAATGCAGTGAAATTCAATCCAATACAATCAAATGCAATCCAATGCAATCCAATGAAATCCGATGCAATCCAATGCAATCCAATGAAATCCAATGCAATCCAATTAAATCCAATGCAATCCAATGCAATCCAATGCAATGCAATCCAATGCAATCCAATGCAATCCAATGAAATCCAATGAAATCCAATGCAATCCAATGCAATTCAATCCAGTGCAATCCAATGCAATCAAAGCCAATGCTTGCCCTGCCCTGCCCTTCCATTCACTGCTGTTCCCTGCCCTGCCCTCCCCTGCCCTTCAACGAAATGCAATGCAATGCAGTGAAATGCAATCCAATGCAATTCAATGCAATCTAATGCAATCCAATGCAATCCAATGCAATCCAATGCAATCCAATCCAATGCTTGCCCTTTCCTGCCCTTCCCTTACCTGCCCTGCCCTGCCCTGCCGTGTCCTCCCCTTCCCTTCAATGAAATGAAATGCAATGCAGTGAAATTCAATCCAATACAATCAAATGCAATCCAATGCAATCCAATGAAATCCGATGCAATCCAATGCAATCCAATGAAATCCAATGCAATCCAATTAAATCCAATGCAATCCAATGCAATCCAATCCAATGCTTGCCCTTCCCTGCCCTTCCCTTCCTTGCCCTGCCCTGCCCTGCCCTTCCCTGCTTTGCCCTGACATGCCCTGACATGCCCTGACATGCCCTTACATTCCCAGCCCAGCCTTGCCCAGCCCTGCCCTGCCCTGCCATTCCCTGCTCTGCCCTGCCCTGCCCTCAAATGCAATGCAATGCAATGCAGTGCAATGCAATCCAATGCAATACATTGCAATCTAATGCAATCTAATGCATTCCAATGCAATGCAATCCAATGAAATCCAATGTAATCCAATGCAATCCAATGCAATCCAATGCAATCCAATGCAATGCTTGCCCTTCCCTGCCCTTCCCTTCCCTGCCCTGCCCTGCCCTGCCCTGCCCTGCCCTCCCCTGCCCTTCAATGAAATCCAATGCAATGCAGTGAAATGCAATCCAATGCAATCCAATGAGATCTAATGCAATCCAATGCAATCCAATGCAATCCAATGCAATCCAATGCAATCCAATGAAATCCAATGCAATCCAATGCAATGCAATGCAATGCAATCCAATGAAATCCAATGAAATCCAATGCAATACAATGCAATTCAATCCAGTGCAATCCAATGCAATCAAGTCCAATTCTTGCCCTGCCCTGCCCTTTTCTTCACTGCCCTTCCCTGCCCTGCCCTCCCCTGCCCTTCAACGAAATGCAATGCAATGCAGTGAAATGCAATCCAATGCAATCCACTGCAGTCCACTGCAATCCAATGCAATCCAATGCAATGCAATGCAATCCAATGAAATCCAATGCAATCCAATGCAATTCAATGCAATCTAATGAAATCCAATGCAATCCAATGCAATCCAATCCAATGCTTGCCCTTTCCTGCCCTTCCATTCCCTGCCCTGCCCTGCCCTCCCCTGCCCTTAAATGAAATGTAATGGAATGCAGTTAAATTCAATCCAATGCAATCCAATGCAATCCAATGCAATCCAAGGCAATCCAATGCAATCCAAGGAAATCCAATGCAATCCAAAGCAATCCAATGCAATCCAATGCAATCCAATCCAATGCTTGCCCTTCCCTGCTCTTCCCTTCCTTTCCCTGCCTTGCCCTTCCCTGCCCTTCCCTACCCTGCCTTGCCCTGCCCTGCCCTGCAATGCCCTGACATGCCCTGACATGCCCAGCTGAGCCCTGCCCTGCCCTACCCTGCCCTAGCCTCAAATTCAATGCAATGCAATGCAGTGCACAGCAATCCAATACAATACATTGCAATCTAATGCCTTCCAATGCAAAGCAATCCAATGCAATCCAATGCAATCCAATCCAATGCTTGCCCTTCCCTGCACTTCCCGTCCTATCCCTGCCCTGCCCTGCCCTGCCCTCCCCTCCCCTGCCCTTCAATGAAATGCAATGCAATGGAGTGAAATTCAATCCAATGCAATCCAATGCAATCCAATGCAATCCAATGCAATCCAATGCAATCCAATGCAATCCAATGCCAACCCATGCAATCCAATGCAATGCAATGCAATGCAGTGAAATTCAATCCAATGCAATCCAATGCTATCCAATGCAATCCAATGCAATCCAATGCAATCCAATCCAATGCTTTCCCTTTGCTGCCCTTCCCTTGCCTGCCCTGCCATGCCCTGCCCTCCCCTGCCCTTCAATGAAATGCAATGCAATGCAGTGAAATTCAATCCAATGCAATCCAATGCAATCCAATGCTTGCCCTTCCCTGCCCTTCCCTTCCCGCCCTTCCTTTCCCTGCCCTGCCTTGCCCTGCCTTCCCTTGCCCTGCCCTGATGTGCCCTTACATGCCCAGCCCAGCCCTGCCATGCCCTGCCATGCCCTGTCCTGCTCTGCCCTGCCCTGCCCTAAAATGCAATGCAATGCAGTGCAATGCAATCCAATGCAATACATTGCAATCTAATGCAATCTAATGCATTCCAATGCAATGCAATCCAATGCAATCCAATCCAATGCTTGCCCTTCCCTGCCCTTCCCTTCCCTGCCCTGCCCTGTCATACCCTGCCCTCCCCTGCCCTTCAAAAAAATGCAACGCAATGCAGTGAAATGCAATCCAAAGCAATCCAATGCAATCCAATGCAATCCAATGAAATCCAATGCAATGCAATACAATGCAATCCAATGCAATCCAATGCAATACAATGCAATCCAATCCAATGCTTGCCCTTTCCTGCTCTTCCATTCCCTGCCCTGCCCTGCCCTGCCCTGCCTTGCCCTGCCCTGCCGTTAAATGAAATGTAATCCAATGCAGTGAAATTCAATCCAATGCATTCCAATGCAATCCAATGCAATCCAAAGCAATCCAATGCAATCCAATGCAATCCAATGCAATCCAATGCAATCCAATGCAATCCAATGCAATCCAATCAAATGCTTGCCCTTCCCTGCCCTTCCCTTCCCTTCCCTGCCTTGCCCTTCCTTGCCCTGCCCTACCCTGCCTTGCCTTGCCCTGCCCTGAAATGCCCTGACATGCCCTGTCATGCCCAGCACAGCCCTGCCCATCCCTGCCCTGACCCGCCTAGCACTCAAATTCAATGCAATGCAATGCAGTGCAATGCAATCCAATACAATACATTGCAATCTAATGCAATTTAATGCCTTCAAATGCAAAGCAATTCAATGCAATCCAATGCAATCCGATGCAATCCAATCCAATGCTTGCCCTTCCCTGCACTTCCCTTCCTTGCCCTGCCCTGCCCTGCCCTCCCCTGCCCTTCAATGAAATGCAATGCAATGCAGTGAAATTCAATCCAATGCAATCCAATGCAATCTAATGCAATCCAAGGCAATCCAATGCAATCCAATGCAATCCAATGCAATCCAATGCAATCCAATGCTTGCCCTTCCCTGCCCTTCCTTTCCCTTCCCTGCCCTTCTTTTCCCTGACCTGCCCTGCCCTGCCTTGCCTTGCCCTGCCCTGACATGCCCTGACATGCCCTGACATGCCCAGCCCAGCCCTGCCCTGCCCTGCCCTGCCCTGCCCTGCCCTGCCCTGCCCTGCCATGCCCTCAAATGCAATGCAATGCAATGCAGTGCAATGCAATCCAAAGCAATATATTGCAATCTAATGCAATATAATGCATTCCAATGCAATGCAATCCAATGCAATCCAATGCAATCCAATCCAGTGCTTGCCCTTCCCTGCCATTTCCTTCCCTTCCCTGCCCTCCCCCGCCCTCCCCTGCCCTTCAATGAAATGCAATGCAAGGCACTGAAATGCAGTCTAATGCAATCCAATGCAATCCAATGAAGTCCAATGTAATCCATTGCAATCCAATGCAATCCAATGCAATCCAAAGCAATCCAATGCAATCCAATGCAATCCAATGCAATCCAATCCCAATGCTTGCCCTTCCCCTGCCCTTCCCTTCCCTGCTCTGCCCTGCCCTGCACTCCCCTGCCCTTCAATGAAATGCAATGCAATGCAGTGAAATGAAATCCAATGTAATCCAATGCAATCCAATGCAATCCAATGCAAATCCAATGCAATCCAATGCAATCCAATCCAATGCTTTCCTTTTCCTGCCTTCCCTTCCCTGCCGTGACCTTCCCTACCCTGCCCTCCCCTGCCCTTAAATGAAATGTAATGGAATGCAGTGAAATTAAATCCAATGCAATCCAATGCAATCCAATGTAATCCAATGCAATCCATTGCAATCCAATGCAATCCAATCCAATGCTTGCCCCTTCCCTGCCCTTCACTTCCCTTCCCTTCCCTGCCTTGCCCTTCCGTGCCCTGCCCTGCCCTGCCCTGCCCTGCCCTGCCCTGCCCTGCCCCTGCCCTCCCCTCCCCTCCCCCTCCCCTCCCCTCCCCTCCCCCACCTTTCCCCTCCCCTCCCCTCCCCACCTCCCCTCCCTTTGCTCCCCTCCCCTCCCCTGCCCTGCCCTGACCTGCCCTGCCTTGCCCTGCCCTGCCCTGCCCATCCCTGCCCTGCCCTGCCCTGCCTTGCCCTGCCTTGCCCTGCTCTGCCCTGCCCTGACATAAACCTGACATACCCTGACATACCCTGACATACCCTGACATGCCCAGCCCTGTTCTACTTTGCCCTGCCCTGCCCTGCCAGCCCTTAAATTCTATGCAATGCAATTCAGCGTGATACAATCCAATGCAATACAATGCAATCCAATGCATTCTAATGCAATGCAATGCAATGCAATCCAAGGCAATCCAATGCAATCCAATGCAATCCAATGCAATCCAATCCAATGCTTGCCCTTCCCTTCCCTTTCCCTTCCCTTCCATTTCCTGCCCTGCCCTGCCCTCCCCTGCCCTTCAATGAAATGCAATGCAATGCAGTGAAATGACGTATAATGCAATCCAATGAAATCCAACGCAATATAATGCAATGCAATGCGAATCAAATGCAATCCACTGCAATCCACTGCAAATACAATGCAATCCAATGAAATCCAATGAATGCAATCCAATGCAATCCAATGAAATCCAATTCAATCCAATGAAATCAAAAGCAATCCAATGCATTCCAACGCAATCCAATGCAATCCAATCCAATGCTTGCCCATTCCTGCCCTTCCCTTCTTTGCCCTGCCCTGCCCTGCACTGCCCCTGCCTTGTTATGCCCTGCCCTGCCCTGCCCTTCAATGAAATGCAATGCAATGCAGTGAAATTCAATCCAATGCAATCCAAAGCAATCCAATGCAATCCAATCCAATCCAATGCAATCCAAAGCAATCCAATGAAATCCAATGCAATCCAATGTAATCCAATACAATCCAACCAATTGCTTGCCCTTCCCTTCCCTTCCCTGCCCTGCCCTTTCCCTGCCCAGCCCTGCTCTGCTCTGCCCTGCCCTGCCCTTCCCTTCCCTTCCCTGCCTTAAAATGCAATGCAATGCAGTTCAGTGCAATGCAATCCAATGCAACACAATAATTCCAATGCAATCCAATGCAATGCAATCCAATGCAATCCAATGCAATCCAAAGCAATCCAATGCAGTCCAATGTAATCAATGCAATCCAATGAAAATCCAATCCAATGCAATCCAATGCAATCCAAAGCAATCCAATGCAGTCCAATGTAATCCAATGCAATCCAATGCAATCCAATCCAATGCTTGCCCTTCCCTGCCCTTCCCTTCCCTGCCAATCCCTGCCTTGCCCTGCTCTGCCCTTCAATGTAATGCGATGCAATGCATTGAAATGCAATCCCAATGGAATCCAATCAAATCTAATGCAATCCAATGCAATTGAAATGCAATCCAATGCAATCCAATGCAATCCACTGCAATCCACTGCAATCCTCTGCAATCCAATGCATTGCAATGCAATGCAATCCAATGCAATCCAATGCAATCCAATGCAATCAAATGCAATCCAATGCAATTCAATGAAATCCAATGCAATCCAATTCAATGCTTTGCCCTTCCCTGCCCTTCCCTTCCCCTGCCATGCCCTGCCCTGCCCTGCCCTGCCCTCCCCCTTTCCTTCAATGAAATGCAATCCAATGCAGTGAAATGCAATCCAATGCAATGCAATGCAATGCAATGCAATGCAATCCAATCCAATGCCTGCCCTGCCTGCCCCTGCCCTCACTGCCCTACCCTGCCCTGCCCTCCCCTGCCCTTCAATGAAATCCAATGCAATGCAGTGAAATGCAATCCAAAGCAATCCTATGAATTCTAATGCAATCCAATGCAATGCAATGCAATGCAATCCAATGCAATCCAATGCAATCCAATGCAATCCAATGCAATCCAATGCAATCCAATGCAATCCAATGCAATCCAATGCAATGCAATCCAATGCAATCCAATGCAATCCAATGAAATCCAATGAAATCCAATGCAATCCAATGCAATTCAATCCAGTGCAATCCAATGCAATCAAAGCTAATGCTTGCCCTGCCCTGCCCTTCCATTCACTGCCCTTCCCTGCCCTGCCCTCCCCTGCCCTTCAACGAAATGCAATGCAATGCAGTGAAATGCAATCCAATGCAATTCAATGCAATCTAAATGCAATCCAATGCAATCCAATGCAATCCAATGCAATCCAATCCAATGCTTGCCCTTTCCTGCCCTTCCCTTACCTGCCCTGCCCTGCCCTGCCGTGTCCTCCCTTCCCTTCAATGAAATGAAATGCAATGCAGTGAAATTCAATCCAATACAATCAAATGCAATCCAATGCAATCCAATGAAATCCGATGCAATCCAATGCATCCAATCCAATGCTTGCCTTCCCTGCCCTTCCCTTCCTTGCCCTGCCCTGCCCTGCCCTTCCCTGCTTTGCCCTGACATGCCTGACATGCCCTGACATGCCCTTACATTCCCAGCCCAGCCTTGCCCAGCCCTGCCCTGCCCTGCCATTCCCTGCTCTGCCCTGCCCTGCCCTCAAATGCAATGCAATGCAATGCAGTGCAATGCAATCCAATGCAATACATTGCAATCTAATGCAATCTAATGCATTCCATGCAATGCAATCCAATGAAATCCAATGTAATCCAATGCAATCCAATGCAATCCAATGCAATCCAATGCAATGCTTGCCCTTCCCCTGCCCTTCCCTTCCCTGCCCTGCCCTGCCCTGCCCTGGCCCTGCCCTCCCTGCCCTTCAATGAAATCCAATGCAATGCAGTGAAATGCAATCCAATGCAATCCAATGAGATTCTCAATCCAATGCAATCCAATGCAATCCAATGCAATCCAATGAAATCCAATGCAATCCAATGCAATGCAATGCAATGCAATCCAATGAAATCCAATGAAATCCAATGCAATACAATGCAATTCAATCCAGTGCAATCCAATGCAATCAAGTCCAATTCTTGCCGTGCCCTGCCCTTTTCTTCACTGCCCTTCCCTGCCCTGCCCTCCCCTGCCCTTCAACGAAATGCAATGCAATGCAGTGAAATGCAATCCAATGCAATCCACTGCAGTCCACTGCAATCCAATGCAATCCAATGCAATGCAATGCAATCCAATGAAATCCAATGCAATCCAATGCAATTCAATGCAATCTAATGAAATCCAATGCAATCCAATGCAATCCAATCCAATGCTTGCCCTTTCCTGCCCTTCCATTCCCTGCCCTGCCCTGCCCTCCCCTGCCCTTAAATGAAATGTAATGGAATGCAGTTAAATTCAATCCAATGCAATCCAATGCAATCCAATGCAATCCAAGGCAATCCAATGCAATCCAAGGAAATCCAATGCAATCCAAAGCAATCCAATGCAATCCAATGCAATCCAATCCAATGCTTGCCCTTCCCTGCTCTTCCCTTCCTTTCCCTGCCTTGCCCTTCCCTGCCCTTCCCTACCCTGCCTTGCCCTGCCCTGCCCTGCAATGCCCTGACATGCCCTGACATGCCCAGCTGAGCCCTGCCCTGCCCTACCCTGCCCTAGCCTCAAATTCAATGCAATGAAATGCAGTGCACAGCAATCCAATACAATACATTGCAATCTAATGCCTTCCAATGCAAAGCAATCCAATGCAATCCAATGCAATCCAATCCAATGCTTGCCCTTCCCTGCACTTCCCGTCCTATCCCTGCCCTGCCCTGCCCTGCCCTCCCCTCCCCTGCCCTTCAATGAAATGCAATGCAATGGAGTGAAATTCAATCCAATGCAATCCAATGCAATCCAATGCAATCCAATGCAATCCAATGCAATCCAATGCAATCCAATGCCAACCCATGCAATCCAATGCAATGCAATGCAATGCAGTGAAATTCAATCCAATGCAATCCAATGCTATCCAATGCAATCCAATGCAATCCAATGCAATCCAATCCAATGCTTTCCCTTTGCTGCCCTTCCCTTGCCTGCCCTGCCATGCCCTGCCCTCCCCTGCCCTTCAATGAAATGCAATGCAATGCAGTGAAATTCAATCCAATGCAATCCAATGCAATCCAATGCTTGCCCTTCCCTGCCCTTCCCTTCCCGCCCTTCCTTTCCCTGCCCTGCCTTGCCCTGCCTTCCCTTGCCCTGCCCTGATGTGCCCTTACATGCCCAGCCCAGCCCTGCCATGCCCTGCCATGCCCTGTCCTGCTCTGCCCTGCCCTGCCCTAAAATGCAATGCAATGCAGTGCAATGCAATCCAATGCAATACATTGCAATCTAATGCAATCTAATGCATTCCAATGCAATGCAATCCAATGCAATCCAATCCAATGCTTGCCCTTCCCTGCCCTTCCCTTCCCTGCCCTGCCCTGTCATACCCTGCCCTCCCCTGCCCTTCAAAAAAATGCAACGCAATGCAGTGAAATGCAATCCAAAGCAATCCAATGCAATCCAGTGCAATCCAATGAAATCCAATGCAATGCAATACAATGCAATCCAATGCAATCCAATGCAATACAATGCAATCCAATCCAATGCTTGCCCTTTCCTGCTCTTCCATTCCCTGCCCTGCCCTGCCCTGCCCTGCCTTGCCCTGCCCTGCCGTTAAATGAAATGTAATCCAATGCAGTGAAATTCAATCCAATGCATTCCAATGCAATCCAATGCAATCCAAAGCAATCCAATGCAATCCAATGCAATCCAATGCAATCCAATGCAATCCAATGCAATCCAATGCAATCCAATGCAATCCAATCAAATGCTTGCCCTTCCCTGCCCTTCCCTTCCCTTCCCTGCCTTGCCCTTCCTTGCCCTGCCCTACCCTGCCTTGCCTTGCCCTGCCCTGAAATGCCCTGACATGCCCTGTCATGCCCAGCACAGCCCTGCCCATCCCTGCCCTGACCCGCCTAGCACTCAAATTCAATGCAATGCAATGCAGTGCAATGCAATCCAATACAATACATTGCAATCTAATGCAATTTAATGCCTTCAAATGCAAAGCAATTCAATGCAATCCAATGCAATCCGATGCAATCCAATCCAATGCTTGCCCTTCCCTGCACTTCCCTTCCTTGCCCTGCCCTGCCCTGCCCTCCCCTGCCCTTCAATGAAATGCAATGCAATGCAGTGAAATTCAATCCAATGCAATCCAATGCAATCTAATGCAATCCAAGGCAATCCAATGCAATCCAATGCAATCCAATGCAATCCAATGCAATCCAATGCTTGCCCTTCCCTGCCCTTCCTTTCCCTTCCCTGCCCTTCTTTTCCCTGACCTGCCCTGCCCTGCCTTGCCTTGCCCTGCCCTGACATGCCCTGACATGCCCTGACATGCCCTGACATGCCCAGCCCAGCCCTGCCCTGCCCTGCCCTGCCCTGCCCTGCCCTGCCCTGCCATGCCCTCAAATGCAATGCAATGCAATGCAGTGCAATGCAATCCAAAGCAATATATTGCAATCTAATGCAATATAATGCATTCCAATGCAATGCAATCCAATGCAATCCAATGCAATCCAATCCAGTGCTTGCCCTTCCCTGCCATTTCCTTCCCTTCCCTGCCCTCCCCCGCCCTCCCCTGCCCTTCAATGAAATGCAATGCAAGGCACTGAAATGCAGTCTAATGCAATCCAATGCAATCCAATGAAGTCCAATGTAATCCATTGCAATCCAATGCAATCCAATGCAATCCAAAGCAATCCAATGCAATCCAATGCAATCCAATGCAATCCAATCCAATGCTTGCCCTTCCCTGCCCTTCCCTTCCCTGCTCTGCCCTGCCCTGCACTCCCCTGCCCTTCAATGAAATGCAATGCAATGCAGTGAAATGAAATCCAATGTAATCCAATGCAATCCAATGCAATCCAATGCAATCCAATGCAATCCAATGCAATCCAATCCAATGCTTTCCTTTTCCTGCCCTTCCCTTCCCTGCCGTGACCTTCCCTACCCTGCCCTCCCCTGCCCTTAAATGAAATGTAATGGAATGCAGTGAAATTAAATCCAATGCAATCCAATGCAATCCAATGTAATCCAATGCAATCCATTGCAATCCAATGCAATCCAATCCAATGCTTGCCCTTCCCTGCCCTTCACTTCCCTTCCCTTCCCTGCCTTGCCCTTCCGTGCCCTGCCCTGCCCTGCCCTGCCCTGCCCTGCCCTCCCCTGCCCTCCCCTCCCCCTCCCCTCCCCTCCCCTCCCCTCCCCTCCCCTCCCCACCTTTCCCCTCCCCTCCCCTCCCCTCCCCTCCCTTTGCCTCCCCTCCCCTCCCCTGCCCTGCCCTGACCTGCCCTGCCTTGCCCTGCCCTGCCCTGCCCTGCCCTGCCCTGCCTTGCCCTGCCTTGCCCTGCTCTGCCCTGCCCTGACATAACCTGACATACCCTGACATACCCTGACATACCCTGACATGCCCAGCCCTGTTCTACTTTGCCCTGCCCTGCCCTGCCCAGCCCTTAAATTCTATGCAATGCAATTCAGCGTGATACAATCCAATGCAATACAATGCAATCCAATGCATTCTAATGCAATGCAATGCAATGCAATCCAAGGCAATCCAATGCAATCCAATGCAATCCAATGCAATCCAATCCAATGCTTGCCCTTCCCTTCCCTTCCCTTCCCTTCCGTTTCCTGCCCTGCCCTGCCCTCCCCTGCCCTTCAATGAAATGCAATGCAATGCAGTGAAATGACGTATAATGCAATCCAATGAAATCCAACGCAATATAATGCAATGCAATGCAATCAAATGCAATCCACTGCAATCCACTGCAATACAATGCAATCCAATGAAATCCAATGAAATGCAATCCAATGCAATCCAATGAAATCCAATTCAATCCAATGAAATCAAAAGCAATCCAATGCATTCCAACGCAATCCAATGCAATCCAATCCAATGCTTGCCCATTCCTGCCCTTCCCTTCTTTGCCCTGCCCTGCCCTGCACTGCCCTGCCTTGTTATGCCCTGCCCTGCCCTGCCCTTCAATGAAATGCAATGCAATGCAGTGAAATTCAATCCAATGCAATCCAAAGCAATCCAATGCAATCCAATCCAATCCAATGCAATCCAAAGCAATCCAATGAAATCCAATGCAATCCAATGTAATCCAATACAATCCAACCAATTGCTTGCCCTTCCCTTCCCTTCCCTGCCCTGCCCTTCCCTGCCCAGCCCTGCTCTGCTCTGCCCTGCCCTGCCCTTCCCTTCCCTTCCCTGCCTTAAAATGCAATGCAATGCAGTTCAGTGCAATGCAATCCAATGCAACACAATAAATTCCAATGCAATCCAATGCAATGCAATCCAATGCAATCCAATGCAATCCAAAGCAATCCAATGCAGTCCAATGTAATCCAATGCAATCCAATGAAATCCAATCCAATGCAATCCAATGCAATCCAAAGCAATCCAATGCAGTCCAATGTAATCCAATGCAATCCAATGCAATCCAATCCAATGCTTGCCCTTCCCTGCCCTTCCCTTCCCTGCCAATCCCTGCCTTGCCCTGCTCTGCCCTTCAATGTAATGCGATGCAATGCATTGAAATGCAATCCAATGGAATCCAATCAAATCTAATGCAATCCAATGCAATGAAATGCAATCCAATGCAATCCAATGCAATCCACTGCAATCCACTGCAATCCTCTGCAATCCAATGCATTGCAATGCAATGCAATCCAATGCAATCCAATGCAATCCAATGCAATCAAATGCAATCCAATGCAATTCAATGAAATCCAATGCAATCCAATTCAATGCTTGCCCTTCCCTGCCCTTCCCTTCCCTGCCATGCCCTGCCCTGCCCTGCCCTGCCCTCCCCTTTCCTTCAATAAAATGCAATCCAATGCAGTGAAATGCAATCCAATGCAATGCAATGCAATGCAATGCAATGCAATGCAATGCAATGCAATCCAATCCAATGCCTGCCCTGCCCTGCCCTGCCCTTCACTGCCCTACCCTGCCCTGCCCTCCCCTGCCCTTCAATGAAATCCAATGCAATGCAGTGAAATGCAATCCAAAGCAATCCTATGAATTCTAATGCAATCCAATGCAATGCAATCCAATGCAATCCAATGCAATCCAATGCAATCCAATGCAATCCAATGCAATCCAATGCAATCCAATGCAATGCAATCCAATGCAATCCAATGCAATCCAATGAAATCCAATGAAATCCAATGCAATCCAATGCAATTCAATCCAGTGCAATCCAATGCAATCAAAGCCAATGCTTGCCCTGCCCTGCCCTTCCATTCACTGCCCTTCCCTGCCCTGCCCTCCCCTGCCCTTCAACGAAATGCAATGCAATGCAGTGAAATGCAATCCAATGCAATTCAATGCAATCTAATGCAATCCAATGCAATCCAATGCAATCCAATGCAATCCAATCCAATGCTTGCCCTTTCCTGCCCTTCCCTTACCTGCCCTGCCCTGCCCTGCCGTGTCCTCCCCTTCCCTTCAATGAAATGAAATGCAATGCAGTGAAATTCAATCCAATACAATCAAATGCAATCCAATGCAATCCAATGAAATCCGATGCAATCCAATGCAATCCAATGAAATCCAATGCAATCCAATTAAATCCAATGCAATCCAATGCAATCCAATCCAATGCTTGCCCTTCCCTGCCCTGCCCTGCCCTGCCCTGCCCTCCCCTGCCCTTCAATGAAATCCAATGCAATGCAGTGAAATGCAATCCAATGCAATCCAATGAGATCTAATGCAATCCAATGCAATCCAATGCAATCCAATGAAATCCAATGCAATCCAATGCAATCCAATGCAATGCAATGCAATGCAATCCAATGAAATCCAATGCAATACAATGCAATTCAATCCAGTGCAATCCAATGCAATTCAATCCAGTGCAATCCAATGCAATCAAGTCCAATTCTTGCCCTGCCCTGCCCTTTTCTTCACTGCCCTTCCCTGCCTTGCCCTCCCCTGCCCTTCAACGAAATGCAATGCAATGCAGTGAAATGCAATCCAATGCAATCCACTGCAGTCCAATGCAATCCAATGCAATCCAATGCAATGCAATGCAATCCAATGAAATCCAATGCAATCCAATGCAATTCAATGCAATCTAATGAAATCCAATGCAATCCAATGCAATCCAATCCAATGCTTGCCCTTTCCTGCCCTTCCATTCCCTGCCCTGCCCTGCCCTCCCCTGCCCTTAAATGAAATGTAATGGAATGCAGTTAAATTCAATCCAATGCAATCCAATGCAATCCAATGCAATCCAAGGCAATCCAATGCAATCCAAGGAAATCCAATGCAATCCAAAGCAATCCAATGCAATCCAATGCAATCCAATCCAATGCTTGCCCTTCCCTGCTCTTCCCTTCCTTTCCCTGCCTTGCCCTTCCCTGCCCTTCCCTACCCTGCCTTGCCCTGCCCTGCCCTGCAATGCCCTGACATGCCCTGACATGCCCAGCTGAGCCCTGCCCTGCCCTACCCTGCCCTAGCCTCAAATTCAATGCAATGCAATGCAGTGCACAGCAATCCAATACAATACATTGCAATCTAATGCCTTCCAATGCAAAGCAATCCAATGCAATCCAATGCAATCCAATCCAATGCTTGCCCTTCCCTGCACTTCCCGTCCTATCCCTGCCCTGCCCTGCCCTGCCCTCCCCTCCCCTGCCCTTCAATGAAATGCAATGCAATGGAGTGAAATTCAATCCAATGCAATCCAATGCAATCCAATGCAATCCAATGCAATCCAATGCAATCCAATGCCAACCCATGCAATCCAATGCAATGCAATGCAATGCAGTGAAATTCAATCCAATGCAATCCAATGCTATCCAATGCAATCCAATGCAATCCAATGCAATCCAATCCAATGCTTTCCCTTTGCTGCCCTTCCCTTCCCTGCCCTGCCATGCCCTGCCCTCCCCTGCCCTTCAATGAAATGCAATGCAATGCAGTGAAATTCAATCCAATGCAATCCAATGCAATCCAATGCTTGCCCTTCCCTGCCCTTCCCTTCCCGCCCTTCCTTTCCCTGCCCTGCCTTGCCCTGCCTTCCCTTGCCCTGCCCTGATGTGCCCTTACATGCCCAGCCAAGCCCTGCCATGCCCTGCCATGCCCTGTCCTGCTCTGCCCTGCCCTGCCCTAAAATGCAATGCAATGCAGTGCAATGCAATCCAATGCAATACATTGCAATCTAATGCAATCTAATGCATTCCAATGCAATGCAATCCAATGCAATCCAATGCAATCCAATCCAATGCTTGCCCTTCCCTGCCCTTCCCTTCCCTGCCCTGCCCTGTCATGCCCTGCCCTCCCCTGCCCTTCAAAAAAATGCAACGCAATGCAGTGAAATGCAATCCAAAGCAATCCAATGCAATCCAATGCAATCCAATGAAATCCAATGCAATGCAATACAATGCAATCCAATGCAATCCAATGCAATCCAATGCAATACAATGCAATCCAATCCAATGCTTGCCCTTCCCTGCCCTTCCCTTCCCTTCCCTGCCTTGCCCTTCCTTGCCCTGCCCTACCCTGCCTTGCCTTGCCCTGCCCTGAAATGCCCTGACATGCCCTGTCATGCCCAGCACAGCCCTGCCCATCCCTGCCCTGACCCGCCCTGCACTCAAATTCAATGCAATGCAATGCAGTGCAATGCAATCCAATACAATACATTGCAATCTAATGCAATTTAATGCCTTCAAATGCAAAGCAATTCAATGCAATCCAATGCAATCCGATGCAATCCAATCCAATGCTTGCCCTTCCCTGCACTTCCCTTCCTTGCCCTGCCCTGCCCTGCCCTCCCCTGCCCTTCAATGAAATGCAATGCAATGCAGTGAAATTCAATCCAATGCAATCCAATGCAATCTAATGCAATCCAAGGCAATCCAATGCAATCCAATGCAATCCAATGCAATCCAATGCAATCCAATGCTTGCCCTTCCCTGCCCTTCCTTTCCCTTCCCTGCCCTTCTTTTCCCTGACCTGCCCTGCCCTGCCTTGCCTTGCCCTGCCCTGACATGCCCTGACATGCCCTGACATGCCCAGCCCAGCCCTGCCCTGCCCTGCCCTGCCCTGCCCTGCCCTGCCATGCCCTCAAATGCAATGCAATGCAATGCAGTGCAATGCAATCCAAAGCAATATATTGCAATCTAATGCAATATAATGCATTCCAATGCAATGCAATCCAATGCAATCCAATGCAATCCAATCCAGTGCTTGCCCTTCCCTGCCATTTCCTTCCCTTCCCTGCCCTCCCCCGCCCTCCCCTGCCCTTCAATGAAATGCAATGCAAGGCACTGAAATGCAGTCTAATGCAATCCAATGCAATCCAATGAAGTCCAATGTAATCCATTGCAATCCAATGCAATCCAATGCAATCCAAAGCAATCCAATGCAATCCAATGCAATCCAATGCAATCCAATGCAATCCAATCCAATGCTTGCCCTTCCCTGCCCTTCCCTTCCCTGCTCTGCCCTGCCCTGCACTCCCCTGCCCTTCAATGAAATGCAATGCAATGCAGTGAAATGAAATCCAATGTAATCCAATGCAATCCAATGCAATCCAATGCAATCCAATGCAATCCAATGCAATCCAATCCAATGCTTTCCTTTTCCTGCCCTTCCCTTCCCTGCCGTGACCTTCCCTACCCTGCCCTCCCCTGCCCTTAAATGAAATGTAATGGAATGCAGTGAAATTAAATCCAATGCAATCCAATGCAATCCAATGTAATCCAATGCAATCCATTGCAATCCAATGCAATCCAATCCAATGCTTGCCCTTCCCTGCCCTTCACTTCCCTTCCCTTCCCTGCCTTGCCCTTCCGTGCCCTGCCCTGCCCTGCCCTGCCCTGCCCTGCCCTCCCCTGCCCTCCCCTCCCCTCCCCTCCCCTCCCCTCCCCTCCCCACCTTTCCCCTCCCCTCCCCTCCCCTCCCCTCCCTTTGCCTCCCCTCCCCTCCCCTGCCCTGCCCTGACCTGCCTTGCCTTGCCCTGCCCTGCCCTGCCCTGCCCTGCCCTGCCTTGCCCTGCCTTGCCCTGCTCTGCCCTGCCCTGACATAACCTGACATACCCTGACATACCCTGACATACCCTGACATGCCCAGCCCTGTTCTACTTTGCCCTGCCCTGCCCTGCCCAGCCCTTAAATTCTATGCAATGCAATTCAGCGTGATACAATCCAATGCAATACAATGCAATCCAATGCATTCTAATGCAATGCAATGCAATGCAATCCAAGGCAATCCAATGCAATCCAATGCAATCCAATGCAATCCAATCCAATGCTTGCCCTTCCCTTCCCTTCCCTTCCCTTCCGTTTCCTGCCCTGCCCTGCCCTCCCCTGCCCTTCAATGAAATGCAATGCAATGCAGTGAAATGACGTATAATGCAATCCAATGAAATCCAACGCAATATAATGCAATGCAATGCAATCAAATGCAATCCACTGCAATCCACTGCAATACAATGCAATCCAATGAAATCCAATGAAATGCAATCCAATGCAATCCAATGAAATCCAATTCAATCCAATGAAATCAAAAGCAATCCAATGCATTCCAACGCAATCCAATGCAATCCAATCCAATGCTTGCCCATTCCTGCCCTTCCCTTCTTTGCCCTGCCCTGCCCTGCACTGCCCTGCCTTGTTATGCCCTGCCCTGCCCTGCCCTTCAATGAAATGCAATGCAATGCAGTGAAATTCAATCCAATGCAATCCAAAGCAATCCAATGCAATCCAATCCAATCCAATGCAATCCAAAGCAATCCAATGAAATCCAATGCAATCCAATGTAATCCAATACAATCCAACCAATTGCTTGCCCTTCCCTTCCCTTCCCTGCCCTGCCCTTCCCTGCCCAGCCCTGCTCTGCTCTGCCCTGCCCTGCCCTTCCCTTCCCTTCCCTGCCTTAAAATGCAATGCAATGCAGTTCAGTGCAATGCAATCCAATGCAACACAATAAATTCCAATGCAATCCAATGCAATGCAATCCAATGCAATCCAATGCAATCCAAAGCAATCCAATGCAGTCCAATGTAATCCAATGCAATCCAATGAAATCCAATCCAATGCAATCCAATGCAATCCAAAGCAATCCAATGCAGTCCAATGTAATCCAATGCAATCCAATGCAATCCAATCCAATGCTTGCCCTTCCCTGCCCTTCCCTTCCCTGCCAATCCCTGCCTTGCCCTGCTCTGCCCTTCAATGTAATGCGATGCAATGCATTGAAATGCAATCCAATGGAATCCAATCAAATCTAATGCAATCCAATGCAATGAAATGCAATCCAATGCAATCCAATGCAATCCACTGCAATCCACTGCAATCCTCTGCAATCCAATGCATTGCAATGCAATGCAATCCAATGCAATCCAATGCAATCCAATGCAATCAAATGCAATCCAATGCAATTCAATGAAATCCAATGCAATCCAATTCAATGCTTGCCCTTCCCTGCCCTTCCCTTCCCTGCCATGCCCTGCCCTGCCCTGCCCTGCCCTCCCCTTTCCTTCAATGAAATGCAATCCAATGCAGTGAAATGCAATCCAATGCAATGCAATGCAATGCAATGCAATGCAATGCAATGCAATCCAATCCAATCCAATGCCTGCCCTGCCCTGCCCTGCCCTTCACTGCCCTACCCTGCCCTGCCCTCCCCTGCCCTTCAATGAAATCCAATGCAATGCAGTGAAATGCAATCCAAAGCAATCCTATGAATTCTAATGCAATCCAATGCAATGCAATCCAATGCAATCCAATGCAATCCAATGCAATCCAATGCAATCCAATGCAATCCAATGCAATCCAATGCAATCCAATGCAATCCAATGCAATCCAATGCAATGCAATCCAATGCAATCCAATGCAATCCAATGAAATCCAATGCAATCCAATGCAATTCAATCCAGTGCAATCCAATGCAATCAAAGCCAATGCTTGCCCTGCCCTGCCCTTCCATTCACTGCCCTTCCCTGCCCTGCCCTCCCCTGCCCTTCAACGAAATGCAATGCAATGCAGTGAAATGCAATCCAATGCAATTCAATGCAATCTAATGCAATCCAATGCAATCCAATGCAATCCAATGCAATCCAATCCAATGCTTGCCCTTTCCTGCCCTTCCCTTACCTGCCCTGCCCTGCCCTGCCGTGTCCTCCCCTTCCCTTCAATGAAATGAAATGCAATGCAGTGAAATTCAATCCAATACAATCAAATGCAATCCAATGCAATCCAATGAAATCCGATGCAATCCAATGCAATCCAATGAAATCCAATGCAATCCAATTAAATCCAATGCAATCCAATGCAATCCAATCCAATGCTTGCCCTTCCCTGCCCTTCCCTTCCTTGCCCTGCCCTGCCCTGCCCTTCCCTGCTTTGCCCTGACATGCCCTGACATGCCCTGACATGCCCTTACATTCCCAGCCCAGCCTTGCCCAGCCCTGCCCTGCCCTGCAATTCCCTGCTCTGCCCTGCCCTGCCCTCAAATGCAATGCAATGCAATGCAGTGCAATGCAATCCAATGCAATACATTGCAATCTAATGCAATCTAATGCAATCTAATGCATTCCAATGCAATGCAATCCAATGAAATCCAATGTAATCCAATGCAATCCAATGCAATCCAATGCAATCCAATGCAATGCTTGCCCTTCCCTGCCCTTCCCTTCCCTGCCCTGCCCTGCCCTGCCCTGCCCTGCCCTCCCCTGCCCTTCAATGAAATCCAATGCAATGCAGTGAAATGCAATCCAATGCAATCCAATGAGATCTAATGCAATCCAATGCAATCCAATGCAATCCAATGCAATCCAATGCAATCCAATGAAATCCAATGCAATCCAATGCAATGCAATGCAATGCAATCCAATGAAATCCAATGAAATCCAATGCAATACAATGCAATTCAATCCAGTGCAATCCAATGCAATCAAGTCCAATTCTTGCCCTGCCCTGCCCTTTTCTTCACTGCCCTTCCCTGCCTTGCCCTCCCCTGCCCTTCAACGAAATGCAATGCAATGCAGTGAAATGCAATCCAATGCAATCCACTGCAGTCCAATGCAATCCAATGCAATCCAATGCAATGCAATGCAATCCAATGAAATCCAATGCAATCCAATGCAATTCAATGCAATCTAATGAAATCCAATGCAATCCAATGCAATCCAATCCAATGCTTGCCCTTTCCTGCCCTTCCATTCCCTGCCCTGCCCTGCCCTCCCCTGCCCTTAAATGAAATGTAATGGAATGCAGTTAAATTCAATCCAATGCAATCCAATGCAATCCAATGCAATCCAAGGCAATCCAATGCAATCCAAGGAAATCCAATGCAATCCAAAGCAATCCAATGCAATCCAATGCAATCCAATCCAATGCTTGCCCTTCCCTGCTCTTCCCTTCCTTTCCCTGCCTTGCCCTTCCCTGCCCTTCCCTACCCTGCCTTGCCCTGCCCTGCCCTGCAATGCCCTGACATGCCCTGACATGCCCAGCTGAGCCCTGCCCTGCCCTACCCTGCCCTAGCCTCAAATTCAATGCAATGCAATGCAGTGCACAGCAATCCAATACAATACATTGCAATCTAATGCCTTCCAATGCAAAGCAATCCAATGCAATCCAATGCAATCCAATCCAATGCTTGCCCTTCCCTGCACTTCCCGTCCTATCCCTGCCCTGCCCTGCCCTGCCCTCCCCTCCCCTGCCCTTCAATGAAATGCAATGCAATGGAGTGAAATTCAATCCAATGCAATCCAATGCAATCCAATGCAATCCAATGCAATCCAATGCAATCCAATGCCAACCCATGCAATCCAATGCAATGCAATGCAATGCAGTGAAATTCAATCCAATGCAATCCAATGCTATCCAATGCAATCCAATGCAATCCAATGCAATCCAATCCAATGCTTTCCCTTTGCTGCCCTTCCCTTCCCTGCCCTGCCATGCCCTGCCCTCCCCTGCCCTTCAATGAAATGCAATGCAATGCAGTGAAATTCAATCCAATGCAATCCAATGCAATCCAATGCTTGCCCTTCCCTGCCCTTCCCTTCCCGCCCTTCCTTTCCCTGCCCTGCCTTGCCCTGCCTTCCCTTGCCCTGCCCTGATGTGCCCTTACATGCCCAGCCAAGCCCTGCCATGCCCTGCCATGCCCTGTCCTGCTCTGCCCTGCCCTGCCCTAAAATGCAATGCAATGCAGTGCAATGCAATCCAATGCAATACATTGCAATCTAATGCAATCTAATGCATTCCAATGCAATGCAATCCAATGCAATCCAATGCAATCCAATCCAATGCTTGCCCTTCCCTGCCCTTCCCTTCCCTGCCCTGCCCTGTCATGCCCTGCCCTCCCCTGCCCTTCAAAAAAATGCAACGCAATGCAGTGAAATGCAATCCAAAGCAATCCAATGCAATCCAATGCAATCCAATGAAATCCAATGCAATGCAATACAATGCAATCCAATGCAATCCAATGCAATACAATGCAATACAATGCAATCCAATCCAATGCTTGCCCTTTCCTGCTCTTCCATTCCCTGCCCTGCCCTGCCCTGCCCTGCCTTGCCCTGCCCTGCCGTTAAATGAAATGTAATCCAATGCAGTGAAATTCAATCCAATGCATTCCAATGCAATCCAATGCAATCCAAAGCAATCCAATGCAATCCAATGCAATCCAATGCAATCCAATGCAATCCAATGCAATCCAATGCAATCCAATGCAATCCAATCAAATGCTTGCCCTTCCCTGCCCTTCCCTTCCCTTCCCTGCCTTGCCCTTCCTTGCCCTGCCCTACCCTGCCTTGCCTTGCCCTGCCCTGAAATGCCCTGACATGCCCTGTCATGCCCAGCACAGCCCTGCCCATCCCTGCCCTGACCCGCCCTGCACTCAAATTCAATGCAATGCAATGCAGTGCAATGCAATACAATACAATACATTGCAATCTAATGCAATTTAATGCCTTCAAATGCAAAGCAATTCAATGCAATCCAATGCAATCCGATGCAATCCAATCCAATGCTTGCCCTTCCCTGCACTTCCCTTCCTTGCCCTGCCCTGCTCTGCCCTCCCCTGCCCTTCAATGAAATGCAATGCAATGCAGTGAAATTCAATCCAATGCAATCCAATGCAATCTAATGCAATCCAAGGCAATCCAATGCAATCCAATGCAATCCAATGCAATCCAATGCAATCCAATGCTTGCCCTTCCCTGCCCTTCCTTTCCCTTCCCTGCCCTTCTTTTCCCTGACCTGCCCTGCCCTGCCTTGCCTTGCCCTGCCCTGACATGCCCTGACATGCCCTGACATGCCCTGACATGCCCAGCCCAGCCCTGCCCTGCCCTGCCCTGCCCTGCCCTGCCCTGCCCTGCCATGCCCTCAAATGCAATGCAATGCAATGCAGTGCAATGCAATCCAAAGCAATATATTGCAATCTAATGCAATCTAATGCATTCCAATGCAATGCAATCCAATGCAATCCAATGCAATCCAATCCAGTGTTTGCCCTTCCCTGCCATTTCCTTCCCTTCCCTGCCCTCCCCTGCCCTTCAATGAAATGCAATGCAAGGCACTGAAATGCAGTCTAATGCAATCCAATGCAATCCAATGAAGTCCAATGTAATCCATTGCAATCCAATGCAATCCAGTGCAATCCAAAGCAATCCAATGCAATCCAATGCAATCCAATGCAATCCAATGCAATCCAATCCAATGCTTGCCCTTCCCTGCCCTTCCCTTCCCTGCTCTGCCCTGCCCTGCACTCCCCTGCCCTTCAATGAAATGCAATGCAATGCAGTGAAATGAAATCCAATGTAATCCAATGCAATCCAATGCAATCCAATGCAATCCAATGCAATCCAATGCAATCCAATCCAATGCTTTCCTTTTCCTGCCCTTCCCTTCCCTGCCGTGACCTTCCCTACCCTGCCCTCCCCTGCCCTTAAATGAAATGTAATGGAATGCAGTGAAATTAAATCCAATGCAATCCAATGCAATCCAATGTAATCCAATGCAATCCAATGCAATCCAATGCAATCCAATCCAATGCTTGCCCTTCCCTGCCCTTCACTTCCCTTCCCTTCCCTGCCTTGCCCTTCCGTGCCCTGCCCTGCCCTGCCCTGCCCTGCCCTGCCCTCCCCTCCCCTCCCCTCCCCTCCCCTCCCCTCCCCTCCCCACCTTTCCCGTCCCCTCCCCTCCCCTCCCTTTGCCTCCCCTCCCCTCCCCTGCCCTGCCCTGACCTGCCCTGCCTTGCCCTGCCCTGCCCTGCCCTGCCCTGCCTTGCCCTGCCTTGCCCTGCTCTGCCCTGCCCTGACATAACCTGACATACCCTGACATACCCTGACATACCCTGACATGCCCAGCCCTGTTCTACTTTGCCCTGCCCTGCCCTGCCCAGCCCTTAAATTCTATGCAATGCAATTCAGCGTGATACAATCCAATGCAATACAATGCAATCCAATGCATTCTAATGCAATGCAATGCAATGCAATCCAAGGCAATCCAAGGCAATCCAATGCAATCCAATGCAATCCAATCCAATGCTTGCCCTTCCCTTCCCTTCCCTTCCGTTTCCTGCCCTGCCCTGCCCTCCCCTGCCCTTCAATGAAATGCAATGCAATGCAGTGAAATGACGTATAATGCAATCCAATGAAATCCAACGCAATATAATGCAATGCAATGCAATCAAATGCAATCCACTGCAATCCACTGCAATACAATGCAATCCAATGAAATCCAATGAAATGCAATCCAATGCAATCCAATGAAATCCAATTCAATCCAATGAAATCAAAAGCAATCCAATGCATTCCAACGCAATCCAATGCAATCCAATCCAATGCTTGCCCATTCCTGCCCTTCCCTTCTTTGCCCTGCCCTGCCCTGCACTGCCCTGCCTTGTTATGCCCTGCCCTGCCCTGCCCTTCAATGAAATGCAATGCAATGCAGTGAAATTCAATCCAATGCAATCCAAAGCAATCCAATGCAATCCAATCCAATCCAATGCAATCCAAAGCAATCCAATGAAATCCAATGCAATCCAATGTAATCCAATACAATCCAACCAATTGCTTGCCCTTCCCTTCCCTTCCCTTCCCTGCCCTGCCCTTCCCTGCCCAGCCCTGCTCTGCTCTGCCCTGCCCTGCCCTTCCCTTCCCTTCCCTGCCTTAAAATGCAATGCAATGCAGTTCAGTGCAATGCAATCCAATGCAACACAATAAATTCCAATGCAATCCAATGCAATGCAATCCAATGCAATCCAATGCAATCCAAAGCAATCCAATGCAGTCCAATGTAATCCAATGCAATCCAATGCAATCCAATCCAATGCTTGCCCTTCCCTGCCCTTCCCTTCCCTGCCAATCCCTGCCTTGCCCTGCTCTGCCCTTCAATGTAATGCGATGCAATGCATTGAAATGCAATCCAATGGAATCCAATCAAATCTAATGCAATCCAATGCAATGAAATGCAATCCAATGCAATCCAATGCAATCCACTGCAATCCACTGCAATCCTCTGCAATCCAATGCATTGCAATGCAATGCAATCCAATGCAATCCAATGCAATTAAATGCAATCCAATGCAATTCAATGAAATCCAATGCAATCCAAAGCAATCCAATTCAATGCTTGCCCTTCCCTGCCCTTCCCTTCCCTGCCATGCCCTGCCCTGCCCTGCCCTGCCCTCCCCTTTCCTTCAATGAAATGCAATCCAATGCAGTGAAATGCAATCCAATGCAATGCAATGCAATGCAATGCAATGCAATCCAATCCAATCCAATGCCTGCCCTGCCCTGCCCTTCACTGCCCTACCCTGCCCTGCCCTCCCCTGCCCTTCAATGAAATCCAATGCAATGCAGTGAAATGCAATCCAATGCAATCCAATGCAATGCAATCCAATGCCATCCAATGCAATCCAATGCAATCCAATGCAATCCAATGCAATCCAATGCAATCCAATGCAATGCAATCCAATGCAATCCAATGCAATCCAATGAAATCCAATGAAATCCAATGTAATCCAATGCAATTCAATCCAGTGCAATCCAATGCAATCAAAGCCAATGCTTGCCCTGCCCTGCCCTTCCCTTCACTGCCCTTCCCTGCCCTGCCCTCCCCTGCCCTTCAACGAAATGCAATGCAATGCAGTGAAATGCAATCCAATGCAATTCAATGCAATCTAATGCAATCCAATGCAATCCAATGCAATCCAATGCAATCCAATCCAATGCTTGCCCTTTCCTGCCCTTCCCTTACCTGCCCTGCCCTGCCGTGTCCTCCCCTTCCCTTCAATGAAATGCAATGCAATGCAGTGAAATTCAATCCAATACAATCAAATGCAATCCAATGCAATCCAATGAAATCCGATGCAATCCAATGCAATCCAATGAAATCCAATGCAATCCAATTAAATCCAATGCAATCCAATGCAATCCAATCCAATGCTTGCCCTTCCCTGCCCTTCCCTTCCTTGCCCTGCCCTGCCCTGCCCTGCCCTGCTTTGCCCTGACATGCCCTGACATGCCCTGACATGCCCTTACATTCCCAGCCCAGCCTTGCCCTGCCCAGCCCTGCCCTGCCATTCCCTGCTCTGCCCTGCCCTGCCCTCAAATGCAATGCAATGCAATGCAGTGCAATGCAATCCAATGCAATACATTGCAATCTAATGCAATCTAATGCATTCCAATGCAATGCAATCCAATGAAATCCAATGTAATCCAATGCAATCCAATGCAATCCAATGCAATCCAATGCAATGCTTGCCCTTCCCTGCCCTTCCCTTCCCTGCCCTGCCCTGCCCTGCCCTGCCCTGCCCTCCCCTGCCCTTCAATGAAATCCAATGCAATGCAGTGAAATGCAATCCAATGCAATCCAATGAGATCTAATGCAATCCAATGCAATCCAATGCAATCCAATGAAATCCAATTCAATCCAATGCAATGCAATGCAATGCAATCCAATGAAATCCAATGAAATCCAATGCAATACAATGCAATTCAATCCAGTGCAATCCAATGCAATTCAATCCAGTGCAATCCAATGCAATCAAGTCCAATTCTTGCCCTGCCCTGCCCTTTTCTTCACTGCCCTTCCCTGCCCTGCCCTCCCCTGCCCTTCAACGAAATGCAATGCAATGCAGTGAAATGCAATCCAATGCAATCCACTGCAGTCCACTGCAATCCAATGCAATCCAATGCAATGCAATGCAATCCAATGAAATCCAATGCAATCCAATGCAATTCAATGCAATCTAATGAAATCCAATGCAATCCAATGCAATCCAATCCAATGCTTGCCCTTTCCTGCCCTTCCATTCCCTGCCCTGCCCTGCCCTCCCCTGCCCTTAAATGAAATGTAATGGAATGCAGTTAAATTCAATCCAATGCAATCCAATGCAATCCAATGCAATCCAAGGCAATCCAATGCAATCCAAGGAAATCCAATGCAATCCAAAGCAATCCAATGCAATCCAATGCAATCCAATCCAATGCTTGCCCTTCCCTGCTCTTCCCTTCCTTTCCCTGCCTTGCCCTTCCCTGCCCTTCCCTACCCTGCCTTGCCCTGCCCTGCCCTGCAATGCCCTGACATGCCCTGACATGCCCAGCTGAGCCCTGCCCTGCCCTACCCTGCCCTAGCCTCAAATTCAATGCAATGCAATGCAGTGCACAGCAATCCAATACAATACATTGCAATCTAATGCCTTCCAATGCAAAGCAATCCAATGCAATCCAATGCAATCCAATGCAATCCAATCCAATGCTTGCCCTTCCCTGCACTTCCCGTCCTATCCCTGCCCTGCCCTGCCCTGCCCTCCCCTCCCCTGCCCTTCAATGAAATGCAATGCAATGGAGTGAAATTCAATCCAATGCAATCCAATGCAATCCAATGCAATCCAATGCAATCCAATGCAATCCAATGCAATCCAATGCCAACCCATGCAATCCAATGCAATGCAATGCAATGCAGTGAAATTCAATCCAATGCAATCCAATGCTATCCAATGCAATCCAATGCAATCCAATGCAATCCAATCCAATGCTTTCCCTTTGCTGCCCTTCCCTTCCCTGCCCTGCCATGCCCTGCCCTCCCCTGCCCTTCAATGAAATGCAATGCAATGCAGTGAAATTCAATCCAATGCAATCCAATGCAATCCAATGCTTGCCCTTCCCTGCCCTTCCCTTCCCGCCCTTCCTTTCCCTGCCCTGCCTTGCCCTGCCTTCCCTTGCCCTGCCCTGATGTGCCCTTACATGCCCAGCCCAGCCCTGCCATGCCCTGCCATGCCCTGTCCTGCTCTGCCCTGCCCTGCCCTAAAATGCAATGCAATGCAGTGCAATGCAATCCAATGCAATACATTGCAATCTAATGCAATCTAATGCATTCCAATGCAATGCAATCCAATGCAATCCAATGCAATCCAATCCAATGCTTGCCCTTCCCTGCCCTTCCCTTCCCTGCCCTGCCCTGTCATGCCCTGCCCTCCCCTGCCCTTCAAAAAAATGCAACGCAATGCAGTGAAATGCAATCCAAAGCAATCCAATGCAATCCAATGCAATCCAATGAAATCCAATGCAATGCAATACAATGCAATCCAATGCAATCCAATGCAATACAATGCAATCCAATCCAATGCTTGCCCTTTCCTGCTCTTCCATTCCCTGCCCTGCCCTGCCCTGCCCTGCCTTGCCCTGCCCTGCCGTTAAATGAAATGTAATCCAATGCAGTGAAATTCAATCCAATGCATTCCAATGCAATCCAATGCAATCCAATGCAATCCAATGCAATCCAATGCAATCCAATGCAATCCAATCAAATGCTTGCCCTTCCCTGCCCTTCCCTTCCCTTCCCTGCCTTGCCCTTCCTTGCCCTGCCCTACCCTGCCTTGCCTTGCCCTGCCCTGAAATGCCCTGACATGCCCTGTCATGCCCAGCACAGCCCTGCCCATCCCTGCCCTGACCCGCCTAGCACTCAAATTCAATGCAATGCAATGCAGTGCAATGCAATCCAATACAATACATTGCAATCTAATGCAATTTAATGCCTTCAAATGCAAAGCAATTCAATGCAATCCAATGCAATCCGATGCAATCCAATCCAATGCTTGCCCTTCCCTGCACTTCCCTTCCTTGCCCTGCCCTGCCCTGCCCTCCCCTGCCCTTCAATGAAATGCAATGCAATGCAGTGAAATTCAATCCAATGCAATCCAATGCAATCTAATGCAATCCAAGGCAATCCAATGCAATCCAATGCAATCCAATGCAATCCAATGCAATCCAATGCTTGCCCTTCCCTGCCCTTCCTTTCCCTTCCCTGCCCTTCTTTTCCCTGACCTGCCCTGCCCTGCCTTGCCTTGCCCTGCCCTGACATGCCCTGACATGCCCTGACATGCCCAGCCCAGCCCTGCCCTGCCCTGCCCTGCCCTGCCCTGCCATGCCCTCAAATGCAATGCAATGCAATGCAGTGCAATGCAATCCAAAGCAATATATTGCAATCTAATGCAATCTAATGCATTCCAATGCAATGCAATCCAATGCAATCCAATGCAATCCAATCCAGTGCTTGCCCTTCCCTGCCATTTCCTTCCCTTCCCTGCCCTCCCCTGCCCTCCCCTGCCCTTCAATGAAATGCAATGCAAGGCACTGAAATGCAGTCTAATGCAATCCAATGCAATCCAATGAAGTCCAATGTAATCCATTGCAATCCAATGCAATCCAATGCAATCCAAAGCAATCCAATGCAATCCAATGCAATCCAATCCAATGCTTGCCCTTCCCTGCCCTTCCCTTCCCTGCTCTGCCCTGCCCTGCACTCCCCTGCCCTTCAATGAAATGCAATGCAATGCAGTGAAATGAAATCCAATGTAATCCAATGCAATCCAATGCAATCCAATGCAATCCAATCCAATGCTTTCCTTTTCCTGCCCTTCCCTTCCCTGCCGTGACCTTCCCTACCCTGCCCTCCCCTGCCCTTAAATGAAATGTAATGGAATGCAGTGAAATTAAATCCAATGCAATCCAATGCAATCCAATGTAATCCAATGCAATCCATTGCAATCCAATGCAATCCAATCCAATGCTTGCCCTTCCCTGCCCTTCACTTCCCTTCCCTTCCCTGCCTTGCCCTTCCGTGCCCTGCTCTGCCCTGCCCTGCCCTGCCCTGCCCTCCCCTCCCCTCCCCTCCCCTCCCCTCCCCTCCCCTCCCCTCCCCTGCCCTCCCCTCCCCTCCCCTCCCCATCCTTTCCCCTCCCCTCCCCTCCCCTCCCCTCCCCTCCCCTCCCCTCCCCTCCCCTCCCCTCCCCTCCCCTCCCCTCCCCTCCCCTCCCTTTGCCTCCCCTCCCCTCCCCTGCCCTGCCCTGACCTGCCCTGCCTTGCCCTGCCCTGCCCTGCCCTGCCCTGCCTTGCCCTGCCTTGCCCTGCTCTGCCCTGCCCTGACATAACCTGACATACCCTGACATACCCTGACATGCCCAGCCCTGTTCTACTTTGCCCTGCCCTGCCCTGCCCAGCCCTTAAATTCTATGCAATGCAATTCAGCGTGATACAAGTTGCCATGAAAGAGCTCTGTAACAGAAATCTTTGCTTTTGCGAGTGAACAGTGGCACAATCCCTCCACACCCAGTGCACAGCCCTGGCAGGGTCTCTGCATGCCCAGGCTTCGCTGCAGCCACAAGGAAATCTGCTGCCTCAGGGACACATTTGCAGCTCGGTCAAACTCCCCAATGGCCCAGCAGCAGAAAATTGTTGGATCTGGGTGGTACGAGTGGTGGCAAACAGCGCACCTGGGCACTGAGGGAACTGGCAATTTGCTGGATTGCGACTGCTGCACTGGTGAATGACCAGATCTGGCCAGTGCCGCTGCCACTAAACACCAGATTTCAGGCTGCAGGTGCTGCTCAGGAGGGCATATCAACTCCTTCCTCCCTCTTTCCCTCCCTCCCTCCATTCCTTTCCTCACTTCCTCCCTCCCTCCCTTCCTCCCTTCCTGGAACCAGCTGCTCTCACTCTCCCAACATTTCCGACACTTCCCCTCACTCCTTCACACCTTCATCTCCGCCTTCCCAATTCAACTGCAACCACCAACAAGACGCTTCAACGCCTCAAAACTACTAAAACCACCAGCAGCATTCCCAAAATTGCCCCAGGCTCTCTCTCTCTCTAGTGCCACACTCCAAAAGCACAAATCACCCCAGCCCCACCTCAAAACACCCACCACTCACAAAATTCATCCCACCCTGAATGTTCCATCCCCACCCTACACCGCCCCACCATATCCTACCACACCACACCATACCACACTACACCCCACCCAATAAATGCTATCCCATCCCATCCCATCCCACCCCATCCCATCCCATCCCATCCCATCCCACCCCATCCCTGTTGGGCAGCAATCCCCATCCAACCGTACCTTGGACACTTCCAAAGATTCAGCGGAGGCCACAGCTTCTTGGGCCAACCTCTGCTGTGGCCTGACCTCCCTTCCAGGCTACAATTCCATCCCCACAGCCCATATCACCCTGCCCCCGGGCAGTGCAATGCTCTTCTCTCTGTCCTGTCCCTACACACCCTTGCCAAGGGTCTCTCTTAGCCAGCAATTGCTGTTCCTCCCTGCTGTGGAGCAGAAGATGCAAGTTGATTTTTCTCTCCCTGGCCCCGGATGGGCCCTGAGCCAGGGGCAGCACCTTTCCCCACAGCTCTGCTGCCGCTGCCTCACTTTTGGCTGCAGCCCAGCAGATGCAGCTGACAGCTCCCCGGGGCTGCTGCTCCTTCCCAGGGCCGGCACTGGGGCTGCTCCCACCTGGGTCCTGGGGCAGCAGGGACAGCAGCCAAGGAAAAAGCTGGCCCTGGGCCAAGGCATCTGTGGCCTGCAGATCAGCAAAAGCTGCTTCCCCCAGACAGGGCTTGGCCACTGACCAGGCTCCCCAAGGAATTGTCACAGACATTGGTGTGGTGTGGTGGGATAGGGTGGGGTGGTGTAGGGTGGGGATGGAACATTCAGGGTGGGATGAATTTTGTGAGTGGTGGGTGTTTTAAGGTGGGGCTGGGGTGATTTGTGCTTTTGGAGTGTGGCACTAGAGAGAGGGAGAGCCTGGGGCAATTTTGGGAATGCTGCTGGTGGTTTTAGTAGTTTTGAGGCGTTGAAGCATCTTGTTGGTGGTTGCAGTTGAATTGGGAAGGCGGAGATGAAGGTGTGGAGGAGTGAGGGGAAGTGTCGGAAATGTTGGGAGAGTGAGAGCAGCTGGTTCCAGGAAGGGAGGAATGGAGGGAGGGAGGGATGGAGGGACGAATGGAAGGAGGGAGGGAGGAATGGAGGGAGGAATGGAGGGAGGGAGAGAGGAAGGGAGGGAGGAAGGAAGGAAATTCCAATCCACTCCTGAGCAGCACCTGCAGCCTGAAATCTGGTGTTTGCTGGCAGCAGCAGTGCCCAGATCTGGTCATTTAGCAGTGCCAGCAGTCCAGATCCAAGAAACTGCCAGCGCCTGCAGTGCCCAGGTGCGGTGTTTGCCAGCAGCTGTCCCACGGAGATGTGACAATTTTCTGCTGCTGGGGCATTGGGGAGTCTGGCTGAGCTGGACAAGTGTCCCTGAGGCAGGAGATTTCCTTGTAGCTGCAGCAAAGCCCTGGCATGCAAAGAGCTTGCCGGCACTGTGCACTGGGTGCGGAGAGATTGTGCCACAGGAAATGAGCCTCAATTTCTTCTGGCAGGCAGCCTTAGAAGATGGAAGATTGTGAAGGCAGAGCTGACTGTCAGTTTGGTCAGTCCTCCAGAAGAATGCTGTGTGTGAAGCAGCCTGGGAGTAGTGTTTACATGCCAGGGTGGCTGAGGCCCTGGCCCTTGGCCTTTGCAAGGGCCCTCCAGCTGTCTGATAAGGAGCCCTTTCCACTGGGATGAGAAAATGCTGCTGCAAGGCTGTCCTCAAACTGCTTTTACTGCACATGTGCCTGAGAAATGCTCATTGCTTGAAGTCTCAGGTGCTGTGTGTATGCAGGTGGAAGTACTGAGGGAGGGAGCAGCTATGCTGGGGGCCAAGTTGTTTTTTTCTCAGTGAGATGTGGGGGTTTTTTTTAAATTAACTTTCCCTGTCATCTGTGGGCAGAACTCTGTAAGTATATCTGACACTTACCTGTGACACTGTGGAGGTGGCCAAAGGGACCTTCCCTGAGCTGTGTGCAGAGGAATCCACGAGGCCAGAGTGGGGCCGCTCCGTTTGTGCTGCTGAGCCGCAGCTGTGGCTGCTTCCCTTGGGCCGTCTCCAGGGAGGGAACGCTGGGGCTTCCATGGCTGTGGTGTCACAGATCTCAGGGTTGCTGTTCCCTGAGATTCTCCTCGGGGTTGCTGTTCCCTGAGGTAATAAGGTTTTCTCCCAAGCTTGCTGTTCCCTGGGAGTCTCCTCGGGGTTGCTGTTCCCCGAGGTAATAAGATTTTCAGTCTTCCCTAGCCCTAAGGGTTTCACGCCGGAGCCAGGGACGACAAGCTGAGTCTGCCAGTGCATGTTTCCAAGGTTGTTGTCTTGGTTTGAAAGACAGGTATCTGCTAGGAAGGGGCAGGACCTCCCTAGAGATGGAGAATTCAAATCCCCTCCCTCCAAATTATTCCAATTAAAAAAAATTAAAGGAGCTTTCAGACAGAGGTATGGGGGTAGGAATAACAGTTCTTTACTAGTATATATGACAAAACGACAAACAAACAACAACTATAGCATCAATAATAAACAGAACCAAGAACCTTGAGGGCTTTCTTTTACAAAAGCCCAGAGCAGTTTCATCTTGGCGCCCCTGCAGGGCTCCGAGAGGCCGAACTGGAAGGAAGGAAAGTCCCGGACTGGTGGAAGAGATGAGGAGCTCTGCGCTGGCAGCTGGAGCAGCAGGGGTGTCCCGGCAGGGCTGGGCAGTGCAGGGCTACAGAGTAGCAGGGGAACCTCAAAGCTCTGAAGAAGCAGCGGCGGTGGGGGGAGAGGCTGGAGAAAGCGAGCTCAGGATTCCCGGATACACGAACAGATGACTGTAGATTTCCCAGGACGAGACAGAGGCAGAGGGCAGCCTGACCGTCCTCGGCGCTGAGAGCAAGAGTGCCTCCCCCTCCCCCAGATCTGTCTTTTTGCCTTTCCCAAAGCTCATCATCTCTCCTCTCTGAGGGACACTCCCAGGGACTCAAAAACAATAGGTGTAGCCTCGTGCTGCCATATCCCTCAAGTACTCCTTTTTGTTCTGACTAAGTAGTCATCAAGGCTTCTTGGAAACTTATGGGAAAAAATTCTGTGAGAAGAAAAAAAAACCAGATCTAACCCCCAACAGTTGTTTATTCTTCATTATCTCTCAATTCTTTCTCAGCTCTGCCAGGCCTCCCTGGCAGGGTACATTATCTTAGTTCTTTCTCAGGTCTACAAGACATCCCCAGCAGAGCAGGACACGCGGCAGACTGGGCAGATCAGAGAGTCCCGGACCTTTTGTACCATTTCTCTGACCCAACCACCGTCCACAGCGTACTTTTTATTTACAGAATCTTACCAATACTTACTACCTATGTTAATATGTCATTTCTACTCTAAACCAATCCTTGTAATACAACTCAGCAGAAAATGGGGGAAAAGGAGGACAGGACTACTCCCCAATTCCTCCATCTTGCCTCTTCAAACCCATATACTAAACATCCTACATTTACACCCTGTGATAAACTAACTACTACTTATTTTGAATTCTCTCAGCTTGTGATTCTTCATACTATGTGGGCATTCACTCCCATGGCCAGGGATCAGAGGCAGTGTCCTCCTGGGCTCTGTGCGAGGCTGGTTGACCCCCTTGTACAGATCCTAGACCCCCCTGTCTGGTCTCCAAACCCTCCAGGATGGCCAGAGGGATGTTCTAGACTCCGACAACAGAGATGGGAACACTGGTGCTGCCACCACTCTGGTGTCACAGAGTTTGGAACACTGGTGCTGCCACCACTCTGGTGTCACAGAGAGTGGAAAGCTGGGAATGCCACTACCCTGCTGTCACAGAGAGGGGAACGATGGGGCTTGCCCACTAGGGCTTCCCTGCTCCTGTCCCATCCCCATCAACTCTGTCAGTGTGTCCTGGGGACACAAAGGCTGAGCCAAAGGGTGAGAATTGCAGAAGGGGCTGAGCGGTGACGGAGACCCAGCAGAATCATCGAGTCCAGCCCCTGGCCCTGCACAGAACAGCCCAAGAACCCTAGCCTGTGCATCCCTGGGAGCAGTGTGCAAAGGCTCCTGGAGCTGTGGCAGCCTCAGGACTTTGACTATTCCCTGGGGATCCTGGTCAGTGTCTGAGGAGCCTCTGGAACAGCAGGAAAGAACACAGGAAAGCAGGAAGGCCAGACGGCAGGCAGGAACGAATGAAGGCAGGAAGGAAGGAAGAAAGACCCAACATCCAACACATATGCCCACTGCAAGACAAAGTAGTGTTCGAGCTGCTCAGGGTGAGCAGAACACAGGTCTGCTTGGCAGGAAATAGCTCCCAGACCAGCTGAGGGGCTCTGCCCTGGGCCCCTGCAGAGCAAATGAGGTACCTTTACTGCACAAAGCAGAGGGACTCTCAGACAGGTCTGCCCTCGAACCAGCCCTGAGAGCACCAGGGAGTGCACACTGTCGGCTCCTTTTCCCCTCCTCTTCTCCCTGCTTCTCTCCTGTCAAATCAGCAAGGTCTCTGTTTTCCCTTCCCAGCACTGCTGTCTATCCCTTTCACTACCTTTCTTGACCTTCCCTTGCCACAGGAGCTTGGCTGTACTGGGCCGCAGTATGATATGCTCCTGCCAATACTAGTGCTTCTGTGTGGGGCTTTTTGTTAACCCCAACAGCTATATATTTGGAACAGCTCTCCTGGCCAATCCCTTACCAAACTTTCATTAGAAAAACCAGGTCTCTTGAGGCCCATCTTAGGCACTGATTGGAATCTCATACCTGGGAATTTTTACTTCTTCCATCACATTGCCTCTGCCCCTGCTAGCTCTAGAGCAGCAGATGTGAGAGAGGAAGCTGGCTGCCCATGCTCTTCATCATCCTTCCTGTCAGAGCAGCTGTCCCTTTCACTGTTCCTCGAGGCTATTCAGAACCAAGTGAAACTTGGGAGCATTTACACACACCTATTCACAAAAAGGTGTATGAGAAGATTGTAAAAGACATCCAAGGGAAACAGAGCCATGTAGGCAAGTGGTAGCCTCCTGAGAAGATCCTGAACAGGGACCTGGAGACTTCTCACTCTGCCAGAGATGTTCTGAATGACTTATGAGCCAACCCACCCCAGTCTGAGTGCCTACAGCCTCTTACAAATGTGACTGTCAAGGCATGTTTGGAAAACTACTTCAGGTAGTATTCAAGTATCAGACAACATTGGGCTAAGGCTATGCAAAAACAGGCTCAGCCTTTGAAAAGCTGCCCAGCTAGTAGTGCCTCCACTACCGTCCTCCCCAGTAAAGCAAAAGACAATCCAGCATGCATAGCTAAAAATAGCCAATCACCTGTGAGAGAGCACA
This sequence comes from Prinia subflava, assembly GCF_021018805.1. NCBI lineage: Eukaryota > Metazoa > Chordata > Aves > Passeriformes > Cisticolidae > Prinia > Prinia subflava. Next base: position 63,403 of record NC_086263.1, read on the forward strand.
GAATCTCAGATACTCATTCTTTCACAGCCCACATGAGCACTGCAGGTATGAGGGTCTTTATTTCACAATTAGCAGTGGCTAAAGAGATGAGTTACACATTGTAGCATCCATAGGCAGCAAATCATAGTAGCAATGCAGTACTCACTTTGTGTTTAATGACTAGATGAAAGACTGCACAAGGTACATCAAGGAAACTCCAAAGGCTGGCAGTGGAAACAAGATACTAAACCTGGAAGAGATCAATTGGCCCAGCTAGGGCTTAGGAAAAAATAATTATCACATTGATGCTGGATGAGGGGGGAAAGAATTCAAACAGCAGCAAGTAAGAACATCCCCAAAGGAGAATCAGTAACATGGGGATGGGCAGAACAGGCAGGGGACGGAGTCACTCAGGGTTAGTTACATGCACAGCTGGACCAGATAAGAGAAATGTATTTCACTATATGGAGCAACATGCCCTACTTTTTAGGAGGTGTGTTAAGTTAGTCTGTGTTACCCCCTTCCTAGCCACTTCACAGTCAAGGAGTTAGTTACAGCACAATGCACAGATCTAGTTAGTGAGGATGATCCAAAGCATTTATCCCTTTTAACAGACCTGTGTAACTCATCAGGGGATTGGGAAGTGTGAGCCACACAATGCACAAGAGGGACCAATGGAAGTTCCTGTCAACCACCCAGCACTACTTGGTGCCCTGTTTATGCAGTAATCTCAGACAAGGCTACTAAAGCTGTGTCTCTGGGTACACTGACCCTGCCCTGTGCAGGGCACCTGGCAGTGAACCACAGTACTCCTCAGGCTGACCTGGACTCAGCTGGCATGAGAGAACAGAGACAGACACTGGAAGAACTGTAAAGGCTTAGACCATTCCACAGAGAATCAATATGGCCTGTAGTTCCAGTAACTGGAGAAAACGGAGATCTGGAAAGAAGAACAAAAGCAGGTAAGTTCCTATACCCCTTGGACCACAAAAAAAGCACATAATGTGTGACGGAGGACATAGCTTCACAGCATTACACACTTCAGCACCACACTACTGAAAGGCAGGTTTGCCACTGCTGTCACTCAAGGAGCACAAAGTTACTTGATCAAGGTGGCAGTTGCAGAGTTGGAAATGAGCATTGATCTGTTGGAATCTACGTTGCTTGTTTCCTCTCATCCACCTCATGACTGAGAACACAGAAGTGTCTACTTGCTCTTTTCCATCTAGTCACCAGCTCGGCAGACATCTGCCACACCACTATACTTATCCTATGGCTGTTTGCTAGGCAGTGCCAGCTAGCTACCTGGCTCCAGAACACTGACTCATCCCTTATTTTCAGCAAACTGAACAGAATAACATCACATCAGATCTGTTGTCATCTCTAAATCCAGAGTTAAAAACAAAGGCCCTTTTTCAAGGCCATTACCTTGTCCTTCAGTTGCTGGCAAAGCTGCAGTGAAACTGTGAAGAAGACAAGGGCATCATTTAACCATGGGACAACACATTCCACTTTATGGACATGGCTGACTTCATATCGCTGGCTGCCAAACTCACTGGAGGGAGGGGAAAAGAGCACAGCTTCACACACAACAGCATAGATCAACTGACCTACATTACCATAGGAGAGATCATGATGATTTCTATCACATTTAAATCAGCACCTGGCAAAGTTACAGAATGCAAACACTCAAGTCCACCTCTGACCAGATTTATAGTTAAGCTAAAGGGTGAAGGTAGGCACTTCACTTCATTCCAGACAGGCACAGAGGCAGGGAATGCAGATGGCAATGCCAATAACATTCATTTTTGTTGTAAACTCTCACCTCTAGATATACTCATGGCATTGTCTAGATGGGCTGAATCCTGGAAATTCACATATTTTGGCCTTTAGGACCAAGTCATTAAAGAAACACAACAGAGCATTCACAGGCACAGCCAGTGACTCAGTCCAGCTTCTCCACTTCAGAGATGCTACAATGGAAACTGCCCACAACCATTTGGATTTCACCCTCAAGACATACCAACACCTGTTATCCAGGTACACTACCCTTGTAGTGACTGTACTTACAACATGGCCCCAGGGTTGTGCAAAACAGACCCTCCAGAAGGCTTGAAGTTCTAAAGAAGGAAAAGGTCATTAGGATTTTGATGTGGTCAACAAACCACTTAGAAGAAAGACATTTAAGGTTTACATTTTCAGCAGCCTGACATCAAGAAACATCCACACTCTATTTGCCTAGACACTCCATCAATATGGAATCCCTTTTGTAAGAATCCTTCCTGCTCCTCCATGAAAGAAATTCTACACATTGGCTGATTTTAATGTAGCTACAAATTTCATCACTACAGAAATAAGATGAGAAGATCCAGAAGAAAAACAAAAAATTGATTTTTTAGGAAAATCTTCCATATGTAAGGACTGCATTTCATAAAGAGTTTGATGCTGTTTTTACAGGGCATCAAGTTGACCCATGCAACATGTGAAGCAGAAAAGTATCCATCAAAACACCATTAGGAAACCCAAGATGCTACTCTGATGTAAACTGGATAAATGTAACTATGCCCTTCCAAAATTACACTACATTATCAAACTATATCTAAAGTATTTGATAAAAAATTACTTACTCCAGAGCACTAGTATGTTCTTGTGGGCTAAGCAGCCATGCCCTAAACTAGATTTAGAACCAGTGTTCTGTGTGCAGCAGACCTAAACACATACATGTAGCACCAGCTGAACTTATTTCTGCATTATCTTATGTCCATAACATTGCAGGTAGCAGTGTGATCTTCTCCTCACAGTGGGACATAAGGAGAGGAAACTAAACAAGGCTCAGGAGATAGTAGGCATCACCTTAGTTGTGCTGGGCTGTAGCACATGGAGCTGGTAGACAGTGAGGCACAGCTTGTTCAGGTTAATATAGAAATTCACAAGGATGTCTGGAGGCAGCGCAGGGGTGAACATTTTCTGGCAAGAAAATTAGTTTCTTTGTCAGTAAAAGGATCATAATTTCTAATGCTGGGAAATCATTCCCTTTTCCCAAGCCACACTGCATTACCCCATGGCAAAAAAAAGACATTAGGAAGAAACAGAAACTGAGCAACTGCATACAATGATTGCTGCTCTTGCTGCCCTTGATCAAATGGTATGTGCATGACAGTGACAAGAGAGGATGGAGCAGTGTTCTCAAGGGCTTATCATCCCTGGACAAGACTCTCGAGCAGAGAACAGAACTTACTCTCAGAGAACCAGAGTTCTCATGCCCAAGTCATCTGCATTCCCACGGGAAGATACAGAGCAGCCAAAACCACTCAGAATTTGCACTTGCTTCAGTTCTGCCTCAGGAGACACTTCAGAAACCCACTTCCACCAGGATGCTAACCCAGTATCCAAAATGCTGCAATGCTGCCAGACTTGTACAGAGACACAGACCACCACATACTTACTGTGAGACCACTGGAGGCAATTTCTGGTAGTGTCAGAGTGGCAGGAGTGGTTAGCCGATTTCGGGCTCTGGAGAGTTGCAACATCACAGCATCCATAAGCTACAAGATAATGTACAGAACCGCTGGTGAGTGTGATTCTTTGACAGCTCTGGACAGTGTGCTGCAGAATCCTACAACCTCCTTCGAGTGTTAAAACAACAACCACCACTAGCCCTCATCCTTCCAGGAATTCAGAAACTTACTGGGAAGGGGTGGCTCCCACATAAATGCAATTCAATTGTTACCACCATCAGAGACTTATGAGATAGGTCAGGAATGTTCAACACTAGTGACTGATGAGAGAACAGCTATTCATGACAAGGATACCAAGCCAACCTAAGATCAATTACTGATGCCACAGAGGCATCAACAAACTCTTCATCAGCTCTTCAGAAGAACTGGTATTAAAGAAAAAACAAGCTGTATTTGCAGTCTCCCCACTCCCACACCACAGGTACAACTCCTGCATGGGCTCGCCCTGTTCATTGTGAGGTCAATCCTTCCAGAATCCACAGTTCAAAGACTCTATTCAGGCAGACTTCATTTTCCAGAAAAAAAGGGGGAAGCAACATGTCTGTTATAGAGCTCATGACTGCTAAGATGAAGGCACTTTGTATTATGATTAACATCTCCCCTTGCTTCCACTTGAAATTAAAAGGAAATAGTTTTATTACCTAGCTTCTTCTCATGAGCAGCCCTTGCCCATATGAAAACTAAAAAGGTTTAGTTTTCTCATGTTTGATGTTGTGATGGATTCTAATGAGCAAGCTGAAATTCTGGTGCCTTCAGAGAGTATTTCCAAGCAGAAGGTTGGGCTTCACTGCCATGCAGCAACTGTTCTGTACTTGCTACTGGCAAGAAAGAAGTCACTTTCAGATTGTCAGTAAATCACAAGTACTGTCATCTTCTGTTTACTGATGGCTGCCTCGCTGCCACTCTCACCAGCAGCACTGATCAACAAAGACAGTAAGTTATGTAACAACATTATCCACAGAAGATCAAGGAATATCCTCCCAGATCATAACTGGTGTGTAACAGGGCATGACTGCTCAGATTACTGTTCACCAGGATGTACAGCCCTGTTACTAATGCTAAACTAGTACAAATTCATATAAAATAAGAGATTACATGGACACTTCTTGACATGGGTACAGCTATGAAGTCTGTTTCCATGAAGAGACTCAGACAGTAATGTGCATGAACTGTGTTAAAAACAACAAATTGAGGAAAGAAAAATGCATGTTCCTACCCAAGCAGCAGAGGCTTTCTCCTCACCTTGAGCACCTCCAAGCCTGTTTTGAACTGGTAGTTCACATCTCTATTCATAAGCAGGTAAATGGCTTGATTCACATGGTTTCTAGCATCCTGGATCTGAAAAGGTAAAAATGCAGCCCCATGAAAGAAACACTCTGTAGTAACACATGCTGGGAAGTAAAGGTTTCCCCAATTATCTCACTGACCTTAAGAATACTATCTAACACAAGCCTACCACTGCTTCCCAGAAGCATTACTGGGTTCTCCACTCATGGACTGTAGATGCAGAACAGTCTGACAGCTACAACCTGGATTGTCAGTACAGATATTCCTCCTGTCCTGAAGTGATCAGGCACTCTCATCCTGGGAGAGCTCTGGCCACAACTGCTTGGCAGGAATTCTCACTGCTAATGGCATACACAGCAGTCAGCTCTAGCATCATGAACAATGATTTCATCCTATCAGAGCTACAACAAATAGCATCAATGAGCAGCAAGCACTGATTTCTAATACAGTGACTCTGTCAGTATCCCAGAGTCCTTCTAAAGTGAAACTGTTTGGGTTGAGAGTGATCTCCAGCATCGAGAAGTTGCGCCATTGTGCGAGACCGGACCAGACTCAGGACACAGCTGGATTGAGTTCCTCTCAAGCCAGAGGAACACAGTTATAAAAGCAAGGTTGATAGGTGTGTCCTTGCTTTCATGGGAGCAAGGACAAACCAGAGGAAGACAATGGCCCTGGGAGAAGCTGACTTGTGTACAGTTTCAGACAGCAGCATGAAAATTGAAAAACAAGCCCAAGAATTAAATTAGAGGGTGCAAATGGAACAGCTAAGCAGAGAAGCTTGTACGAGAAATTTCTGTTGGGAGACGGGCAACACAGCTTGGGGTATTTGAAGTTTGATATATTTACAATGTCCTTCAGAAGTCACAGCTGCCATCTCTACATGCTTGTAGAAGCAACCCTGGCACAGACCTGGCTCTGGTTCCTTTTAATGCAGAGCTTGGGGAACACAGAACAGCCCTGCTCTTAGAAGGCTTTTGCACTGGAGGCCACAGAGAAAAGAGTGACAATGATAGACTTATCAGTCCACTGTCAGACTGCAGAGAGACTGCAGGTACTTGGGCATCTCCAAGCATCACCACCTCCAGCCTTTACATCTCACAGAGGCTTCTGAACAAGGCAAACTCCTCCTGGCAGCACTACCCAACCAAGCAATGCCAACCCTACTGTTATTATTTGCTTCATTCATATTCCCCCTTGATTTTGCTTTGTTTGCTAATCATCTTCCTCAAAATTTATGTGCCTGCACTTGTGTCCCTCAAAAACGTTCCTACGCTACAACTTCTTACCCATTACTTCACTTTGTACAGAGAAACAAAACTCCAATTGACATCACTCATGAAGAGAAAACACTTTTGAGATGCTAGTTTTTAATTCAGACAGGCCAAACATCACCATATAACCACTTTAAATGCTTCTGCGCTCAATCCTTTAAGCACTCACACTCCATATCTGAAAAATGTTAGAACACATAATGCCAGTAAATAAAGGAAGTTGTTTTCCACAAAAGCTGGTAAAAGTCTATCAACCAGGCAGCAGTACAAAACAGCCACAAAAGAGAAGGCACTGCTGAGCGTTGCCACAAAAACTTCCTTGTTTTGTTGCAAGGCATAAGCAAATCAATCAAGTTTGGTATTAACATCCCAAGTACACAATTTTCTAGATTTCTACAAAGTTACTAGGTAAAGCTTTCACTGCTAAAGCAGATATTGGGAACTGCACTCAATGCCAAATGTATTCATCACCTATAAAAACCTGAGCTATGGCACAAAGAAATGCATTGAATCAATTTTCCTCCAACTTACTCAGCTGTGACAAAGTAATTGAGGAAAACCATGTCTTCAGATACTAGGTCAGGTCCTGAAATCACGTCCCAGAAAAATGATGGGAAAGAGATTCTGGGCCTGGATGGCTTCATTCTTTTAACTCCTTACCTGAGGGAACTCAGACATGCTACTGGAACACAATAATCTGTTCTCAGTGTAAACAAATGCATCTGTAAGAGAATGAGGGCAACCTACTCAAAGCCCCTGAAGCTGCTCTTTGCCCTGCTAGCCCAGGGTGACATGGCACTGTCCTGCACAGGCACCTCAGGTACTCCTTTAAATGACCATGACTGCTATGCAGACAGTCTTCAGATCAACTGGTGTGTCTGGAATGAGCCTGCCCAGCCATCCCAACTGAATTTAACAGATTTAATTGCACCTGCTTCCTGTCTTAGCTTATACCACTGTAGCTCATGTGGAATGGACAGAACAGTATCTCTTGAAAGACTAAAGTTACTGCTCAGAGAGCACTGAGGCTATGGACGGGTGGACATTTAGAGCCATCTAGGTACCTGCTGCAGCTTCCACTGCTTGTCTTCCCGGAATGCAAAATGCAGGAGCTGATTGTTTCTGGACATTTTCAGATTAACATCCTTGAAAAAAGAAACAAACACATGACAGCAAGAAAATGCCTGTATGCAGAAGATGGGGGCTGGCAGTCACATTCCCTCCTTCCAGACCATCCTGACAAACTGTAGTCCTGGCACAGCCAGAACCTCAGTGCTTCCACAGGATGATATTAATACAAAGAATAGGTTGAAAGGCATTGAGTGAATCAGGATCCAGGCAGGACACATGACCTCAGCCCAGAAGGTCCTCAAAGAAACTTGTTATTACACAACAAAGGTGGTAAATGCAAGGAATCCTCATGGAAGTTGACTACAGCACTCACCACCACACAGTGGTGGTAGAAGGGGACATCAGATACTAGATCTTGACAAATTCTAATGGCTGCTGAAACATCTAGGCCAATTAGGCAGAACTGACAAAGAACACTGATCACTAGTAACACATAACCAGGGTGACCTCTCTCCCTGCAATACAAAACAAGAAGCATGGCAAGTACTCACAGCTTGACACAGTGCATCTCCCTGCAGCGTCATCACACCTTTCACCTGGTCTGTGCTGGAATGAGAAGAAACATCTAGGCAACACATGTCACAAGAGGCACCTATCAACTGCCAGCCTAACACCTCCCCTACACCTCCTGTGTAGCCAGCACAGGCTCCTCATGCCCAACATCTGAACACTACTCCTGCCCGCTAGCTGAACACCATGCACACTTTCAAGTCACCAGTTCTTGGCCTGTGGTAAACTCCAGTAATATTCTTTATGGGCCACCTTACCCTAACTGCTCTGCCTAAAACATTAACTTAATTTCTGATCCCATTCTTATTCCATTTATCACCTGCCAACAATTTGGTTGCTGTTACAAACAGCTCTAGCAGGCACAAGCACAAGACAATAAATTAATTACTGACATTAGAGTGTTAGATGATTCCTAAAGGAGTTGAATGCTATAAACCACAACCCATTCCAAGAAAAAAGACCCTAAAAAAGTAAAACCCCACAATCTTAAATAAATAAAAACCCCGCACCCCAAACTCCTTCAAAGGTCCTTCAAGATGACCCATATCTACAATGAACAATGTGAGGAGAAGACTGAAGCACCTGGTTGGGCCATACCTTACATTTTACTATATTAGAGACTCTTAAGGTCAATACTACAAGATCCACCTTACAACAAATGAAAACTAAATTAAGATCTGAAGAAGACAACCCTCAAACTTAGTACAGAATTACTGCGTGGTTCCTTTCAATGCTGACATTCCTAGTGACTAAGGTTAACTGCTTTGTGACAAGCTTGTGAACTCTGCCAGAGCATCTATTGAGACCAAGGGCCACACTGAGGATCAAAAAATGGATATCATTTTCAGAAGAACTGCATACTTACAGCTTTTGCACAAGACTCAGTTTGCTTTATGTGAAGGAGATTTACTATTGCTGTTTTAAGGAGATTAGAACAAAGGTTAAGATTTCTCCATAGTCAGGGTCAGAAACTGAGCCAAGAGCAGAATTCAGGTCTTGTAACTTCAGCTCCCTGTGTCATAATCAGAAAAATGCCCTCTGGCAAAACTGCCTGCAGCACTGAGGCAACACACAAGCATGTGGTCAGCAATCAGTGACTACATTATAGGAATCAGCAGGAAATGGCACAAGGCTGGCTCAGGTAGCCCTGGAGCCCAGCTACAGACTGTTACCTTCAACTGCCACAAGAGTTAGTTTGTTTTCCTTAAGGCAAAATCTCCTAATAAAGAAAACCCATTACTCTAAGGCTTCTGCAAAGCCCTTCACCACTGATCCTCCAGGATCTGCACCCTTTGCTGCAGAGGGAAGTGACCCGCTAAACACCACCACTTACCTCGATGTGCTTAGTACAAAGTTCTCCTGCTTGAAAGCTCCTCCAGAGCCACTGGTGGGCAAGGCAAAACGGTGGGAGGCCTCCTGCCCAAGAAAGTACACAGTGAGTGCTGGAGCTTCTTCCTGGGTCCAGCAAACCATGAGCCAGGAACAAAGATAATGTGGACCACCAACTGGCTGAATATGTAGCAGTCACCTCTGCCAGCCTCCTGAAGTCCACCAAGCAGAGCACTTGCATTTCATCCTACTGCAGGACTAGCAAAGTCCAGAAGACTCAGCGCATGCCACCCATAGTGAAAGGCACACCTTGGAGCTGGGCAGTGCCAGCAGGATCCCCAACCTGCCCACAGAAGGAACAGCACTCGCTCAGCTCTACACACCCTCACACACCATGGTGCTGCCCCTTATCACAGCTGGTCTTTACACATGAAGCAAGTCTGGAGTGAAAACCAGCCCTCCCCAGCCTTCCATCTGATTATAGTGGTTGGTGACTCCCCTTTACACACTCAGAACTATAATAATTTCTTCAGAACAGGTACTACATATACAGGTATTGCAGTCTATTGTCATCTGCTACCGACGCCAATCCTGGGGTTCTGAGTCAGCACTATGGCACTCATATCTGCTCTAGCATTTGCCCCTCACCTCCACATTTTTGGCCCTCCCCTTCCATCACTCCATAACCTCCCAAAACCAGAGAGTGTGAAGGGACTGGGCCTGTTGAACATCAACCCAGCAGACACACTGTGCATTCTTGGTGCCACTGTGCATTCTTTGGCCAGTTCCCCACTGGCTGCCTGGAAAGAGTCAACCCTACAGTGCTTGCTCAGGGTGGAGAAAGGTGAGGAAAGTGCTGCCCATCTGGTTCAGCTGAACACATCAGGCCTCTGAAAGGGGCAGGTACCAGCAGAGGAGTGAGAATGCTGAGGAAAGGATGATTTTGAACAAGGAGAGTGCATGCTAGTAACTCCTGCACAAGTAGCAGCTGTTAGCTAAAGGCCATGTTGCTTACTTCCATCAGCACATGTCAGAATTACAGGCAGATCCAGATTCTCTGTTCCAGAATATATTCATATCTCAGGCAAATGCCTGGCAGACAGGTCTGGCTGCCTACATGTGCCTTCCCAAAGCAGCTCTCAGGAGAGGGTCAAGAACATAGCAATCTTGGGGAAATCACTGTTACTGGGAGTCCTCAAGAGCAGAGGCCAAGCAAGCACTAGGGACAGAACTGGATATGCATGGATGACCTTTCTGTACAGCCTCTACTAATAATTTTTTCCTGTAGGGGAAACCGATTACCATTCCTTACACAGAAGGTCAAATAAAGCCACAACACAACACTCAGGCAAAATTAACCTCACCTTCAAAATATCCTGCAGCTGTCTCAAAACAGCATGGACCTCTTCTTGTAAAAGCCATTTAAATTCTTCTTCCTATATTATGGGAAGAAAGCAGTGGAATCATTAGACATCAAACACTGGAAGCAAACCTCTCAGACACATGTGAAAATTATTTAAGCTCTAAGTGTACTGCTGTTTCCATGCTGTTTAAATAAAAGAGAACAAAAGATTTCTTCCTGATTTATTGAAACATCTCAGCCTCCACATCTCCACCCCAGTCCAATGAACTGTCCTCATTCTTGCCCTTTGTTTAAGAAAGCAACATTCACAAAAATTACTGTACCAAAAAAACTAGAATTGAATACAACTTTCAGAGCAGAGTAAAAATGCTACTGTTTCAAACACTGGTGCATCCTTTTAAGGTATTGGGATAGACTCACCTGGCTGCCAAACACGTACCCAGCCTTCTACACTGCCCCTTCCTCAATGGGTCAGGGGAGGAAATAAGATCATGGGCCAAGGTAAAGCAAGGGAGATCCATTACCAACTCTTGGCACAGGCAAACCAGAATCAACTTGCAGACAATTTCTTGCTAATTAGGTGGTGAGAAACAAAGATAAAAACTAAAATGAGCATCCCCTGCCCCATCTCCAGCATTTCCCCAAGCAATAGTAGTCTAAAACTGAAACAAGTTAAACTGAAAAAGGGGTGGTGGGGGGTGATACCAGCTGGGCACTTCCATCATTGGGGCAAATTCAGTAGGGAACAAGTCTGGATCTGATGACTCATTGCCTTGGGCCTCCATCAGCTGCTGCCACAGAGACGCTGGTATAAAGCAGACACTCAAAGCACATCTAATGTTCCTGTTAAACCCATGACTCCCCATTCAGGTCATCAAAGAAGTGGGGAACAGAAGCAAGTACGGGACAAAGAAAAGATTGCCACTTGCCATCCTGTAACAAAAGTTTTCCATGGGGAGAGTTCGGAACAGGTTGCCCACAGAAAAACAGGCAAGGTGTGGTCAACTCAGAACTTCAAACTTGCACGTTTTTTGCTAGATGGTTCCTGTTCACCATGAGGAACACACACCCCCACTGACGTGTCATCACCTTATGCAAGAGTTATCCCAACAACCAGTAGGACAAAATAAGGTTTGTTTCAGCAAACATTAAACCAAGGCAGCCACCCACTACAAAGCTTGGTAAGATTCCCTGTTATCCTTCAAAGCAGTTTGGGTGCAGGACCACTGACTTTGACCCTTTAATCCTGTTTTGCATTTCTGGGAATTATTCTGATCATACAGTGTTCTTAACTGGAAGGAACTCACAAGGATCATGAAGCCCAACTGTGGGCTCTGCATAGGACAGCTCCAAGAATTCTACCATGCACTTGAGAGTGTTGTCAAAACTGTCCCTGAAATTTGTCAGGCAGGATGCTGTGGCTACTGCTCTAGGGAGCCTATTCCAGTGTCTGACCACCCTCTGGGTGAAGAAACTTTTCCAAATATCCAGCCTAAACCTCCCCTGACAGAGCCCCATCCTGTTCCCTCAGATCCTGTCAGTGATCACCACAGAGAAGATGGATCTACAACTCACTCTGTAATGCTTGCCCTCCTCCAGGTTCCCAAAGGAACAGTGATCCCATGGGTGCAGCAGATGCCTTTAGTATCTCCAACACCCACTAGCACCATGAAGGTGTTTCTACCCAAAATGTCTTTCTTCCCTTTAGTCACTGCAAGAAGTCTCCCTTCCCCTGTCCATTAACTATAGACTAAGTCAAGTTCGTGCACATCTCTGCACTGCACAGTTGTATTTCTGGGCAATGCTGGTCATACTCTTCTAAACCATATGACGTTAGAAAAACCCGTTATCCTGTGTGGCTTTTCACCCAGACCGATGGATTTCTTTATCCCGTCTCCAGATCGGAGATTTCATTCCTCGGAGATCCTGTCTCGGGGAGGCCGCAGTGACGACTGCTCTGCGCCGTCCCAACTGCTACCAGGTCACTAGGGCGGCTGGGGCACTCGCCGTGTGGGGGGCGGTTCAGCAGGACACCAAGGCCAAACGGCACACATTCACGGTGCGCCGGAGCAGGGCGGCCCCAGCCTTGCTACCCCACGCCGCCCATGGGAGGAGCGGTGCCGGTGGCATAGAGACCCCAGCGCCGCTGGTGGGCGAGGCGGGGCGAGGCCGCGGCCTCCAAGCCACGCGGCGACGGGGTGGCCGAAAGCCTGGCCCGACAGCACGGCCAGAATTTGGGCAGCGCCTGCAGTAAGGCCAGCTGCTCTAGGGCTGGGCCCAGGCAGCCGCCGCACAGCGCTCGGCCCGGACCTGGGCGCATGGGACGGCCTTGCCGCCATTCCGCGGCTCCGAGCCTGAGCCCGACCAGACAAAACGAGCCTGTGGGGGGGCCCAGCAGTGCTGTCATACGCAGGGAGACGCCGCTGCCGCTCGCCCTGGCCCGGCCGAGAGCCCGATCGACTCACCAGCACCGCCCGCTCCCCCTGGTTCGCCATCGCCGCCGCCATTCCGCACCGCTGGCCCCGCCCCTACCCACGGCCCAGCGGCGCTTGATTGGGCGGCGGCTCTTCCCTCCGCCGGCCGCAGGGGCGGGCCCCGTGCGCGACGTCAGGCGGGGCCATCGTCCCGCACACCCCCGAGCCCGTCGGTGCGGCAAGATGGGTCCGATCTGCCTGCCCCCCCGCCTCGAGCGCACATCGGCGAGGATCAAAGAGAGCTGCGTGTAAAAATATCCAGAAATGAGTGAAGACATGCAACATCACTTCTTAAAATAAATACATTTATCCTGGCAGTGAGGTCTGTGCAGAGACATGGGTGAGTTCCCTTTCACGACGGCTGTACTGCGAGCGAGACGTGATAGCATAGCACCTTCACCACACCAACGCCCTGGGGGTGGGAGATGGGAATGATCCTTCATGCCCAGGGTAGGGAAAGCTTCCAACAGCCCCAGTTCCTGCTGCAAGCACAGCTCTCGCCTTCCTATCTGCTGCTTTTAATGATAGTGCTCAAAAGGCACTCTGCTTCCTCGGGCACCTATAACTCACTGCACTTGAAACCCACTCTCATCTACTTTCATCCTCGTGCCTCAGGGCAGGAACAGCTACAGCTGTCCAGCTGTCCGATTATCCACAAACAGTATTCAGAGCTTGTAAACATTTCAGTTAAGGATCCTGTCCTCAGAATACCCAACTGACTGCTGAGTTATGTTCATAGAATCATGGGATGGCTGGGGTTGAGAGGATCCTTAATGCTCATCTTGTTACACCCTCCTACGATGGCCAGGAATCTTCCACTGGACTCAAAAAAACCCAAATGCCAGAAGGATGGATATCCCAGCCCAAAACTTAAACACAAGTTGCCATCAACATCAGAACATTAAAACCAAGCATCCTCCTCTCATCCCAGATGCATACAGCCCTCTGTGCACAGAGCAGGGAATTTATCCCAAATCATCCTCTAATGTCTCACTGACAGTTCCAGGCTTCAGCAATGACTGAAGTGCTCTCAGGATTACTCGATTTTCAACAGGTCTGAGTTTCTTATGTTCTAAGAAACATATACTTCCTTAATGCCCCAAGACAGCTCTGACAGGCTTTAGAAAATGCCACAAGAACATTCTGTTACCAAGAAAGATTTTATTCTTTTTGCCAGTAGCTTTGTTAATTGCACAAAAATGAGAAATCTTTGCCATTTAAACATTTTCACACATCCTACTCTGAATGACATGTTAATTAAAAACAAGGCAGGAAAATAAAAATTCACAACCTTAATGAACTACGGGATCTATCATTGAGGAAAAAGGAAACTGCTTTTCTTACAAGCTTTTCACAAGTGTCACATTTTCTCTTTAAAAAGGAGGGAGTCAAAAAAAAGAAAACTGCTAAAACAGATTTTCATAAAAAGAAACTTTACAGAATTGTCAACAATATTAGGACAACATTAACTAGCCAGTTTTATTAGAGCATCTCTCAATCCACTGCTTACTCCACTTCCCTCCCCCAAATCTCAGGCCTAGGAACAGACTCAAATCCATGTTCAGAAGCTACAGACATAAATACAAGAATAGGAGTGAGACTGACAGCAATCTCAGCCGGCATCTGGAACAGTCTGGATTCCTCCATTTCCATCCCTCCTCTTCAGTCACATCAGAGCTCTTGGTCTCCTCCTGCTACTCCTGGGCACACCTGCAACTGTATAGCTGTCCAGGCAGCACTGCAGCCACTATACAGGCACCCACAATAGCTGAAAGCTGCAGTCAGACCCTCCCAGGATAAAATGAACTAGTGTTGAACTAGTCCACATCTACCACTCCCACAGAAATAACCATCTCCATTTCTGGGAACGACAGTATTTCTATAAACAAACACTGCAGCAGTGAGCTGCCTAGGGACTGGTCCTTTGAATTCATTATGAAATACCTGTCACAGGACTTGAGATCTCCTTTGGCATTCTCTCTGTATCCAGAGGCACCACAAACTAATGATCCTCATTACCTTTGCTCACACCCATTCACCATAATTCTGGCCCAAGAGGGCAAGGACAGGTGGGGGATGCCACTGAACTGGCTCAGCAGAGTTCACTCTCAACTGCACATGGGACAGTACCTCCTTCTTCCTCCCATGAGATTTTTTCCTTTAGTCTCATCTGCACCCAAATCTACAACTTCCCTGAGATGTCCTCAACACATTAATTCATATGAGAGATTTTTTTTTTTACTGTGGCATATTTAACAAAGGACTTCAGCTATGGAGTTCTGGGTGAAGAAGAACAGTGTGCCAAAGCAGGTCAATGGCTAGCTATCCTGGCAATTTTATGTATATTTAATGTGAATACCTACATGCAGAATTGGCAGTGGCATTACCAAAGGAACATGGGTGTAGAACTACCATCACCCACACACAGTGGCCAACAGGCAGTGAGGTCTGACAGCTCTGTTGCCAGGTGTTCACCACAAGACATAAGTAATGCAGAATACAGCATTAGCCCACAAGGAACAGTCATCAAAAGAGGTGAAATACTCGAAGTAACATTTACAACGTGAGGCATTGTGATTCCAAATGAGTACGTGACACTGTCTTTCTTAACTGGGTGCCCCTGAACCACATGCAAATGCTGCACAAAGCAAGACTGGTAAGAAATCCTAACCCAGGGGAAATTTCCTTACACAGCCATTATGTTCCTAGAAAAAAAAAAAAAGGTGGCAGGGGCAGATGTCAGGAACATGGAATAATTTGTATCTGTCTCCTTTCCTTTCAGAATCCCAGCCCAAGGGAGGAAGGAGATTGTACCACTGAGAAGTGGCTTTGGCCAAAGTTTCTCACGGCCATTTTTCTAACACTTGAATTAAAAATGCAAGAACACTCCCAAAAGGCTAATAACTGAGAATTGGAAAAAAAATCCCAAACGAACAAAAAACCAAACCACATTCCATGCATTTTTAGTGACAGGCATCCTTTGGACTCTGGGTTGCTCTGCTGTCTACACTGAGAGCATCTCTGATCTCTAGCCTCGGCATCTGCAGTTCATGTCACCCTCTCTAGACTAAAGCTTAGCAGTGGTCTTAGCCTCCCCAGTTTCAGTTACTGGTGCTTCTAGAAGTTGGTGTTTGGCCACAGAGTTCACGGATACAGAGAGAAGGCTTATGCTGTGCTATCTTGTGTCCAAAGTAGTAACACTAAGAACATGTATGGAAAATCTGACATGTATAAAGTACACAAAAGTATCCCTGTGAGGTAGGTAACCATCACCCACCTTTATAGATGGGCAAACAGGCTGAGAGATGTGACAACCATGCAATGGCCAGAGCGTGGAAAGGAGCTCAGGAATCTCAATCTCTCAGATCATTCTTCTCTCCCCTTTCAGACTCACCACTCTGCTTGTGACACTGCTGTAATCCAAGACACCTTTGTAATTATTGACTACAAGGGTTAAAAAAACCAAACAAGCAGTAACATAACATAAGCTAAGGCCAGGAACAAGTAAGATCTCTAGCCCAGTTTTGTAGGCTCTGTTTTTTCTTGCAGTTTTCTATGCAAACATGTTCCTTTCCAGTGATGTTTTGGATGGGCTATAAGCCTTTCAGGAGCCTCATTGACATTCGCATTCTCCCATTTTCAGTACAGTCTGTGTTCCCTAAGCTGTAGTTGTCTGTACAGGGGAAGACATGGATGCAATGTGCCATCTTTAACAGTACAGGAATTCCTCCATCAAGGTGCTGGGGAAGTAGAAGTCTAAAAAGAAACTGAATCAAGACAGTGTTGCACTCAACTCCCTTTACCCTCTGTAACTGCCCTTCTCCTCCATGGGAGGTGCTTTGTTCTCTAACAGTGGCTAATTAGCAGGAATGCTCCTCACCTTACTTGGGACCAAGGACTCGAGTGATATTCACAGGTAGATGGGATGCATGTCACCCTGTCCCTTTGATGCAGGGAGTCCAACACTTGCATTATTTCACAGCAAAAGAGGAAAGGGATTGTTAAAAACAGCATCTTGGACTAGCAAACAAAGAGGAAAATTAAAGCAGCCAAGCAGTAGATTTCTGGTAGAGTTGCCTCAGAGCTTCTCAACAATTTCCGCTGTTCCGTCTCATGACTGTCAGTGCATGGCATGGATTTTTCTAACTAGGCTGCAACAATCCGAGCCCCCTCCTCCCCCCTCCTGCCACAGTGGAAGGCTCACTGCAGCAGGTCTCAAAGTTTGTGTATAAAAGGAAATGGAAAGACAGAGATGGACTGGTCCAGAGTTAAAACCTAATATCATAATAATATTAATCAATAATCATCATATGAACAGTAAGAAGGGTGCAGCCTAATGGATGTAGGCCCTGTACACTGCGGACATGTCGTTGTCAGATTGGTCCAATGCTTTTGCTCGTTTATAGACCTAAAGAGAAATCAGAAAAGGATCAGAACTTGTTTTTGTGTGAAGCCCTTTCCCAGCAGAAAAACTCCTTTGCTGACCACTGCAACCAGAGAACTGCACAGTATGTCAAATAATCCAAGTGCAGATCAGAAAATGCCAGGTCTTTCTGGGTCTCCTGATGTAACATTCTAAGGGTCTCTACAATCAAAACAAATCCAATGTCACCCTAGTTAAAATATATTTCAATCTCTGTTCTCTTGTTGTAGAAATTATGTAATTCTTAGATCTGTGTCTCTGACTGACAAACGGCTCTGTTGAATAAATGCTGAAGAACATATCTGAACACTGAACAACTCTTACCTCGTTGGCAGCAGCTGCCATGGGAGTTGGGTGGTTGACAGAATCGCCCAGTGCAATAGCTAATCTAAGATCCTTCTGTATGTATTTCAGGTAGAAATCAGGTTTAAAGTTTCCTTGCAAGATATCTGTGGAGAGGAACCCATGCAAAAAGTAAGCCTGACAAAAGTAAGCCCAGCCCACGCTGTAGGGGGCTGCAATTCAACACCAATCTCCCCTTCCATTGCTGATCACTACTTTTAGCTCTCCTGTTTCTCTGCTCTCTGTCATACAGCCACAGCAGATGATGTCACTACTGCCCACTGATAAAGTATGCTCAGATTTCCAACCAGCTTGCCTTCCATTTCACTTGTTACCCTGCCCCAATGAAATCCTAACTTAAGCCCTAAGCAGTCCTAAGTCAGATTCTCGGAAGTCCTAGCTATGAAGGGAAAGGAATGGAAACTCAGCTCTTCCTTTCCAGAATGCTTAAAATACCCACAATCCTGGGCCGATGAAGATGGGACTGTTATTTCCAACCTCTTGCCACTATCTGAAAAGCTAATAGATTGTAAAAAATGACCTGTAAGAAAACAATGTAAGAGAACTTTACTTTGGCACTTCTGGTCCAGGAAGATGCTGGCAAGTTGTCCCTGATTGAGGATATCCAGAAGGGTCTGCTGGGACTGGCCAGTCACTTGAGCCAAAGTCAGTCCTTCTGCTATTGTTGCCATGAAGCTGCCTTGGACCATGTTCACAATCAGCATCATCTTGGCAGCATTGCCTACTTCACCTGGGAGTGAGACACATCATTGGGATTCCTCCAGAAGAGAAATAGCAGCCCTGCTTCCCCAGCCCACATAGCAGTAACTCTGCTAGACTCCTGGCATCAAGCACTTGGCAGCTCTCTCTTGCCCTGAAGACTTCAGAAAATATTCCCATTTTCCAAGCACTCAAAGGAATGGAGAAATCATAAGAAAATATGATTTAAAACCAAAAGCATCACAGATCCTCCAAAATGAGCCAGCATTCAAAAAAGAAACCTTAACCTGCTGGCTCTGAAACTGGCCAAGTTCCAGAGGAGCAGGCCAATTTCCCACACTGCTCCAAGAGAAAAGAAAAAGATGACATACACATCTCAGATTCCCTGCTGAAATTCCCAGTCCTTGCACAGAGAAACTGCTATCAGGCCTTCCATGTTTCAATTACCTAGGAAAAAAGAGGTCTTCCCCATGGCTTGGAAACAGCTGCTGCAGTCCTCATATAAACCCCTGTCGCCAGCTGCTAGGATCACAAGCATTCCATCATTAGAAAGCTGCTGGTTTCCTGAGACTGGTGCTTCCAGAAAGCGACCACCTCGGGACACTATCACCTGGAATAAGAGCATCTCTGGTTAGCTGTGCATGAACAGCAGCAGGAATATCATGTGGGGCAATCCTGCCCATAAGGACAGAATTTTAAAGCAGAACAAACACCTCCAACATATAAACAGGAGAGGAAAGCACTAATGTGATGTACCACACTGTATCCTGCAAAGTGTGCTTAAGACCAAACACTGACCTCAAACTCCAGGCAAGACCCTCCTGCACCCATCACTGCTGTGAATGTTTTAAGCAGCTGAACTGACACTGACATGCTTTAGTCATGGCACCCTACACTGGCCAAGGGATCAATGCTGAAGGTGTACAAGTGGCCTAAGAATCCCAGAAGATTGCTCATTATATTTTCCCCTCTTTCCCAGAGAGGAAAGGCCTTTGACGGATCTCTTCAGCCAGACATTTACTAATATGGGTGATTTGCATTCTCAAAATTGATGTTACACACTAGTGCATCACCAACATGTCTACTTAAAACTTCACCAAAACCAGCTCACCCTTTCTTGTAAAACCACAGACATTGCCTTAGGGCAGTGGGGAACAATCAAGATGCCAAAAAGAAACCAGATACCACAACAAAAGTAATCAGAATACTCCTACAGAAATCCTACAATAATATTTCTATAGAATGAAATGTGAAGACATTCATTTTCCCCACCAGAGCATTTAAACCAGGTAAATTATGCATTTTATCAGTCATTAATCCAGACAGGGTTTTACTCTCCAGTTTGCTATAGAGTACCAACTGGTCTACAAATATTTCTTAGGGGATCAAAATCTGGCTGTTTGCCCTGGTACAAAGTAACAGCTCTGCCAAATCTACAGGCTTTGCTGGTATCACCAGAGAACATCCAACACTATTTGCTGGTCAAGATTTGACATGTTATTTTGTCCTGTTTGCCTGGAACTTGAGACTCTCCCAAAAGAAGCCTGAAGACCTCTAGAAGCAGTTTTATTACCAATAGGTAATAAAGTGCCTGACGCAACACAAACTGCAGAACTGCTGCTGAATGAACAGCTGGTGTTAAGAGGCTCAGTTCAGTGATTACCTGGGCCAGCTCTGTGACTGTATCTGCATCCACGGTGGACATATCTACATAACACTTCCCTGGGCGAATCCCCTGTAACACTCCACTTGGACCAAGCACCAGCTGTGGAGAACAGAAGAGCGGTAAAGCAATAGGGTGTCTGCAGAGAAACTCCAGTTCTGCAGTTTAAGACTGGCACTGCAGTAGCAGACCCCCACAGGGTTATCAGAACCTGTCCTCAAAGACTTAAAATGCTTAATTTTTGTTGGGATATTTATTTTTACACAGCTGTACTACATAGGACATACAATGACCCAGGTTACTGTGGTTAGCAGGAATCAGAACTCGCATCCAATGACTGCCATCTTGTAGTCTAACTAGTGGAGGTAAAATAAGAGTTAATCCTTACATCCTTTGCTGCTTTTGGATCTGATACGCAGGCAAACGTGATGTCACAGGTGGAGACTACTTCAGCAGGGGTTCTTCCCAGCCGTGCACCCTCCTGGATGAACAAATCACACTGCAAAAGGCACAAGTCCAAAGGTAAGACAAATTAAATACAGAGCAAATGGATTCTTTGCATTTTGCTGTAAACAGTTCCACTGCTGGACACAACTCCAAAGGAGTTAGGCATGTTAATTACACAACAACTTTGTCTTCTTCTGTTGCTTTGTCTACACACACACGAGGCTCTTTTGCAGCTATTCTGAAAAACAAGTGAAGAACTTTGAAAGACACAAAGAAACAAAACTCTTAGGTGAAATGGTAAGAATGTTATGGGTTTGACAAGAAATTATTAGGGGAAAAAAGGGAGATTTAGGGAAAAAATTGGTAAAAGGACATAGCAAAATGTGTTACTGGATAGTAAAAGGAATATGCACAGCTGAGACGGATGTGTTTCACAGGACTGCTGCTTCAAAATCTTAGCTCCTTCTTACCCTATCCCCTCACACCAGCCATGTTTTGCTCTTGAAAAAATAAATATTTTAATCCTCTTTTAAAAAAGTAACCACAGTGCTCTTCCTGCTTTGATATTCCACAGCATCCTACACATACCACAACTCCTCCAGCTACCTACTTTTCCTTCTCCACTACAAAGAGTAACACTGTCTAATGTATATAAGTGCAATGCAATATAAGCTTGAATACTCCTGTAAGACCCTTCTCCATCCTGGTCTCATGATACAGCAGGTCTTTGAACGCTTGTTACCACATGACTAGCATAATAGATGTAAACTAACTTGCAGCTGAGCAGTGTATCTTACCGTACCTCAATCTCTAGGGACAACTCCCTGCACCTGGCCTTCTTGACACAAAACACTGCATGGCTATTCATATCAGTAGTATTTTCAGAGCATGTTACACCCCATTCTTCAACACACATATATACAAGAGTGTAATTTTTCTAACTCTTGCCTCTCACACAAATAGGCAGTGGGGTGGGACTGCTGATGTAAGAGTGACCACACTAGAACAGACCACAGCTGCACCTAGTCACATGTGCCCATCAACAAGCACCTAGGAAACAGGACAGAACAAGGTGACAAGAGTATCCTTGTGTTTCTTTGACTTCCTCTCCCAGGCACCACTGATAGACAATTCCATGAGATACAGGAGATAACTGAATGTTTAGGAGAAGTTTAAGCACGTGCCTACCTTCTCGGCAGTCCGGTTCCAGACAGTGACAGTGTGACCCATCTTCAGCAAGTTGGAGACAATGCCACTTCCCATCAGACCAAGGCCCAGAAATCCTATCCTGAGGGTACAGATAAACATTAACACAAGAGAAAGCAATCAGTGTCAGTTTCTCATGGTGCTGGAAATGATGAAGAGCAAACTGGACACTAGCAGAAAAAAACCCCCAAACAAACATGTTCTGCTGCAGCCACAGCTACAATGGGCAAATTCGGAGCTTTAAAAGCAAGCTGGAATTTATATTGCTTACCAAGCATCCCTAACAATTTCCTGAAGAAAGACTTCAGCCTATTTCAGAAGATCACCTAAATATTAAAGGTTTGGATGGTCTAGGTTCGTTTTGTTTGTTTGGGGTGGTTTGTTTGTGTGTGGTTTTTTGTTTACTAAAATTGCTGTTTATGTGCTTTCTGTTGACAGTCATTGCCTTACTGAAGTTAAAGGGAACATTTAGAAATGAGCAGGTGTTTCTCTAATTAATCTTCTGACTTTAAAACTAAGTCACACATACAATGCTTGCTTATATAATTGAATGATACCTTAGTATCTTAGTCTTAATAAAGTCTAGCAAAGACTACTGGGTTACGCATCATGCCAAGACCAAAGACCTCCTCTACAGCTGCCATTTCAGACACATGAAGAAAGGAAGTATTAGGCCAGTACAGGTCACCATGAGTCGCAGAAAACAGCCTTCCTTTCCTCCCACAAACTGGAAAGAGTTTTGCTTCCTCCATTTAAGAAAAAGACAATATACCACCAAGTCCCTACAATCATTTGCAACAGGAATTCCTCTGCAGATATTGCTGCAAGAATTCTCCCTTTTATCCATCATGCAGCTTCCCACAAACCCCAGTTTACAGAGAGATTCAGAAGCATTCTGTTACATCCAAGGTAACTGCACAACAAAATCACCCAGCAAATTCACAGTTAATTCTGCACAATTAGCCATGCTATAGCTGCACTGTGGCTTCCACAAGCCACCTGTCTTCTCCCAGCTAGCCATTCTGCCTTTTCTCCAAGCAAACTAATTTAGACAGAGCAGAGCAAATCACTACAGGCTCCTTACATGGCCCAAATAAGGTCTACCTATTTTCAAGTCTCTAAATCAGCAGGGATATTCCTTCCTTCCCAACCCACCTCTGAGACACACTTTCCTGAGAGACTGTTTTACCTGAACAGCTTCATTGTTATTTTTGTCCCCTGCAGGGGAACTGACATCAGATGAGAACTGTACAGGTAAGAACTGACATCCCATGTCAGAACTGCCCCAACAGCAAACAGCAAGAGTGACCTGAACTCAATTTGAACAGAGCAGAAGTTACAGAGCAAAACAGGAAGCTCAAGTCAGGCTTCTCTCACTCTAAAAAGAAGAACGGGGGTGTTAGGAAAAACCAGAAAGCTCACGTGCTACACAGCAAAGTTCCTGTGACGGGGGAACACACCTCCCTCTTCCTCTTGTCTTTTGCATGCTCAGGAGAGCAATTAAACAACCTCAGTAAACTGCCAGGCACTACTGGAGACAAATCCCCTTTTATCTTCCTACTGCATGGGACACTCAGGAATACTGCTGCTAACATCCTGAAGTGGGATCTACTGAAAAGAGCAACTGCAGAAACATGCGGAATTGCAGATGTATTCAGGACAGAACTTACTCTGAATTCTGAATTGTACAGCATCCTTTGTTTTTAGATGCCTCCCTCCCACCTCACCCCCCAAAACAGTTTCACTCAAGGACAGAGGGAATGTGCAGTTAAAGGGAAATGTTAGGTTTATTCATTCTCAGTGACAAGCTGGAGAGGGGCTGCATGGGAAGGAAATGGCTGAAGCGTACTGGAGATCTTACTTTTTGTCTGTAGGCGTGATGCTGCCATTGACTGCTGTGCTGTCTGCTGCCTGGATGGAGGTGGATCCTGTCTCCTGAGGGAGTGGTGCAGGGGGATGCAGGGGGGTGGGGTGGGGAGGGAGGGGGGGGAAGAAGAGAGAAGGGAAAAATAATAATAAAAACAACATAATGCACAGCTGTGGAAAAACTGCAAGGCCTCATAACAACAAAAATCCATCAAAATGAAGATTTCCTTTACCTCTTCACAAACCTTCAGCTTCTTTGTGATGGCTTGATAGCAGGCAGCTGGCTGTATGGAGAAGACAAAGCATTCAGTGGAAAGACAGTGCTGATTTACTCTGCTGAGCAAACAGACCATATCCTTGTTCCACAGATACAGGCAGCTCACCCGCCCACCGCCACCTTCAAAACAGGACAACTCTGGGGCTTCCCTCATGGGGAGAAAATAAAACCTAAAATACATTGCAAGATATTAAGACCATTCTTTCCCACCTTGCCCCAGCAGTTCAGCCTGTCTTCTAACAGAGGCACTGCAAACTCCCTTCTGTAGTTCCTACAACTAGGAAGAGGAGCCAACTACAACTACTAGAGGAGCTCCCCTCTGGAGACACCAGAATCTGGGCCATCCCCACTCCTATATTTAGCCCTCTGAAGCCTGCCATGAAGCGTCATATCTACGCTCACTATGCCTCTGCAGCTGTGGAACCAAAACCTTATGGTTAATATGAGAACGCATGTGGCTTTCTACAAATGCTAAGGTAAAGGCTGTTCCTCCCCATGCTGCTTACTGTGAGCTTGTCTAGATAAAACTGTTAGCAGCTCTCAATCCTTCTGGCTCTGCCCAGATCCTCAGCGAGATACAAATCCTTTTATGCTTAATTTGATCTTTCCTTTTCCTCCTGATGTTCACTGCTGAAAATAAAATCCTGCAAGGCTTCTGACTCTTGGGAGATAAACTGGCTGTTACTTTACACGGTGCTTTTCTGGTCGTGAAGTTTTCCTGCATTATTCAGTGAATTGACAAGCCTATCCAGATGAAGAAACTAATAGGACAAACACAAAAAACAATCGAACAACAAGATTTTTGAACACAAAAAAAGCTTTCCTGTCCATCCTACACAATTTATTACATCAGATCTGTCAAAAACTAGTGCTAGATAATCTTGAATTACTTAGAACTATTCACTGTACTTAATGCTAAATCCCTCTAAATCTTAAGGCTTGGAAGTACTTCAACTAATCTAATTACCAGACCATAAGGAACAGAACTCTGGAGCTCTTTATGCATACTCCTTGTGTTCAGTTCCAGTAAAGGGCAGGATTCCAAGCTACCCCACAGCATGAGCCTGTCTGACAAATCCTTACCTTCTCTGTCTGGCTCAGCAGGAAGTGATGAAAATGTGGATCACTGTCCTTCACAGGCTACAAAGAGAGAAAGTACAACCTCAGAAATAAATCCAGAGTCACTGAGTGACCACCACACAACTCCCTTGCTCTCCTGAGGTATGGGAGAACAATAGTATAAAGGGGGAAATATAAAATGTATCAGCTGTCACAAGGAGCCTGTTTCAATTAAGTAGTTTACATTGTATTTTATTCTCAAAACCAAAGCCATTCAAACCAAATTCCTCATTTTTGTACATCTGTAGGAAAATCAAAGAAGTATGCAAAACAAGATTAAGATGAGAGGAAAAGATTCATATACCACTTCTTTCTCTCCCAAGCAAATGAAAACACTGCTTTTCCAGCTTCCAAGGAATTCCATAAAATAGCATTCTGGGAGTTGACTGGAGATGCCAAGCAAACCCATCCTAACAGCAACAAGGACTGCAGGCCCAGATACCGCATCTCCTCAGACAGCATCATACATACTAACCTGGAATCACATCGCTCTTACTCTGCTTTACTGATCACTCGTTTATTCAACAAAATCAAAAGGTTTTCAAAAGCTGCTTGTGAAGGAAATCAAATGAAAGCACCCCATGTAATAGTATCCAGACAGGGAGAGAGTATCCACATCACCTCTACTTTTTGGCAAGTCAGTCCCAGAAATGCTTTTGAAACAAGAAGTGTAAACATTAGTACAGAAAGTTAAGTATGAATTTGCAAATAGTTCCACAGAGACAGAAATCTCATTTCCCAGCATATTTCTGAACTGTATGGGATACTGTTCAGCTTTGTTATGCTGCAGTATGTTCTGACAGAAGAATATATGATCTCTCTCTTTTACAGCCTGACTAAAGGCTCTAGACTTGCTGCCACAAACTCAGATCCTAGATGTTTGTAAAGCTTCTCACCTCACTCACGCTCGGTGGCCATTTAAATCCAGCTACTGTTCCAGTCATCACTCTCTTCACCGTACTTGACTCTGGAATTGTGAGGTCCTGAGGAGACAGAAAGAGGATCGGAAAGAGCTTAAAACCAGCTCAGGGGCTGGTCATGATGATCATTTGAGCCCATACAGAGAGCTCTACAAGCACTACAAATGCCTTCCATTTCACAGGCCTTTCCATGAGCATTCATATTTAAACACAGAGTATTAGCAACATAGGTGAGGAGAACATCAACTGCCAGCAAAGGAATTCAACCAGATTTATGGCTTCTGGAGAGTCCATTCTTCATACCTAAGAGGAATCACTGCACTTCTGCACTTATGCAGTGAGCAGAAAACAAACATGCTTGATCCCATATTTTCCTCGGGTGGATGCAAAAAGCTTAACAAATGAGTGAAGAACATCATTACAAGCAGAGGTCTAACTCTTTTATTCCTACCCTGTCACAATAGAATAGCCTACCTGTTATCAGGAGAACCTCCATAGCATGAGGTTGACAGCCACATCTGCTCAAGTTTGCAGAATCCATGAGACAAACTGGTATGTGGGCTGCCCCATCTGCTCCATGGTTTCTAGTATCATAATAGTACTTAACATACTGGGGCTTTTACTGTTGAGCAGATTAAACTTTGTTTTATTTCCCCAAGACATCTAGGTTTAAATAGGTCTTTATGCTGTAGGTCATAGACATATGCTATAGACATCTAGTTTTTATGCTACATAAAAAGAATGCCCAGGACTTCTGCATAATATGTGCTGTCTTCTTCTGAAATGAGGGTTCAGAAATGGAGTCACATTATCTCTCCTCCAAAATTACTTCCTGAAAACATACAATATACCTTAGTGTCCACACAGGAGCACAAGAGAAGAACACTGTTTGCAAAAATGGCCAGAGCAAGACCCCTTGAGGTAACCCAGAATGATACAACTGTCCAAGTGTTAGCAGGGCAATGCAGACAACAGTCTCCAACCTTGCTGCATCTAGGGAGAGTGCTGCATACTTCAGCTGGTAGAGTGTGGACAAAACCTGCTTTAATACCTATGAAGTTCTGTTGCTCCTTCAAAAATATTCATATAAGCTTCAACATAAGAGTATGTGAATGATCATGTAAGGCCACAGAGTCTTTCCAGACAGAGCACACTTCAGCAACAACTGGATTCTCAATTTTTATGCATCCTTTTTGCTTGGAAGCTAGATTTGGGACTGGGATGGAGAAAAAAAAACCCCAAATCTTAGCATCATATTATTCAGGACAACATAAATCTTTTCTACTCTAGGACTAAGAACTTGAGGAACTTATGAGAACAACGCAAGAAGATTTTAAAATTATTTAATAGGTTTAAACAGTATTAAGGCAGTATTGTTATATTTTTATGGCAGTTATTTGATTTGTTGCTTCCCAGAAGCTATAAGGCTTACTTTCCTACCTTACCCTGCTTAGTTTCCTCGTTTGTGACCAGGCAGTTATCACATAGCTGGCCACCACTTTGTGGCAACTTTAAAACTAGTTTGCTTGTCACGTGCCAGTAAAATAATATCTATTACCACAATTAACTCACTCAAAGCACTTTGGTGCCTGAAGTAGTTAACACAGTAAAACCTATGTGTGCTATGTGCCAGCACAATCAGAACTCTCCCAGCCATTAGTTTTGATCAATTTTGGAATGAATCTAGCTCAAAGACACAGAATAATCTTGCAAGTAAAAAAAAAAGATCTTGTGGCTTATTTTAACAGAAATACGTAGAGACACAACATGCTAATAGGAAGAGACTTAGAAAAGTGAAAACTATGTTGCCAATGAAGCATTTTCCTGCATCAACCAAGACAAGTTTGGTAATTATTATGCACCCATTCCTTCCCTCCTCCAACTTCCCTCAAAAGAAGAAACTGATGGGATCTGTTGTGCAGTCTAATTTCACAGACATTGGTGCTAAAAAAGAGCCAGTATTTCCTTTAACCCCTTCGGAGCTGGACTTGATGATCCTTTTGAGTCCCTGCCAAATCAGGATATTCTATGACTATTCTATGATGCCTTCACAGCTAATATCTGAGTTGATCAGATTCATTTTATTACATCAAGAGAGAGTCTACTGTTCAACCAGCAAAGGCCAATCCATCCACAATTCTGGAGAGCAAAGACCACCATCTTGACTTGCATCCTGACTGAAAAAGACTGTGAAGCACATGATCCCCTTGAAGCACAGGTGAGCAAGCATGTTGCCATATGGTGTTTCAGTATAGGTCTCCCAGTTGTCTTCAGGTGTAGTCTCTGATGGAGGACGTGCCTTGTAATAATCCACCAAAATAATTATCCATTTGGAATAAGAAGACCTAGATCACAACAGTGAATTCCATAATACAAAGGCTGGAACTCAAAATGAGGGTAGACAAAGCGCTGCCACAACATTGAGAAATGCCAGGAAAGTAGTGGGAATAAAATATTAAGACTCCTTTATAATGGAGGATGAGAACATATCCTAAAGCACAGAAGCTGAAATGAAGACAATTCTTCTGGTGGATTCCCCAGGCTATGAATTTCTTCTTTGAGCTCTAGCCCTTAAGAATATCTCACTCTTCCTGAGTACTGAGGTTGAAGTTGAATGACTACTTATCACCTGATCATATCCTCATGAGATAGGAGAAGTCAGGAGTCAGATGAAGACACATATCTCTTTCCTAATCCTTCCCACACAAACTGAATTTGAGGGATGGCAAGATGAAAGAATGGAGTCTTCTGATACAGTTTCCAAAGCCTTCTCAAAGATACAAACAGAGCCACTCACAATAACTAACTGGTAAAAATCACAGAAAGAATCAACAATATGCTGGCCAAGGGTATCAGGCAGACAAATGGTCTAGAAGTACCAACACAGAAAAGCTTAAAAAAAGGGATACTGAACTGATTCTTCCTGCTGGCCTGTTAGTCAAGGTGCCAGTGAGCCCTCAAGTCCAGCTGCCTAAGTCCACGGGCACTGGCAGACATGCACAACACAAACCTTCTCATCCTTGGGTGGACGCCCCCGCTTTCGGGGGCTCTGATCCTGGGCTCTTTTCAAGGGTGATTTTGATCCTCTCTCTGATGAGACAGAAGAGACCCTCTTTTTTCCTTCCCCTGTGCCCTTCTTCACCCTTCCTTCAGACAAACTGGCTTTGCGTTTCTCTTCACCAGCAGATTGCTTGCCTCTTTCTTCACTGGAATTATGCCGATTCTTCTCTTCAGTGGAGTTATGGGAAGACGCCTGAGAGATTACAGAATAGAAGATGGTAAGGAAAGAAGAGAAGAGATGGAATGATTTTCATGCAAAACCAAGGATGTGAAGGACTCTGTGCTGATTACTATCAAGGAAAACAACAGCACCGTAACTTGAAAACTATCTATCTGTTAGCCCTTTGGAGTTGGTGAGTGAAGTTCCTGGTTAGCTCTCCTGCAAAAACACACCAGTTTAAGCAAGCATATAACAGAACAGGCGACCTGAAGACTTGCTGGGACTGTGTGCACTTCCAACATACTAAAGACAAGATTACTAGAAACCAAATTTTTAAGACTGATTAATAAAAATCATCACAAGCAGATCAACTAGCCTCTTCAGTTTCTCCATCATTTAATAATCCAATAATTACTTTTCCCCACTAAACAAGATTAAATGGGGAAGAAGAGAGGATAGGAAATAAACTCCAAAAACCAAAGGAAGGAAAACAAAATCCTCATCAACTTGCTAAAGGAACAAACTCCTTTCACATAACAAGGCATCTAATCATCACTCATGCCAAGACCTGTTTTGATGCACACAGTGAAAAAAAACCCACTCACCTGGTCCTTGCCTTTGGTTTTTCTAAGAAACTCCTCTACAGCATCCACAGCTTGCTGGAAGCGCTTACCCTTGTTAATCTTTATCATTTCCTCTTTGTGAGGGTGATAAGGCTTCAGCTGCTCCACTTTGATCCAAGCACTTGAAACAAAAAAAGAAGCTAGTTATATTCTCCAAACTGCAGCTTTCTCAATCATCCCACTTTGAGAAACACACACCTACACTTTCTCCCCCAGATCTACTGATGACAACAGCCCAAACTCACTTCCTATCTAGAAGCTGAAGAGCTGTCATTACAGCATTCACTGAGAATTTTCTTCTTGCACTTTTAATTTGTTATTTCTTAAGTTTCATCTGCTCTCATTCTAGCACTGTCCTCCTCTAAGCATTATTCTCTATCAGCAAAACAGCTTTTGGATATGATCACAGGACACATTTAAAACAGTCCAATGACTACACTTGTTTCACCAAGAGGAACAACCGCAGTCCCATGCCTCCAGGTAAAGTAGCCAATACCACTAATCCACTCAAGAGGTTGTAGAAAGCAAAGTTCACCTAACAATTTTCAGCTATTGATCCCTGGTTCAAATATATTGAGCACACAGATGTCTAAAAAAACTGTAGGAAAAAGCCCCAAAATTATGTATCTCACTATAGAGATGACCACACAGAGTGAATACAAAAGCCACAGCCCATTGCTGCACTTATTTCTGATGAACCCAAGTATTCTGCATGAAAACAATATTTTTGTTCTTGAGGAAGAGTAACTATTTCCTTCAGTGCTGCTATTTTAAGACAATCTGACTTGTACAGTAGCTGAGTATTAACATGCAGTCCTTAAGGAAAATTAAATTACTTCCTTGTTTCCACTCTGGCTAAATAAGACTCCTTGACATTTACCAAATGGTAAAAACATCAAGTATGAGTGACAACTTCACTTTCCTTTATGTAAACAAGCTCTTCTACCACTTCTTCAGTGAGGTTTAAAGGAATGCCTTTTATTCCCTTGATGCCAGAATTCCTTGTGGCTCTCGGAAATTAAACCACCTTTCTCCCTCCTCAAATTCAAGCTCAGGCTCATCAATTACAGTGTTACAAAGCCTACTGAAAACAGAACTGCGTAAGTTTTGAAAACGCTTTCCTCCGTTAGTATGGCCAATGGCACTTCTTAGCACACAGCAAAAATGGGGCAATCAGACTTTCTCTTGCCCCCAGATATCTCTATGTTACACAGATTATCCACGATTACAGGTTTTAAATATTCCCCAGTGCAACCTAGCTCCTGCAGGCAGATAAAGCGATTTAATAGCTGCATTTTCAGACATTGTATGCACCATGTCATATAGTTAAACTGAACATGAAGATTAAAACACCAAAAAATAATAGTGATGTTTTGCTGAATCTTGATTGTCCTCTCTTCATAAAATAAGCTCTGTAACTTCATTAAGACCTTTCTCCTCACTGGCAAGAGCAATTGTTTGTAAATTGTTTGTAATCAGGAATCAACTGTAAGAAAGTAGATGGAAACATTCTGGGTCTCATTTGCAGAGACAAGACCTCCTGCTAGTACTGACTGGAAAACGCCAGCATCCTTTCCAAAGAACCCAGTACTCCTGCATGCAAAGGTGAATCCCTTCACTTAGTTTACATTATTTGTGTAAGAAATGATGTAATATAACAAGTCAAATCACTGCATTCAGACTACAGTCTGAGTCCAGCAGCTATTCGGGGAATCTCTTCCAGCTGCCCAGACATTACTGTAAAACACACCTTAAAATTATCTTACACTGTAAAGCCTGCCTGTATGACAAACAGTGACAAACATCCCTGGGTATCACAGAGCACCAGCTCATGAAAAGCCTTCCATTATGTG
Organism: Prinia subflava; assembly: GCF_021018805.1. Taxonomy (NCBI): domain Eukaryota; kingdom Metazoa; phylum Chordata; class Aves; order Passeriformes; family Cisticolidae; genus Prinia; species Prinia subflava. Next base: position 94,944 of record NC_086263.1, read on the forward strand.
TACAAAGGAAACAAAATTTTGGATCACAATATAAAAAAACATGTTAAATGTTGTTGCAGGACAATCTCTAAATAAAAATAAGTTATTTTCTCTCAAGGCATTCTCTTAGGTTTCTGCACATCCTACCCCTCTTCACTGCACATGTTCACTAGCTTCCTTTCTCATTCCTTTTCCTTTGGTATGGAGAAAGCCCAAAGCACAAAGCCTTTTGGTTCCTGGCTTTAAAGGTGAATCTTGGCACTCGTGATTCACCAGGACAAAGAACTAGAGATCTCAGAGACAAACTATTAAGTGAAAAACAATCCTAAATGCTGCCTCAGTTAAAAAGAAACATTAAAAAATAGGGGGAAAAAAGGAAATTGGTCTTTTCCTTTCCAGTCTGTTTATGCATTACCTACCTGGACAACCTTCTGTAAAAGCTGAGCGTCTTTTGACACCAGTGTCCACAAAAAAAATTGCATGCACTGTTTCAAGCACTTGAAAACAACTTTTCACCAAACAAAATCATTCATATTTATACACAAGATCTCAATACCTTCAAGGCCAATGAAGCCCAGTATTTAGATCAGTCTCAAGGATATAACAATAAAAGGAACTACTGTTTCTCTCCTGATTCAGCAATGAATCAATGCACGAGAAAAACATTAAAACATAAACACTGAAGATGTCATAATTAAGATGAAATTGTGTTCATCCTCCTGCAGTCATCAGGCGTCTGTAAAGAACGAGCTATATGGAAAGTGAAAGATGTAATAAAAATACCTGTTAGCAACAGCTTTCTTTTTTCATTTCTCCACACTGTTTCTCATCCTCTCCAAAATACCACTTTGAAAAAACCACTGCTCATGTCAAACTCACATTAAAAACATAAACAATAAGCAAAACTTAGAATAAGCAGAGGCATGTATGAAAATGACCTGCAGCCACACAGAAGCACAGAGATGCAGAGACACCAGATTCAAATCTCTGGCACAAGCATGGCACAGGCAAGGAGATCTTCAAACCCTCATCATTACAGCCACTCTCTTCCTGTCTACAGGTACCAACTCCTAATGATAAACTGCAGAAATGAGATGGAAGAATATCACCAATTCTCGGTTTTTGCAAACCATATAGCTAGGGAAAACTGTATCTCCAAATTTCTATTTACCACAGTCTTTGAAAAATTTTATTGCTTTAGACGCTCACACTAAATGCTAACACAACCAGTTCCAAAAGTCAAAAGAAAATTGCTTAGTTATTTACAAGGCCAGTGTGTGTGTATGTATATGACAGAAATCAAGATGGATTTCCTTCTCTTAAAAGGGAACATCCCAATCCTCATCAATTAAAGAACTCAAATAACTAAACTCTGCAACTTAGTACAAACTCCTAGAAAAAAATACAAAAATGACCACATCATACTAGAATAAAGGGATATTTAGAAGAAACCCAGAAGCAGGGCAATAGTGAAGGAAATTAAGTATTAGGTTTTTCAAATTTGTGCAATAAAATACCTCCTTAATACGAGGCAGAAGAGTTTTGTCTGTAGTGATTTTCAGCTATGGTACTGTGCCAGCAAGAATGTTGAACAACATTCCAGCTGGCTCTGCTACAGCAACACAGAACTCTGCATGGAACAATCTGCTCATGAGAAGTACCAGGAACACAAGCTCTTCCCCTCCATCAGCTCAGCCTATCCCTTCAGCCCCTCAGACTACTAAGGTGTATTTCCAACAGTTGACAAATTTAAAGCAAGTGTTTTCTGATGTCAGGACCTGAAAGAACATTTCAGAAAGACTACATCCTGAATTTACTCTCTCCTTGAAAACCAGGGAAAACAGTGGCAGAAGAAAAGGGTAGGTGCTTTCATCCCAATAGGACATGGAGGATGGAAAAGTAACGAGTGCCGTGTTAAAAATCACTGCACCTGATGGAAACAGGCTGCATATTATTACACCTATCTTAATTGCAAGCTTCCTCCATTTTTCCTTAATATGTCAGGAAGTGTCCCTTGACCGCATCCTATGTAGTTCCACGCTGATGCTTCAAAAGGTTGTAAGCAAGAATGGGCTGTCCCAGCTTCCTGTTAAGACTCTGATATACACAACTTGCAAATCCATTTGGCTGTTAGGGAATACCAAAGCAGGAAGGAATGTGAATGGCTGTGTTTGTACACGCACCTCTGATGGCTGCAGGACTCTCACACATATTTCTATAGAATCATAGTAGAAAAATACTTTCAAAGCAATACTTTCAGTTTTGACAAATATCATAATGAATTCATAAGCAGGCCAAAAAATGTAAAAATATTTTGAACTGTATGATGCACACTGGTGGACCAGCCAGTCTGTAAGTTTTAACTACTAAAACCAATAAATGTACATATACAGCAGACTTTCTACAACAAGACTGTAGCATGGAAATAATAATAAAAGGGGATTTAAAATACTATCTGAGAAGCGCAGTTAGAAACATAGATAGGTCTAAGTTCCCCTTTTAAATGAAATTAAAATTGTTGTTTAGATTCCTGTAATGAATGTTGTTACATGCTTGTCAGGTCTATGGGCAGGAAATATCAACTTTACTTGATTTTAGATAAAGAATTCTTTTAATCTTTTTAACTTACTCTAAGAAGAGACACTTGGGAAAACAAGTTCAGGCAGACTAGAAGAACCTACCTATCAGTTTGAAGAACAAGGTAATAAAGAGACACTACATAATTGCCTTAATTGTGATGTACACAATCACTTAGACTAGGACATGGATATTACATCACTACTATGAACATCAAGGTGGCTTTCACTATGGTAAAGCATAAATGTACTTCACAGTTTAAACATAGGCAAAATCTGCTTTCACAGGTAGAAAATCTGTATCTTCCAGAAAACCCATTCCTTCGGAAGTAACAGGAGAAAGTATCATCAACACAATTAACACACAGAACACAGAATTCAGTAGAAAATTTATCAAAAGCCAGGAGCTAGAGAACACTCTGAATGCACTCATGCTCTCACCTATGTGTCTCGGACCAAAACCACTCAAAGCTTTCCAGTTATCTATTCCCTTAGTCACTGCAGCATTGTACAGGCCCAGTGCATGGATTTACAGGAAAAGGAAAATGCATTTCCTGTGCTGTATCCTAGGACAGCCAGAATTTCACAAATAACCAAAACTTATACACTACACCAAAACCACTGCCAAACTCATCAGCAGGTTTTTATTTACCCCTCTGCTCTGTTCATGCACATTCATTTTTACTTCTAAATATCTTTCTCCTTAACCTTTAGTATTACAAACTAAAGCCTGATGTGAGTCTGGAGATAATAATTTGTGCCCAGCCTGGAACAGGGGCATTTCTGGCCACAGCAGGCACCTAGGAAATAAGACTAAAATAGGGCCCAAGACGGCCTACCTCTCCACAAACTGGCTGGCAACAATGCTCAGAAGTTCATGGGAGGGATTGTACCCAGCAACCAGCATCACCTTTGCCTTACACAAACTGGACAGGAGGTGAACAGCCGATGATGACATCCTCTCCTGTTTAACCTCAAAGGTTAAGGCAATAATACAACTGCACCAATGGATCCACAGTACAGATATGCCATTGTACAGCATAAACATGGCAGAAAATATGAGGTACTAAAAAAAGAAGCTACATGCACTAGACCATCAGTATGGGTAAGTACGCTTCTCATCACCCCTCAAACAGTGACAGCTCTGCACTCTGCTGTTCCTCAGGCTGTTCATAAGGTGGTGACATTCTTTTAGTTATGTATTTCCAAGTCTTGTTCATACACACACCAGAAAAAAGTATTTGCAAAACTCACTAGTTTACTTGTACAAAATAAGTAAAGGGATTTTCTCTTCACATTTTAAGTGAAATCATTTATATTTTTCCTGATTTGGCTCACTGATTATGCTCAAACATGAGAACTTTCTCACGCAACACAGAAGAGTTAGAACAGCACAGTTCTAACCAGCACAGCCTTTTGAAGTTCCAAGTCAGGACAGAAGAGGCACACAAGCTTCTCTCTCTTCTCTCTATCAGCATTATTTGAAAGAAAGCTGAAAGTATTTACTTCTGTTCAATTTTCAGGTAGGGTATGCTAATCAAATTTCTAATTCGCTATTATCTAGCATGATAGAATTAAATTTCACAAGCTGGATTGGGTGAGGGAAGTCTACATTACAAAAACCACACTACCTTACTGTGCCAGATGACTGAGTTTGCCCCGGCCAGAGCTCTAGAATTTTGTAATAAATCCCAATTCTTTTGCAGCTCTGAACTCTTCATTTGCAATCACGTTATTAATTTCAGCTACAGTATCCAAGACATTTGACTGCTTGTCTTAATACCAAAAAAAAATCTGTATTTGGTTCAATAATGTGAAATACAGGAATGAAGAACAAATAATCAGGACAGAAATAATCCACTTCAACTCAGAATTTATTAGCTCAAATAACCATATTTAGTAACACCACCAAAAAACATTCTTCATCCTCAATTTAACCTAACTTGCCTCAAGTTACTAGAGATCCAAACATTTCCATTAGAATGCAGCATTCACTACTACTCCATCATGTTTAGACCTAATTTCTTACAGAAAAATATTTTTAAGTATTAAGCAAAAATAATTGAGCAGTGAAAAATAATTTCCTTAAGAGACATTCATCAAATGGTCTCAGTTCTTGTCACTTTTCTTCCAAAAAGTAAAGGGTTTTTACTCTTCCACAGATATTTGAAATTTTCTTCTTTATTCCATGACTTAACAGGAAATGGCAGAAAATAGAGAAAAACTGAGAAATTTAAAAAAAAAAAATCAGTTTCACAAAATATCCAAGTTCTCAGGGGCTTTTTTTTCCCCTAGTTCGTAATCATTTAAATCTAGGACAACTATTATTTTTTTTCACATTTGAAATCATTAAATACTTGCAAAAAGGAAGTCTAAAACAGTTTGGGCTCTTTTATACTGTGAAATCTTCCAAAAGCACAGCAAGAATGTTTTCAGTCAGCAGGTAAGACATATTCTTTCACAAATGGCAATTATATAGTTAATTTTATTCCTCTCACAGCAAAATAAAAGAATACTCTGAGCTGTATGTTTCTCATTCATGGTTACATGCTAAAATCTAATACAGTTGTGTCACATCTAAAAGTGGCATGCTATCATCACAGCAGCAACTCAGATCCTAAGCTAAGTTTTTACAGTCTTCATACAACCCAGTGAGCAGCTACAGCATGCAACAGTAGTTGAATTTCTTTTATTGTGTGGTTCAAAGAGAATCTTTTACAATGCTACACTGCACTGTAATATTAGAAAATACTTCCACAAAAAAAAAAAGGTAAATATTTCTTCCACAAAAGTTCCATGTTATGTGGTACAATATTTTCCCCAGATAAAAACAAGCAATTACATACTGATCTTCTGTTCCAAAAAACTTCACAAAGAAGCACTTTTTTCCTCGAGGTTTCTTCAGGTCTTTAGGTGGGTTAACAATCTGAAGGTGATTAGAAATCAAAATTAAAAAGCACATAGTGACAAATTTTAACTTAACCATCTATTGTTCAGCTATTTTAGATTTTTTAAAACTCTGACTAGGAAGATAACTGGCATTAATAAAAATTTGTTCCACTTAGGTAACCCTTAAAATTCAAACTTTGTATTTACTCCCAGAATAGACTGCTTATCAAGTTTAAAATGTCGGTAAGGAGAAAAGCTATCATTCAGTTACACAGGTGACACCTGTAGAGGAGTCTGGTGTTAACTTGACCCAATAACAAATGTTTATAGTTGTCAGCTACATTGACAATTCTTTTCCCTGACTCATGCTGTTACCTCAGCATGCTTAGCCCTCATATGACAAAAAAAGAAAGGTCTTTCAGAGTAGAAATAACAGAAATGGCATATAAAAGTCATTTTTCTAAATCTTTCATCAGAAAAAAACCCAACCAAACCAACAGTAGGATCAAACTACCCCAGATAATTCTCAAAAACCACAGCTCAAAACCAGTATTTTGAGAAGTCAGACTCCTTACTTCTATTACTTAATACAATACTGTTAACCAACTTGCTACGGAAGAAAAGAAACATGTCTTGCAGAAAGTGACAGGGATTAAACAACTAAATTTGGGAAACTCAGCCAGTTCCAGAGCTGGCTATCTGTTTGTTCTTCATTCCACATGAACTACCAGCTGTTACTGACAGACTGAGATAATAGATTAAATAAACCCGTAAACCAGTTCACACTTTAGATTTGTGCGATTTTTGTGTTTAAAAAAACAAACAAACAAGAAAACCAATATTAATCCACAACTGAAACGCTTTCAGACAAAGCTTTTCCTATACAGAATGAGAACACAAAAAACCCACACTCAAACAAAAAAACCACAAACTATGAAAAACAAAGAAAGCAACAATAAATATAAACAAACCTCACCTTCCCCGGCCATGGAGGGTAACGGCCCAACTTCCCCCTAGAGAAAAAAGAAAGTATTAGGCACTGGAACCAGAGGAAAAAATCAACTATCCCAGTGTCTGCTTTTTCACATTATGTCACACTTTTCATATGAGGAGAGCTACAATTTTCAGTTAAAACCTTATGTGCAAGGCAGGACCCACGGCTGACATCTGCACCCAACTCAGGTCTCTGGACAGTCTGTTTGACCTTGCTGGACTGTCAGAACTGAAGAGAAGAGCAGCAGCTACACTGCCTGCAAGATACAAGAGTAACAGGCACTGTAGCACCATAAATGTGAAGATTTCTTCACATGGAACTGAAAAAAAGTATTGATGCAGGCAACCAGATCAAAGTTCAGGTTGAGAACTTCTAGCAACCTGTCTAAGCAGTTAGTGAGCAGAGCAGCCACCAACTCCCAGCTCAGAAAGCTGAGGTTCTGATTCTCACAGGAAAGCATTAATGGCAGGATTCCCTCAACAGGTGTTCCACCACCACACTGACTGAAGATATGAAGAGCCATAAAAGAAAGGCAGAAAAGTTTACTTTCTACACTTGCAAATGTTTTAATTATGAAAACTAGGCAATACTAGAAATAATCACAGAGGAGGAAGAGACATTAGTCTTAGCCCTCAGTTCACCAGCTGTCCTGGTAAGCTTTATCCTTAGTTCACCCTTGTCACTGACTTGTGCTGCAGTACTCACAAAACCCCATTAGTAACTGTCTTGCAAGAGATGGGCAAAGAACCTGTGGGGCCTAACAGCTTCTGACACAAAACTTCTCAGCAAGTGATACTGCAGCCCCCTGAGACAGCAATGCTGCACAGAGGATTCAAAGCCAGGGGCAGGCAGGAACACTGCTAAGAGCTGTGACCATGTCTCATATTCAATGTTCCCATTCCTGTACTGAGAAAAAAATTCAGAAAACCCTTTCTGCTGTTGCTGTCTAATTGTTAAAGTTCCCTGCGACAACTCTAGGGACAGCACCTGCCTGTCACATACAAAACTAAAGCAGGATAATCTACATTTCAACACTGAGAGCAGAACACTCCCCAAATTCTCATCTGAAAGAAATATGCTAAAAGTAACTAATCTTTACTCATTTTGCTATATAAATTAGACAACTTCCCAGCACTGTAAATTTTTCAGATGAGAGGTGCAGTCGTCACAATCTGAAGCACATGCTTCTTTTTATCTGGGTTATCAGTATAAAGGCATGCATTTATGTGTTGGGAATTATCTACTTCTTTGAGCCCCGGCAGGACAGCTTAGCCCATCCAGCACAGCAGAACCTATGCACTTAATCGGTGCTTACAGCGCGCGCTGGAATGCTCTCACTTCTCCCGACCAGGAAGCACAAAATCACAGCTCTGACTATCTGAGAGTAAGACCGCAGTGACAAGGGGAAATGGCTTCTGGGGGCTTCCACCTCAACCTGCAACGAAACACTGAATTGTTGTGTTGCTTCATTAAACCAGTGCCAAGAAACGGTGCCGTGGCTCTCCCTAAACAACTTTTGTCTCTAACCCTTCTCGCATCCCTCGATGCGAGAGGAGGTGAGTCTGTGCTTACAAGGAAACACCGCAGCGCTCGTCCTTCCGTTCCACTTCCCTCATGCCTCCATCTGACACAGCTTCCGTCATGCACCACCCCCGCCAGCCTCCAGTGCCGGCCCGGCTCACAGCCCAGTCGCCTCCCGCCGCCCCGGTGCCCTGGCTCCGGACTGCCTCCCGCCGCTCCTCCCACACTGCCCGAGGGACGGCGGCGGCGATACCCGCAACCCGGCAGCCGTCCCACCACTGCCCTGTCCTGCCAAACCCCACCCAGTCCGCAGCGGCTCTCCGGAGTCGGCCGCGAGCTGACAGCGCCCAGCGCGGCCCAGCCCGGCTCGGCTCCCGCTGAGCTGCTCCCAGGGCCGGGTACAGCCCTGCCTGCGTCCCCGCAGCCGAAGCCTGGTTCCGCTAAAAGCGCCCGGCCCGCAATGCTCCGCAGCTGCCACCCAGCCCGCTCCGTCACTCACCACACTAGGTCTCCGAGCCTCAGACTCACGGCCGCCATCTTACCGACACAGACCGGCCGCGCCGCGCAGGGGCTGCCGGGAGCGCGAGCAGGGGGATGGGGGGCAGTGGTCGCGCCCATTGGGTGGGCGCATCACGTGGGCAGGCGGACCGTCACGTGAGTGGGAGGGGTGTCAGCGGCCGCCCCTTTCTCCCTTCTCGTCGCGATGGGGGCGCCTCCCATTGGCGCGCGGGGAGGGGCCGGGGCCGGGGTCCTTCCGGCCCTGCTGTAAGGCGCTCCCGGGGCCGCGCGCCCAGCGTGGCCTGGAGGCCGCTGTTGTGCTGGAGCTCGGTGTGCAGCGCATCGTCGGAAGTGTTGGTGGAAGGAGCGCCGTGTGCCGAGCGCATCGTGGGAAGTGCCGGTGGCGGCCCATGGGGCGGTGTTACTCTGTTGGGCCACTCTGGTCGTGGCTGCCGCCCCCGCCCCCCGCGGGGCCGCTGTTTGTGCCGGGGCACCGACGGGCACTGCAGTACCCCCGAGTTAACAACGGTTCCTTTAACGGAATTCCCGTTAAGAAGCAATAACCGAAGGGCTCCGCTGCTGCCGCTGCACCCTGCCCTTGGACTGCGTATGTATCCCCACTAGCCCCACGGGGCCACACCAGGAAATGGTGGGTTTGGAATATTATTTGCGCTCGTTCTCCCAGGCAGGGGGAGATGCCGTATGTGGTCGGCTGTTGTGGAGCTGCATCGTTTTCCCTGATGACTTGCTGTGTGTGGTGATGCCTTTCATTTCTGTTCATCTAATAAAGCAAATTTCACATTTTTCAAGCATTCTTGGCACTTCTTCTGCTCTGTGGACTCACAGAAACTGATGTCTAGGTGCCTTGAATGGACATGAGCATGATCCTTGTCCTGCACAACCCCTAGGTACAAGCTCCCAATTCTATACCTTCTAATAAGTTGTTTAACTGCTCTGTTATTTCCACCAAATTAGGGTGGATTGAGAACAAGTACTTTATTCTAAACTGGTGTTTCTCACCTTAATCAGAGGGGTACCTCCTGCTTAGTCCTATGGCCTTGTCTTTTTTCAAGAGAGGCACCATATTAGTCTGAAGAGCATTGTCAGCCTTTTTAATGTGTGGTTTACTTTTTTGTGTGTGTAGCACACATGAATAATACACCCTTTTCTCCTCACATACTGATCTTGGCTGCTGGAAAAACCCATTCAGTATCCTGAGTGCCTTCAATCTACGACTTTGCAGCAATGCAAAGAAAAAAAATAAAACTGTTCTGTCAGATTTAATTTACTAGCCTATAGCCAAAATCCAGGGACTGACCTATGCAGTTTCTGCTTAAAGTCTACTCATTAAAAGCGTGGTCTTACTGTGCTGGCATTCCGTGGCTGGAACAGCTCGGAAGAATTTGTCTCATCCCGGTATGGAGTTCCATGACCCAGCTGCTGCTCGTGGCCCAGCCTGACTGAAGATCTGGGCCAGACCTGTTGCTTTAACCTTCCTAAAACCTGGTTTACTCAGGCTTTGAACGTTCTCTGACACAGCTGAACCTGCTCAGATTTTACTAAACCAGACGCTGTTCAGATGCATCTCAACAACCAAGCCCGGCTCCCTCGAGAGCCGCGCAGCACACAGAACCGGGCCTGCTGGCACCGGCGGGTCCGCACCTCAGCGAGGGGCCGCGGCACGCCATGCGCTCTGCGGGCAGCAGCCTGCAGGAAACCGGGGCGGCTGGGCCGCGCGGAACGCTGCGGCTGTCCGTGGCGACGGGCGAGGTGACTTCCGCGGGGCCCGGCACGACTTCCGGGAGAGGCGGGAGCGGTCGGTGTCGGTGAGTCCCCGTGAGGCGCTCGGTTCTGCTCGGCTCCGCGCCCTCGGCCTCCGCCATGGCCCGTAAGAAGCTGCACCGGCCCATCGCCGCCATGGCCAAGAAGATCCGCGAGTACCGGGCGCTAAAGGATCGGCCGCGGGATTCTCAGCGCTTCGCCGTTGACTACGAGACCATGCGGCGGCCGCTGACGCAGAAACGGCTGCCCGTGCGGGCCTGGGAGGACGTGCGGAACGAGAACCGGCTGTTCGCGCTGCTCTGCCGCCTGCCGCGCTTCGGCGTGGGCCGCATCGTCACCCGCAAGTCCTGGCTGTGGGCGTACGGCGAGCCCTGCTACTGGGTCATCACCAAGGTGAAGGCGGACTACACGGCCGAGGTACCTGCCCCGTCCCGCCGCGCCCTGCGGAGCTCCCGCCCGCCGCCCCGCCGCGACCCATCCTCAACAGGTTCCTTTTTTCTTTGCAGAACATGGACCATGGAAGAGCCTGGGGCTACCTGACCTTCAGAGGTGAAACCGACTCGTTCTCCCACAGATGGGGGCAGGGCTAGAGAGTACAGTGTGCGTGAGGGTGGCAGGGAAACCGCGGGCTCCGTGCCTGAGAAATTTGTTTTTCTCAGATCTTCCAATGGGAAAAGATGTTCCCTGCGTTTCAAAAGCAGGGATCTAGCCTCTTCGGAATGTCTTTACAAGGAATGCTGTGGAAGAGCCAGTCCCCAATGACCTTGGGGAACAGCAGCACTAAAAGCGAATTAAATAAGCTGACAGCCTATTCTGAGATTTCCAAAGCAAGACACAGTATCAGCATGAGGGTATTCCAATTAAAATTGTCACTAAAAAGGAAAATGTGCAATGGCAAGTAAGTTGTGTTACTGAAATTTTAAATTAATGATTTGAGTTGTATTTTTGAGTGAATTTTCCTTTTTAGAGCTGCTTTATATTAAGTATACAATTTTCCCTTCCTGGAATTACTGAAATAGTGCTCATTCGAAGGTTTTTAAGTTGCTGAGCACTTTTAACTCTTAGTTTTCCAGGAAGCTTTCATCAGTGTAGGGAGAAATTACTCTTATTCTGTAGCCATAGGAATGGAACTTGGGAGAGACAAAGGAAAACTTTAAGAGCAGGTGTCACCCACACGGCTGGAACGTCTTGCTTGTAGTCCTTCTAGCCTATTTCTGTTTCGATTCTCAAGGACAGAAGTGAGATCCTATAGTACAGCAGGGAATAATTTGTCCAGCCCTTTGAAAACTCTGTTTACTTTTGCCTGTTGTAGCATTTCAGGTGCCAAAGAGTCAACATTTGATGTGTCTGGAGGCAGTTTACTGTGATGGTGTTAGCCACTGGTGTTCATCGTCTTTTCCCAGGCAGAACTGAAGAGGAAGTGAGGGAGATTGACAAAGCCATGTACCATGACTGGCGTATGGTGCCCAAACACGAGGAGGAGGCCTTCAAGAAATTCACTCCAGTGCCTGAGGAGACTGTTCGGTTCCTACCATACCCACCACTGCTCCGAGCCATGATCCTTGCACAGTGGCAGAAGGAGGGAAAACCAGTCATGGAAGAGCCAATTATTGATCTGGAGAAGGTGCTGGCCTCTCCCCAAGAGCAGGCAAAGAAAAAAGCTACAGGGACACTGGTATAAAGACTTGTTCTGTGTCCTGAGCATCCCACGTGCTCTCAGCGCCTGTTAGAAGCCCAATGCACAAGGGGTCTTACAGAGCCCCTCTGTGCCCATTGTGGTAGGATGTTTCTAGCTTTCTTTTCAACCCTATACAGTCACTTCATCTGAAAGGAAAGACGCAGATATATTCAGACTCTTTTTGGTTTCAGTCAGCAGAGGAGTCTTCTTGGTTCCCTGGACAGTCTCTAAATACACAGCTCCAGTCAGCCAGCTGCAGTTCTTTGGAGCATAAAATTTTTTACATAACTTGTGTCCTGCATGAATCACAGAAAAATGACTGTGAATATCACAGTATTTCACAGAGCTGTGAAAAATGTATCTGCAAATGGAAATAAATGTTTTCTTAGTTCTGCAGCACCGTTCCAAGAAAATTCTATTTTTTTCAATGCCTGGAGATCATCATGATGGCCAAATGCAGAGCCATTAGCTCAGGCACAGCATCTGGTTTTCTGAACACTACAGAATATTCTGAATTACTTGCATATGAAGGCAGTGAACAAGAAGTGAGGAACGTGACTTCAATACTAAGATAATCCAAAGCTATCTGTCTCTTACTCCTAAAGACAGCTGTCAAGAGATAGAAATTATTTTAGTTCTGGTGATGCAAAGGAGGTGGGATTGGCTCTTACCATTGGAAGCCAATTGTAAATGATCCCTGTTCCAGGGCAGCATGTTGTGAACATTAAAACATGCAGCTCCTGAGCAGAGTTCCTTGTATTTCGTCTTCTCTTGCAGTGGCTGCAGATGCTGCTGGTGTGTCAAAGGCTGTTGGAGGGTCTGGTCTGGATGTGGGTGGAGGGAGCACCAGAGCTGTTCAGCTCTAAAGATCAATTCCCTGCAGAAGGAACCGTTCAGTTCTTGTGTCTGCAGGTACCCAGCTGGTGGTGTTCTGTTTACTGCAGCATCCAGAAATCACAAATAGCCTGGAGGGATTTAGTGAGGGAGAGCACAAACTGGACTCTGATCTACCCATGTGTGGGGCCTAGATGAGGCTGGGAACATGTGGACCCAGCCAGCAGGAAACATCATCAGGCAGGAGCACAAGGATTGATATCAGCTACCTGTATTTCAATAGGATTCCTCACCAGAGGCTCCTGAAGGATTAAGATGCAATGGGATATGAAGGAAGACTTTTCTTGTGAATTAAAAGCTGGTCCTGACGAGGAACAGAGACTGGGAAAAAGTGAGCCTGCCTTGGTCTGGCAGGAGCACTGCAGAGCATGTGCCAGATCTAGTTCTCTGGCTTCAGAAGGAAGGGAAAATCCAGGAGAGGGAGAATCAGTAGGGTCTTAACACCTGGGGGAATAGGTGTCTTCTCACAGAGCCCTGGGCAGCTTGGGAGCCTTATCCTGATAGCTTCTGGGAAGCTGCACAATCTGTTTGCAATATGTTGGATTCCATGCTCAGAACATGCTGTGAACTCTGATGGGCCACTCAGACTTGTACATTACCTCACAGACAGTTTACTACATGGGGGGATTGTTTGAAGGGTGTTGACAGTGACCTGCTTCCTTAGCCACCAGACATGACTATGCTTCCCCCAGGGCTCTGCTCAAACAGCTCCTGTCTATTTCGAAGGGTGCAGCCCCAGCAATTTCAGATGAATCACAGCACGTGTTTCCCAACCTCGTTGCTGAGGTGCCTCCACTAACTGCAGAGGCACTGCCAGTTGTACTACATCCTGGCCTGTGCCACACCACAGTGCTTGTGTTGGTCATGAATGTGACTCACCTTAAGGTACCCTGCTCGGGGCAGAAGATCCTGGAGCTCTTCTCCAGTCTTAAGGATGTGGTTCCCTTGTACACTGCCATGTCCAAGCCCTTGAATCAGTGCAGTTTTACAAAATAACTATGAAGGTGTCTAAATGCTGCTGGGACTGAGGGGCTCCCTGCAGTCTAATATCACCAATGCGTACGGGATTGTGAAGTGCCACCCTGTACAGTGTTGAAAACTGATCTGATATGCTATCCCTGGCAGTTCACCTGAAAGGGCCACCCTGACCAAAGTTGCAGCAAGCCAGCAGGTGAATGCTTCTCTGCTCCAGCTTCTATTTCTGAAGCTGTGCCACCTTGTATTTCCACCTTGTATTTCTGCAACTGGTACAAGCTACAGATTGCACTGTTGCCTGCTGGACCAGCTCCTTCTGCTCCAACCTTGTGAGCCATCCACATTTCATTTCTTGCCACTGAACTGCTCAACAGGCAACACTTGAACTGCATTCCCACCCTTGCTATGTCCTGTTAAAGACTGAGCAGCAATCCCAGTGCCTTCATAAGAACACAACAACTGCTCAAGCTGATGTTAACATGTTTATTACGTACAGAACAGATACAGTATGTTGTTGATAGCATAGGGGACAAAGCATGGGAATGTATTCATACAGCAGGCTCTTTACAGAATGCCATCTTCAGACCAAACAGCGGAGTTTACAGGCCTTAAGACACTTTTAAAAATCCTTTTATAACATACAAGATACTTTACATACATCACAGTGGAGATATGACAGAGAAGCATACTGAAGCCAGTCAGTTCTCACCTTGATGCCCAGGAGCCACCCAAGGCCACAAGAGCTATAAGCAGAGCCTAGGTGTCCCCCCATGAAGTTGCCCCTCTGGGCCATGTGCTTCTCTTGGAGGAAAACATGGCATTGAGCTGGAAAAGAACCTGATGAGAGATTTCCTCATGTTGTTTGGGCCCAGTGGGTGACAGGAGACAAAGTGCTGTCCCTTCAACTGCTCAAACCAGATACAGAACAGTCAGTGGTACAAATGTTGCAATTCTGACTTTCTTATGAAAGAGTTGACAGAGCTAAGGAACTGAACCCTACCAGGGCTGTTTTTCCCTTCAACTAGCCCAAATTCTGAAATTTGCCTGGTCCTAACTTATGAACTATTACATGACAGTGGAGTCTGTGCTCTGTTATATTATTAATTTCAATGCTCTCTGTGTTGGGATCCAAAGAAGTCTTCCTAGCAGAAAGCATATGGTGAAAGTGAACGAGAAGCCTGGCACAGTCACCAGTGCCCCAGCAAAATGTCCATGGTGAAAGGTCCCCCAACATGCAAGTGGCAGCTCCAAGTATCCCTTAACCTTGTGCCAGTTACAGAGCCCAGTATGTGGATGCCTGGAAGATGTCCTCTGGCTGGATTCCTGCCTTGGGGAGGAGTGGTGTGGTGGGTGCATGTCAGCAGCACTGCTCACATGTAGCATGGGCACCACTTGTGGCTGGCTGAGGCCTCTGTTCACCAGAGATGTCTCCTGCCTTCTTGCAGGGAAAATGTATGCCTCAATTCTTCCTGAAGTGTGGCTACAAAAATTGTTTCAGTGCTGCCGTGTCAGAAGAGATGCCACATGTTAGAGCATCCCCAGGGAATATGGCATCCCTGCAGCACATCAGGACCTGCAAGCCTGGTCCATGGCAGCCAGCACAGGACACAGTGGGGCGCTTTCAAGAGATGGAGGCTTGCCCAGCTATCCTTATACTGTCACAAGACATCTCTGTGAACCCTGGAGTGCTGCACAGGTCAGGAAGAAATAAGATGAACACCAGGAGCTTCCACATTCATCACTAACAAATGCAACTTGCCCTAGTCCTGCACACCCAGAAAAGAATATTCAAGGGACACAGACTTCTCGTGCACAGCGTCAGAAAGGGCAAACACACCACTGCCTCTACACTTGGAACTTCTATATTCTGCATCTTCAGCTCAAAATCACTCTCCCTGGCCCCATTTTTTGCTGCTGCTTTTGTAAGCAGGATGGACATCTGCAATCACTCAGCACTGCTTAAAACAGAAAGGGCTATTGCCACTTTTCTTGGGGGCTGTCAATTTTTTCCAGGAGTCAGAAATTTCCAACTTTTCAAACTACCTACTAGCACAGTCAGTGCTTGTGATATTAGGTAAAAGATGTCAGGAATCTAGCCTCAATTCCTTTTTCTGTGTGACATCAGGTGAGACATAGCCTTGACTGCACTTGTCCAGTCTTTCCTAACCAACTGCCAAGTCTCTGTTTTCCAAGTGTTTGTGAAAAGAGATCTTTCAGCAGGTCCTAAAAAGGAGACACAGCCTTGAGATGAGGTGATCTCAATGTGTTAATGCAGAACTCATAGCAGATCAACACCATCTGCCCTTGCCTGTCTTTTAAAAGCCACCAAATGCAATGCATATGAACCTTTCAGAATGAACTCAGGAATTCTTCACTGTATGGAATAAGAGAAGGGAGAGTTAAAAGTGTTGCCATTTGTGGTCTTAAAAAAGCATCATTCCCGTATCGTTTTGCTACTATGGCTGTTTGGCCTTGACAACCAAAGATCCATCTCCCATCTGAGCCCACCAAATAATTCTCTTGGGACACACACAGGCAGGCACCCAGCACATGACTGCTGAGGCATCAGCAGCAGCAGAGGAAGGGACTTTCCCCCTGCAAAGATGAAGGATGTGATCCCCACAGTAAGGGTGCTGCTGTCTTCTCCAGCCCCACAGCTAAAGTGCTGCTGAAACCATGCTGAACCTTGGAGGGTTCCTTGAACCCTTGGTTGCTCTAAGTCCAGAGGATGTTATTCTGTGCTTAAGGGTGATTAAGGGTAAGATGAAGAGTCTATTGGTGAACTAGAAGGATGCTGCAGAAGGTGAACTGCTGGTATGCTGCAGAAGTGAGTCACCATTACTGCTTTGGCAGGGAATGCCTGGGGACACACTTCTTTCTCATGCAGGTGGGAGTGAGGCAACCTGCCCAAGAACCTGAGCCACCCCTCTCCAGCTGCCCCTCCTGACACTGGGCAAAGATTTCCCACAGTCCTGGCTCCAAGCTCACTTCATGGTGTACTGCCATTTCTCTCCTTTTAGATGCCAGCTCCAGAGCAGAACAAGAATCTAACCACGCCAAAAGCATACGGGTCCGAGATGAAAGCTGCGAGTTCAGAGGTTCAAGGGGGTCACAGTCCAAGGCAGGAACCGTTGCAGTTGTCCAGGGTCAGTTTCCAGCGGGAGTTATAATGCAGGCATTCTGTATGTACATCGTGGCATTCGGGCAGGAGGAGGGACACTTACATTGTGGGAAAAGAGGAATTCTCACTCAGGGATGTATGATACCTGCCACACAATAATGTGGCTCCGTTCAGCCTTGGAAAGTACTGGCTTCACCTGGGTGGCATCTGCTGCATTCTCTTCTGTCTCATCATCTTCCCCATCCCCTGAAGAGAGAACAGAGAGAGTAAAAATGGCAGGAAAGAAAATGCCCTAGTGTACTGCTCTGGAATACTCCAAAGAGGCCAATACCCTTTTCAGAGTCCCAGCAGTCTGATAACAGAGCCTGTGAGCTGAGATCTTTCTCTGTGCCTGGAGAATATTTACAATAACCCCATTCTTTTCTGAAGCTGGACTGCATGGATGGGACAAACTGGCTCCAGCAGCAAAAACCACCCTTCCTCTCAGGGAAGCCAATTTTTACACAGAGAGCACCCTCAGCAGCACGAGTGATTGTAGTGGGACAGCAACATTTGGAGCCAGTGGCACAGATGAGTTTGTTCATTCCAAAGCCATTGCCATTCATACTGGTGCTATTTTATGATAGTTTTCATATAATTGTAGCTTTGTAGATTGCTAATGCATGGCTGTAGCTCCCACTACTTTTTGTACCCTTTTCCTATGTTATAGAACAACAAGCTAACCTTCTAACACATTCCTGAAATACTATTTAGTCTTGCCTCTTTAGTCAACTAAGGACGTATTGCTTTTTAATATGTATCACAGACATAATAAATGTGGGACAAAGCTCTTGGACCAACTCCAGTGGGGTAGAACTCGAGGAAAATTACCTTACCAACTTCTTTTATAATTGGACAGTATTTGTTAAATATGCTAACTTGTTTAACTTACAAAAGTGTAGAAGTCCCATATCGTGTGTATATTGCACCTGGAGGCCTCCAGTTAAAGACCTGCTTTTATATTCCTTCCTATATTAATATCATCTTGAAAGTGTGTTGTTTTTTCTCCATTTTGCAGGCTTCACTACAGCTGTGTGGCACTGCAGCCACAGGGCACAGGTTGACAGCCTTGTGCTGTGCAAGGAAAATCCTTATTTGCTCTCACAGCCAGATGCAGGAGAAACAGTGCAGGGCTTTTTTCCTTTGTATCCCCACAACAGTGAAGCCTTGCTCCATGACTACGGCTATGCACCCACTACCATTCCAGATTCATCTCACCAAGTACACTTACCAATCCGGAAATCAATGTAACCTTCTCCTCCACTCAGCACCAGGACGTTCTTTAGCTTCTGACCCTCAGTCTCAGTGGCTGCTGTGCTGGGGTTCTCCGAAGGGCTGTCCAACACACTCCCGTTCAGGGTCGCAAGGACATTGCCTAGGAGAGGACAGAGGTGCTGCCGGTGCTTCTGCTCAGCCCCCACATGGTTCATGTGCACACAAACACATTGCACACACCAATTCCTCCTGCTAGTCAAATCTGGCAGTCACTCCAGTTTAAACACAGATGTTTAAAAACAGATGTGTGAACCACAGGAAGTGCCAGCCATGGCCTGGACCCTAGTCTGCTGCAGACCAGCTCCAGCCCCTGCTACAAAAGGGATGGAGGGACAGGCCCCTACTGATGGAGGACTGTGCATGTCCTTACCAGGCACAGAGACGAAGAACTTGACAGCATCACGGTGGCCATGGAAGCAGAGCTGTGCCTGAGCCATGGAGCAGTAGGGAATGAAGCTGCTGGCCGATTTGTCACTGCTGTCATCACCATACACATGGATGACCCCACCGGAGCGACTGCCCTCTCCAGAGGTTGGTGAAGTCTTGTTGGCTGGAGACAGGGAGCAGGAACACCATCAGTGACAGCTTTGAGACCCCTTTACAGAAGAGACTCGATCAAAGAGAAAACTCATGAGCTGGGAAGAAAAACCTTTAAAGGTGCAGGTCTCTTTAAAGATCTTTCATGAATGATGTGATGGCGGAGATCACACCAGATTACACAGTCCCTCTCTTTTAGGCTGTGGCAAGTTACACTAGTGTCACCAGCAGTGATCCTGTCCAGCCTCCAGAAATAACCTACTGTCCTTGGATCTACCTTGGTCTTTTGTAGCTGGCAGGGTACCCAAAGTGTCCACTGTCCCCAGAAGGCATCTGGAGGAGAATTACTGCTCTGCATTAGTGACGTTGCTCAACTTCCAAGTCCTTTGCTCATGTGCACTCATGAGCACACATGCTGCTGAAAGGAGTCTCTCAGTCTGGTGAAGCCTCTCAGCCCACTCAGAGCCATCACAGAAGTGGAGTGAGATCCTTCCTCATTTCTTGATTTAACCATGACACAAGATTGTCAGCCTCTCCAGCAATGAACATCTCTCAGATGCTCACCATCCACAGCTTCCAAGGAGGGCTCAGGGGCCTGTATCCTTCATGACCAGGTTCCAAGAATGTGACAGTTTCCACTCACCAAGCAAGAGAGATCAGTGCTCTGAGCTCAGGGTGGGAGATGCTTTCCTTCTGCATATACCCACATCAGTACAATAGGAGCAATATTAAACCAGGCAGCTTTCACTTTCCTGTGAGAGAGGTTGATTGATTCATTGATTATCTGTAGTGCTGTGTTGTAACTTGAGTTTCAGTAATGTTACTTGGACAAAAGAGAGTTTTCCCTATCAGGCTCAAGCCAGGACAGTGGGGCAAGTACAAATACTTGGATGAAAGAATGAGAGTCAGTGTGTATACAGTATCTGGCTTTTTACTGCAACTAATATCAGACCCTTTAAAAGGAGGAGACACGTGTTGATAATTCATCTGGACAGCAACATGAATGTCTTTGAGTGAGAAAAATGCCCCTCTAATTTCTGACTCTGGAAAGACACGAATTTGAACTCAGATCCTGCCCTAACTGGCACAAACCTAAACAGTTCTTCATGTTTATCAAGTCCCCTTGGGTTCAACATCTTGTTTGATGACTTACAGCTGGCAGGTGCCATAGCACAGCCTGCCACTGACCTGCAACTGATGAAGAAGCATCCTTGGAAAACAAAGGATGATTAAGTGAGACCTTGGAAGAACACTATGCTCCTGCTTCTGACTGAATGAACCTTTCCAGTCTCCATCTTGAACTGGTCTACCACCGTGAGGGAACTACTGTTGAAGAGTAATTATTCTTAACACAAAAACCCAAAAGGATCAATAATGAGATGGACAAATTTGTTTATAGCCCTAGGAAATGAGGATATTTACATGAGTGTCTCCGGTTGCTTTTCTCTAATGCAATTTAAAACAAAAGAGTGATGAGGAGAAATGGATGGAGAGAAGTTGAATGGCAGAATGGAAGGGTGGGAGAATGACTAGATAGGGAGATGGGTGCAATAGGAATGACAGCTGTGGAGGGGAGGCAGTGGACTTACCCCGGAGCCCAAGGAGTTGGCCACGGTGGAGGACTACAGCTAGGCACAGGCAGTGAGTGGGAACACAGAGGGGCATGGAAAGTGACGGGCAGGATGGGAGAGAAGAAAAAGTTGGTTACTGGGAGATAATTTGAGGGCAACAAAAATAGTATAAAACCTAGAGAAACCACCACAGAAGCTCCTGTGAGTTCACTGTTCTTGCTCACTTTGCTCTTGCCATACAGGGACAGATATGGTATCTGAGGTGAGATAGGGACTATGTCACAAGGATCCACTGCTACATTTTTAGTGAGAGTTTCTTGCTTACCACATTTTTTACAGGATCTTTTTTACACAAAGATAAAACAATTGGTTTGCAGGAGGGGAAAAGGTTAACTCAGAACAAGGACAGCAACCGTAACACAGAGTGGGCTTCAGAAAGGAACTCAGAAATAAGACCAAAGTGGCAATGCATGAACAGAACTGTGTCACTGCCCTCCTGGTGTCAACCCCAGGCACATCCAGCTTCGTTGCCCTCAGAGGAGACCATCCCAAGGCTAACTTCCAGGAGGATTACAAGAGGTTTGCTGTTTTTACACAAGAAGTATTTGTTTCTCAGCTTTCCTGTGAGCATTGGTGAGAAAACATATACTGGCTGCTTTCTGCTGAAAGCAATTGCAATCAGCCTCAAATCCCATTTCCCTGTGGCGATCTGGGTAAGACCTTCAAAATAAGATGCTGACAGGGACATACAGAAGAGGAGTAGTAAGAGCTTCAACTAAACTTCCAGCGCCAGAGATTTAACTATTTACTCTTACTTCTGGGTCACCTCACCAGGCTGGATGTGGTGTAGGATACCTGGTGGGGGTTAGATTTCTTTTTTACTTACAGAATTTTTCCCATAAGTTGCTAGGAAACTACTGGGTACTTACAGGTACTCAAGCAGAACAAAGGGGCCAGAGGGGACGAGTTGTAGCACCTGGCTACACTTCTTTGGGTCTCCGGGAGTTTCTCTCGGAGGGGGAGATAATGCGAGTTTCGGGGGTAAGTAAAGGACAGGGCTGGGGGCAGTTTCTCTCTCTTGCTCTTGGCATCGGGAGAGGATGGCCACGCTACTGCTTGCTGCGGGAGGAGTTCACTGTCACCACCAAGTCTGGTCCTGGGAAATCTACCACCATCTGCTCGTGTGCCCAGGAATTCTGAGCTCGCCTCCTCCTGCCCTGCTAGGCCAGTCCTGCCCCACCGCCACCGTTTTCTTCGGCACTGCTTTGAGGCTTTCTGCCGCTCTGTAGTCCCGCACCGCACTGCCCTGCCTGCTGGGACATTCCTGCCGTTCCAGGTGGTTCCAGCTATTACCAGCAGAGCTTCTGAACTCATCCACCAGCCCGGGATCTTCCACTGCTCCAGCTTGGTGCTCGCGGAGTCCCAAGAGATCGACTGCCCCGGGCTTTGTGAAACAAAGCCCCTCGAGGTCCCTGATTCTGTTTATTATTAGTGCTGTAGTTGTTGTTTGTTTACCTTATTATACATACTAGTAAAGAACTGTTATTCCTACCCCCATACCTCTGTCTGAAAGCCCCTTTAATTTTCTAAATTATAATAATTTGGAGGGAGGGCACTTGAATTCTCCATTCCTATGGAGGTCCTGTCCCTCCCTAGCATATACCTGTCTTTCAAACTACGACAATACCTATTTCTATTTGACTAATAAAGCTGAGCCCTAATCTGAGTAAATGGAGCTTTTCTAAGCTTACTTTCTGGAAAATAGTGCTGTGGAGACATTTAGCTGACTAGGCCAAAATGGAATTTCCAAGGCGATCTTCCTGGTGACTGTCTCACCCCATGGCCTCCTTTTGGAGACTTACTACAATTCCCAAAGCTTTGTTTCTCCTGTTCCACAGTAGCTACAGAATCAGTTCACATCCCTCAGCTCTGTCTAAGGTCCAGCGCTGCTCATACTCTGGGCTCTTCTCCTTGAACATGGCTATGATTAAAGGATGTCAAATGTCAGGAAAGCATCAGCCTGCCTGAAACACCTGTCATGCTGCACAAGTAGCATCTAAAAGCTTCTTTTTTATTAGGGGGGATGCAGGAATACTTTCAATAAATGTCACTTACTCTCAGTCAGGGGAATGGAGATGACAACACCATTACCAGTGCCCACCCAAAGGCGGTTGCCAGCAATGAGCAGGGCTGTGATCCGCACAAAGGAGAAGCCCAGTTTTCCAGTGCCTAGGAAGCATGAATGAGAATTGGGGAGTCAGTAATGACTTTGGGCAAGGTCTGCTTTGGGCAAATTCTGTCTTGAGCTCAGTAAGCAACAGACCCTCACCCAGCATCTTGCTGACGTAAGGCTCAATGTCGACATCCTGTAGATGCTGATGGCTGTGGGCATGGTAGAGCCTCAGCGTGGAGTCCAGGCGGATGGAAACCCACACTCCATCTCCAATCCAGGCTAGCTGTCGCACCTGGCTCTCCCGACGTGGATGGGCATCAAAGGATTTCTGAAACAGGTGAACGAACGTGAGTTCACAAAAGTTTTGCCATTAGCTATACTCCACACACATATATATACTCCATTTTCAACTGAGATAACTTGTTTGGGTTCCAAAGATCTTGGAGAAGCTGTGCTAATGCCAATTGATTCCAGCAGTTCACTGTACACAAAAGTTGTACACAAAAAATCCTTTGCTTGAGAGGCTGTATGGCAGCTTTGCAAAGCTGATGGTCTTCTCAGACCACTTCAGGAGCAAGAACATTTAGATGCCAAGAGCTTTTAGTGTACTTGACAGAAAAGGAAAATGCACAACTCCAGTATAAATTCCAAAGATCAAACTGCTTTGGCTCATTAATGTGAACTTCAGATCCATCACTTCTTCTCTCCTTGATTAGAATTATTTCAAGCACTCTCAGATTTGTACCAACACCACTGTTCTGATTTTCACCCAAAAGGCTCTTTAAACATTGTTTTTTCTTTAATGGGATCCCAGGGATTTACTAATTGCACTGTTCCTCAGTGCTATAATGCCTACAGATGGAGAAGCCTCAGATTACATGTGTAGAGTCACTGTAAAACAAACACCTATGTTTGGACAGTACATGGCCTCACAGACTCCCTAGTAAAGGCAAAGAAAATTGTCAGTTTAGACTTACTGATAGAATTATTCCCTGCAAAGAGAGGAAGGAACAAATATCCCCTGGCAGATAGATCATAATATGACCCAGACTGACAGTCTTGGTCTTGCAGTCAGCAATGACAACCCAAGGGTTCTGAATTTCACACACTGCAGCAGAAAACAGCTGTAAGAATAAATACACCACAAGTGTGTGCATGCATAGACACGTATGTGCTCTCTTACCTCAATCTGCATTGTCTTCGGCTGTATAACATGGATTTTGTTCTTGTATCCACACCAGACTCTATCATAGACCACAGCCATGCAACGGATGGAGTGGTGAGTGTGGCCAAGATCCATCAGGTGGTAATTACTGAGATCCCACTGACCATCTGGGGAGAAAAACAAGTGTGGAAAGATGCATCTCCCTTCATGACATGTGAGCATACAACAGAATCCTCTACCTTTCTTATATATATTTAGGTATAAAGGCTTAGCTGATACTCAAATGCTCAGTTTGCTTATGTCTGTGACCACCCCATGACTCCTGCTTGTAAGGCTCCCATGCACAGCCTTACACTTATGAAACGTGTAACAATAAGTTTAGTTTGGTGTCCGACAGCTCTCAAATCAGGCCAATTTAAACATCCTTTATTGCAATGAAGTGAGCAGGTTTCTCTAGCAAGTACAACAAAACCATTTGGAAAAGAAGGAAGACAGCTGAACAAGACTATGCAGAAACTTAAAAGGAAATGGAACATACAGTCTTTGTGGTGAGGCTTCCTCACATCAGAGACTTACAACATAATCCCCCCAAAATGTCAAATCCATGAGAAGGAATCAGATCTCTCTTCTCTCACTCTTATTTTTAACTAACCATGCAGCTATTGCGTCCTTCACAGACAGGAAGCCTCTATGTTATGAGCTCAAGCCTGACCACTGACCCATCAAAACTGTTCCCATTAGAAAAAAGATAAAGCTTCAAAGGCTGAATCAAAATTTGAATTACACAAGCCCAGAAATCTCTGTATTTCTGCTTGCTGAATGAACAGCTACTCAATGAACAAGTAGTAACTCAAGAACTAAGTTCTTTATTTGCCAACATTAGTCACAGTTAGCAAACTCCCATGTGCTGTCAGATGTGAACACAGTTAAGAAACTGCTCAAGCCACAGGGAAACAAAACCAGTGAAGAGGACGAGAAATTGAATTTACTAAGTGTACCTCAAACAACAGCACAGCATATGTATTCCTAAAAGTGTCGCATTTACTCCACACGTGCTACACAGCACATACACATATTTTTGTTCAGAAAAGCTCAGGAAGTGGTGTTACAGTACACCTGAGATGGTTTAGGATAGTGATTATATGTGTAATAGCTATGTGTTTTAACTTGGTGTTTGTACCCCAGCAGCCATCAACTTTCTCACCTTGGAAGAATGTTTAATCCACTGCTACACTTTCAGCCAAATTCTGTTTTCTCTATTACATTGATTCTTACCTTCTCCCCGATGGAATATGGCTAGTGTTCCATCTGCCAGAGCAACCAGGACCCTCCCTTTCACATGCCTGAAATAATAGAATAGTAAACACATAAAAATGTTGTAGAAGTGAGGTACTCAAAAACTTTTCCTGCCATCCATACATATCATCTTTACATAGTCTCCGGAATTCCCAGTCAGTTTAGCATTGCAGGAACATCCTGCATGAGATCACACCTCTTATCTTCACTGCAGTAAGATAATCACATCTGTAAATTTTCTGTTGAGGAAATTCTTCTCCTTCACAACATAAACACCATCACTTTCAATAAATTCCCCCTAATTTACCCCTCAATGAAATTTTGCCTTTCTCATTCCCACTTACTTCCTCCTGATACTGTTAGTCATGTATTCACTGAATTAGGTCATGACAGCAACGGAGCAGGAAAATGGGTTGGTATGAGACTTTCCCATTACAAAAACCTTGGGAAACTTCTCTCACAAAACAATGCACTTAGGAAAGCAAAGAAAAAGTTGTGGCTGCCACATCCTTGAAAAGTTCAATGCTGGGGATGTGGATGGGGCCTGGAGCAACCTGGTCTAGTGGAAGATATCCTTGCTCATGGCAGGGAGTTGAAAAAGAGGATTTTTAAGGTCTGTTCCAAGCCAAACCATTCTGTGATTCTCTAAGTCTACGACAAAGAGCTGCTAACCCCTCTAAACCATCACTGAGGTCCTGAACCTTCTCCTCCAGGTCCCTTGGAACACACACTTACACAAGGCTCAGCACAGAGTCCTTCAGTTTTATTGAGTGCAGACACTTCTTCCAGTTGGACACAGCTGAGTGGACATAAAGCCTGTGAGAGAGGACAAATTGGGGAGGGTTAGCAGCAGGGCCCCACACCTTCAGCCTGCCCAGGTTTGAATCTTCCCTTCTAGGAAAGGTGGAGGTGAAGTAAGAAAGTGATGTTAGCTCCCTATGGTGAGCTGAGCAATGAAATGAGGAATGAAAACATTCTCCAGAAATAATCAGTGAACAAAAGGTGTGTGGACATGAAAAATAGAGCCCAGAGCAGGGAGGTGACATATCAGCCAGCCCAAGGGGAACACACCAGCCATTCTGAGCTCCCAGCCACATGGTTGGGGCGGCACTGGTGCAGGTCCCAGCATCCCTGGTTGACTCCTGATCTGGCAGTGTTGTGCTGGGCTCCATCTTCAGCTGCCCATTCTCCCTGAAGAGGCAAAAGAACAGTGTGTTAGATTTAGCAGCAGCAGTGCACAGAATGCCCCCCTAGGCCCACAGCCTGGCACTCACAGACATGTGTGGGCCCTTGAAGACACAAACCGCTTCCTTCTTTTTGGTAGTTTTCAACTGCAAATCTGCAATTTACAGTATTTCCTTTTTCCTCCTCTTACACAAACCAATCTTACTTCAAATTTACAGACTCTAACTGAGTGTTAAGCAAGACTTTTACACAAACAATATTTTCTCTGTTCATTTCAGTTTCAACAGAAACGACTTAGAACAACATGGGCATTCAGGAATAATCTGTATCCAAGACTCCCACCCTGTTCTTCAGGCCATCACATCATCTTTGTTTGTCTTAAGAACTTTTGAGTGATGAATATGCTTTCTTGGTTACTTTTACAGTACGTCAGAGATGCTACTAGAACAAATCAATCATCATTTCTACACACGTATCAGCAAGCTCCTTCTTATAAACATGAAGTGTACGTGTACTTTGGGAGATCTGCCTTAACCACAGGTCTAAATTCATAGTGAGAGGTCAAATACTTGCATTTTAACAGCTGACCCAGTCAGCTGCAGGTTGAGCCATGTCTGTTTTCATGCCAATTTTCTCCTTCCCTGTTATCCCATCTGTAATATTGCTTGGGCACAAAACTGTGCCCAAGCAATATTACAGATGTGATAGAAGTCTGACACTTTGTCAGAAGATCAGGCTGCTCCTCTTATGACAAAGCTTATGAAAACAGAACTGATCAGTAATAGAACAAGACCATTATTCTGACCCCAGCCCACCTACCCGTTCTGCCTGGGTGACTGGCCTGGGACAGGGTCTGTGAACACATGCTCAGTGAGGGGCCCAGGCCGGGCCTGCATCGGCTCTGCCTCGCTGGCACTGCTCTCTGGTACTTCTGTAGCCTCTGTTGCCTCCTCAGTAGAATGAGACTGGTTGATCTTCCCATTGCAGACAGGAGCCACCTCACCTGGAGGACAATGAACACTGTGAGACATGCTGAAGAATGAGTTGGTGAGTTAACTATATAGACATCAGGCTGTCAGTTCTTTAATTTATGTTTCCTTGCCAAACTCAATCAAGCCCTGACCCTGTGTCAGACACAGCAGCTCATCCAGTATCTTCTACCTGGATGGGAAACAGACACTATTTTAAAGTGAGACCTAATCTGTGACTAGCATAGTATGGGAAGGGCTCCAAGGCTGTCACTACAGTATGGAGTCAGCAAGAGCAGCAGTATGATTTGCATGTAAGCTTAACTGTCTTCCCAAGGCTCAGGGAACAAAGCAATCAGAACAGCAGCACCTGTAGCAGGACAAACATCTCACGTGCCCAAAGTACTCCTTGCTGTGTAACTCCCGCAACCAGGCTGCAGCATGTGAATCAGAAAAAAGGACAGCTCTAAGAAGAAATGTACCAAAAGGGCCTTTGGTATTCCTGTATCATAATAACAAAATTCTGGAGGCCAATGAAGTGCTTAACTTGGGGACTGGAAGATGTGGCTGTGCTCATACCAGATTAGCTGTAATTGAAATGTCACGAAGTTTTACACTCCAAAACTTACTTTGCCCCTTGTCCAGCACAGGTGTGTCCCCACGTGAGGAACAGTTGCTTCGTGGCACATTGCAGCGGGTTGCACAGCCCACCAGTGTGATCCCTGCCAAGACACCATCTGCTCCAGCTGACTCTTCAGGATTCACATCCCCCTCCAGGAAGATCTCGCCTGGGGGATAGTCACTCTCACTGGCCGCTGAAGGGCAAAGAACAGGTTCTCATGTAAATCAAGCAGTCACTGCTAATTTAATGTAGCTGTACTCCTGAGGTCACCCTAAGGATGGGAGATTCTGATCCTTGGGGTTCACCACCCTGGGGAGGCACCACAGCATCCATCAGCAGTCTGATGCACGGCAGATCCCCTCATCCCTAGTATCAGTATCCAAGGCAGGTACAGAGCCCTTCCACGCCAGACAAGGCTCACTCCTGCTTCCAAAAACACTCTTTGTCTACCAAAGGAATGACTTACTGAACACTGAACAGGGAGGGATCTCCACAGAAAGGTCCTACAGGAAGGAAAGATCCGGGTTATAATTTTGGGGGAACAATTACAGAATACAACAAAGCCCAGGGGTTAGTTCCCAAGTGAGGACATCTGTTACTCTTCAGTGGGGCAAGTGACCCTGTGCAGACCTCAGCCTGGGCCACACTCACCGGGGATGCTGGAGATGCAGAGCACATGAGCGTTGCAGACAGTGAACTGGTCCACCACTGTGCCAGGCTGGTTGGCATCAATGATCACGACTTTACTGGTTGACAGCGTGCTAGTGAGGATCCAGACACGGCTGGATGTGGCATCCATCTCATGGAGTTCCTTTGCCTTCAGGAGACCAGACACACATGGGCACAATCAGCACTCCTCTTGGATCAACCTGAGCCTAACAGTGCTTGGCAACATTTACACATGGTGTAATTTATTTTAATGATATAGTCTATTCTACAGTAGAACTACAGAAGATTTTTTTCTCTTTTATACAGTTGTCTAATCAGTTATATTTTAATTTTTATTTTTATTAATTTGATTTCATTCATGTTGCTGCACTAGTATCCAGAGCACTGGCCAAGGAGCCTGTCTGACTCCTTAGGGCAAGAGCAATTTGGCCACTAATTTTTCTGTTGAGATGTCTGACAAATGTATCACTGAATATTCAGTCATCCAGAATGCCATGAGCTTGGGATGCACGCAACTGATCAGCTTAAGCAAGCTGGTCTCGGAGAGTATAAGGCAGCAGTGCAAGACAGGTGTGGAGAAAAACCCTACAAACCAGATGGCATAGAATATTGTATTATTATCTGCAAATTACAGCTTGGTTCTTTAAATAGGAAAAAACCAAAAAAATCACTTAAGACTATCAAAACCAGAACTGGAATAAATCTCCAGAGGCCCAAATGGACTCACAGACTCTGTTTTTTTAACAGAGCTTTGCCTGAATGTATTTATTATGTTTTTAATTTACAATGATGAGGGCTATATAATCTTCCTAGCAACCTCCTCAAGCATTTATTTGCACTTAATTATTAGGATTTTATTCAAAACTCCAAACACTTCAAAAGCAATACCTGGAAAACTTTATACTACATGATTTGTCCCAAATCACACCAAAAGTTCCAGAAGACCCGGCACACCACAGCAGTGCCCCTCAAATACAAGAGAATTTTATGGCATAGCACAAAGGCACTGAGAAAGGGGGACTGGTAGGGATGAAATGAGAAAAAACATTGGAGGGAAAAAAATCCATTTTATTTTCTGACCTTTTTCTTCTCAGGAGATGTATGGTTACTTTTGTTGTTCTCGCCTTCCACTTCCCTATCACAGGTGAGGGGATCATGCCCAGGATCTAGTTTCTGCCCATTCCCAGGCTCCTGTTCCAAAGGTCTCCATCCTGAGAGATTGACTCCAGCTGCACACCACAACTAAGAAACAGAAGCAGGAATCTGAACTAAGAATTCTGCAGGATCCTTGGTCTCTT
The DNA here is from genome assembly GCF_021018805.1 of Prinia subflava. Taxonomy (NCBI): domain Eukaryota; kingdom Metazoa; phylum Chordata; class Aves; order Passeriformes; family Cisticolidae; genus Prinia; species Prinia subflava. Next base: position 124,649 of record NC_086263.1, read on the forward strand.
TGAATGTAGGTACCTTTCTGGAGAACTGTCAAATGTCAAACATCTAAAACATTTAGTTGGAAACATCAGACCTTGATGATTTCCACTAGAAGTTATCTGCTTTGATGGAGGTAAGACAGAGGTTCTCTGTATCCAGCAGCAGTATCACTGCTTTTTAGTCACTGGAGCAAAGCAAGCCAGGACATGGCAGAAGTTTAATGTGTTCAAACTAACAGAAGGCAGGTTAAATGAGATGTTAGAAAGAGATTCTTCCCTGTAAGGGTGTGAGGCTGGTGAGACCTTGCACAGGTTGCCCAGAGAAGTCTGTGGCTGCCCCATCTCTGGAAGTGTGGAAAAACAGTCTGCTGGTTTAGGTCAAACATAAGCAGTTTTCTGAAATCAAATCTAGCTAACTTCCTATGAATTATTTCCAGGGAGCTTTTTAAGAGAATGCTGGGAACAGGACTACAGTAATAAATACTAGATTTATCAGAAACCTTAAGGGAAAGATGCTTCACAGAACATTGTCTAAAAATTACACCTAGAACCTTCTAGAAACAACAGCATAAAAACTTCTTACAATTTAACCATCAGGATGACTTCTAAAAATCATCTCTCAATGACGTAATGACAAACTGGCTATTTCAAAACAACCAGTTACAGCAGGTTAAGTTTGCCACCTGCACAGATGACCATTTACGCAATGACCACCAACCTCAATACTACTCAAAACATTCTAGTATTAATAGACATGGCATTACAAAAATCTACTCCAGTTAATACTGGCCTGTTACCAATGAATTCTGGTCAACAGTAGAATCTAAGGAGTGATGAAATGTGTTTTTACTTTCGCTTGGTCATTTTTATGAATTTTTATATCAGTTTCCACTGCACCCTGAGGAGTCTTAGCAAAAGCATTAGAAGCATAAAATGTTGCTGTTGTTGATGAATTGTCTCAAAAAGGCAAAAGATGTCAGAGAGCAGCAGGGGACCTAGCAATCAGAACCCGCTGAGAATTTTGTCCTAAAATACGTTCTCCTACATTGACTACAAACCACCATTCAAAAAAAGGAAGTGGAAGACATAATTTGGAATATATAATGTGAAAAGAATACAGGCTGCTGTAAAAACTGCATGTTTAGTGCCACAAATTCTTTGCTTATTGCATGTCCCCTTTCTGGACTGCATGGTAAGCAGAAACTACATACCTTCATAGTTGGGTCCTTCTCTACTAGTGGGCGACAATACACAGGCACAGGGACATTTTTCATACGAGTGTCTTCCTGACCACCATTGGGACTCAGCTAGGGGGAGAAAAGACAAAAAAGAGAGTATAAAGTTGCAAACAACAGGATATGGCAAGAGAGGTGAAATCAATGTGGCAGAACCAACCAGAGGTGGCTGCTGCTGAGGCTTCCTATCACATCTTGTGTAGAACAGAGTCCTTAAGAGGAAAGGATCAGCACACCCAAGAGACCATCTCACAGTCATCAGTGCCCCAGTGATGGCCAACAGAGACTACACATTGCTCTGCTGATAGAGAAAGGATGCTCCCTGCAAAGAGTCAGGACACTAGCATTCCCTTCCATCATGACAGTTGGACTTGATGCTCTTAAAGGTCTTTTCCAAACTTTATGATTCTATGACCTGAAACCTCCAAGCCATGCTGCCAGCCTCATCTCTTTCAGGGCATCTCTGACCAGTTAAATGTGTCATAAGCCAACAAATAAGGCTGATGTTGTTTGATTTTGTATTACTGATGGGAAGAACTGCATTTGTTTTCCATATTAAATGATTGTTAAAGTTCTCAGAGTATAAATGAAATAACTGATGTTCCAGCTCAATTATAACAAAGGATATTTTTTTAAAAAAAGAACTGGACTCTGGTTTAGGATACTTTTGGTTTAGAGTACTTTTCAGTTTCAGTACTTTCATGCAGAGGAATGTCCCTCCATTGACTTTGGTGGAGATATATAGAGCATTAATTTGTTCTGTGCCTACAATTATCATACAAACAAAACATGCATGTTACCTCTAAATTAAATAGTTTATGACAAAGGTCCTTAGTTAATGACTAGAGTTACCTCCCACTCAGCCTGTCCAGAGCATGGTTCCTACCTGCTTGTACTTGGCTGGGAGGCTCCAACCACAGGCCTGCAACCGCCCATCATCATTCCGCACGTGCTCCCGGACCTGCCGGTACTGCTCTCGCTTCTGCTCACGGCGTGCCGAGGATGTGCAGTCACTGAGGAGAGAAGCACAGCATCACCCAGCTGATGGTTAAAGAGAGGAGCTGAGGGTGAAGGGAGTGTGGCCAGCATGGGGGAGGGCACACACGGCAAACCAAATCCAGCCGTGAAAATAGATGTCGGGAATCAGACAGAAAAACTCTGTCAAGAAGCAGACACAGGCAGTTCTGATCTGTCATCTAAGCGATGCTGCAAGCCAAGTCATTGTCATCATCTCTTATGATGTTCCAAGAGCCCTCCAGAAACAGAGAATACTCCTTGTCTAAAACCTATCTAGGAGATCATACCATTTTTTGCTGAGCTGTTACAATTTACTAATCTAATGTCTGCACCAGGAAGGCATTTTCAGTTCTTTCCCTCCTCATTCACGTCAACGATGGATTTTTCTGTCCATTTTTAAGCTTTCTCTGCTGACAAGGAAAATGTCCACTAACTGCTGATTCCAACAGAACAACTTCAGCTTTGCACTAGCAAAGGTTAAACCAAAAATTGATCTGTGAGCTTTTAGATATGTTTTAATATAAACAAATGCTGTTTGTCAGCTCCAGCCCTCAAAAGATTTTTAAAGCATCATTCAGAGGTACAAACAATATCAGCAGAAAAATTAAATCCTGTGGTCAGACCCATTACGTAATGCACTGCTGGGAAGTACTCAGACACCACAGCATGACTGTGAGATGTCATCAGAGAAAAAGACGGAGTAAGGGCAGTGAGTATTTAAAAAGTTTAAATTTACCCTTCTACAAGATGCAGTGTCTTTTTAACAAATCCTTCTTATTGTAGAAGTTATCCTACTTTACCACCACTTTCTCCAATGTCCTTCCATCAAAACACAACCCATGTGAAACCACACAACCTTGGCAATGGCAGAACACGTGAAGTCATGTAAAGCACTGAAGAGTTTTCTCCCTTCATGTCAGTGACACAAAGAATTTGGGTAAGACTGTAGTAGTGATACTCAGAGGCTCTTTCTTAGCATGGTTAAGATTAAAACCAAGTACTGGAACATAAGTGTGCTGTGGAGAGAACTTTTATCTTCACTTAAACCTCTTGTCAAAAGGGTTGTGCAGACATTCCTTCCCTTTGTCCTAATGCTGCCATCACACTCCACCACGAAAACCCTCCATTCCATCTCAGTCTGCACATACAAGTGCAGAACTAGAGTGGGACCAACTTGAGCTCCAGTGGTCCCTGCTGAGATGATCCATCACGGCCTGGAAAGCCACGGGTACTGTATATTTGGGAGAACAAGGTTTGCTGAACCCATCCATATAGTAACTGATGAGTGAAAGCTCAGGGAGATAAACCACAGAGAGCAGAGACATACTAATTTCATATAGACTGTTTCCAAAGTGGAAAACAGCTTATTATAAACACTGCTGCACTTTGGGAGAGCTGCAGGGGAGCCTGGCTTGGCACACAGCCCTGCAACTCACTCGTCAGGGAAGAACTCGAGGGTGCGGCTGCCGGAGGAGATCTGGCACATGGTGTGGCTGCGCCGCTGGCTGAACCCCGCCGTGGTGGGAGACTTGTAGTGGATATTCACAGACGGGTAGGTCCTCTTTGCTGGTGGAGGACTGGATGAAGAGCTAAACAGACGGCTGAAGCTAGGGACAGAAAAAGGCCAACAAGTAAGAGAAAAGGTGCCTTGGGGAGACAGGCACCATACATACACAAAAGGAGAAGCAAGAGGTTGGGATCAAAGGCTGTAAGCCTGTCACAAAAACTGCTCTACTTCAAACCCAGACCTACATCCTTGGTTTGACTGGCATAATGTGGTTTTAGCTTCCAGAAATAGGTACCTATTGCAATTGGCTGTGAGTGTACAGAAGTTTCCATTCCAGGATACTCATGAACTTTTACAGCTTGTAAAACAAATTAATGCGCATGGTCAGATCTGATTTTAATTTCATTAAGGACAAAGGAAGCCCTTGAAAGCAAAAGGCTTAAGCCGATAACACCTCTATCTGACATTAATGTCAGAGTCTACTAAGTTGCTGTCTCAAGTAGGAATGGCAACACTCCTCCTTTTCCTAATCTTGCACAAACCACCAAAGAACTTACAACTGCCAAATGGTGGATTTCTTCTTCTCCTGGACGGATGGGTGCTCACGGGAAGCTCTATGGACAAACACAGCAGAACCAAGTTAATTTCTACATCTCTGCCAAGCATCAGGTAATTTCCATCAAGGAAGCCATGTCAAAAGTCAGAATTCATTCTAATGTATTTCAAAAGACACCAGAGAAAGGGACATACACTCGTCTTCAATGCAAGCACACCCAACCAGTTTAAGTATCAACGCTAACTTGAAAGGCAAATGGGTCTGTTTAACATGAAGTTTTATCAACTCTCTGTAACACTGTCTGCCACAGACAGTGTGGGAACTACAGCCCCCAGCATTAAAGTCACTTCTAAAGCCCTAGCATTTAGAACTCATAAATCAGAAGCAACACTACTCCCTAGAGCTCCTCCCAGCTTAAGCACACAAGAAACAAGCAAGACAAACCAAATAACGGTGCCAACATGAGATTTGCAGCCCAGGTTCAGGAACAAGAGAGAAAGAATTGGTATTAGAAGAGAAGCATATACAGTCTGGAAAAACTCCCAGAACTTCTCAACCCTGTGTCTGTAGGGGTTGCACTGACCACAAGGTAAAACATGAACAGGTTCTGTCCTGAATAGGGATGTTACCCAACACCCAGCCTCACCTGATCATCTCTGTCCACCTGACAGCCTCCTGGAGCTCCATCAGCCTCTCCTTGTACTGGTTGCGCTCCATCAGGACCCGGGCCATCTCCACACGGGTGAAGCGCCGGCGCTGGGCAATGGGAATGTTGTCCTGCAGAGGGGAGGAGCACTGCTTCAGCCAACAAAAGATGGAATGGGATTGAGGTTAGTACCGGGCAAGTCAGGGGACAGACATATGTTTGTTAGTTCTTCTCCTGTCCTGCTTGATTTTACCCCCATTTCCCTATAGGAGGAGCTTATTCAGACAGTGAGCTCCAAACTACGGCCATGGACCTCTGGGTGTTCAGCAAACCCATGGAAGTTAGAACGAGAATCCCCACCAACTTGAACACATAGCCCTCACATACACACACCCCAGTGTGGGACTACTGCCAGCAAGGTGCTTTGATAATCTGCAAGGAATGGTAAGAATTCTGTTGGAAATTGGAAACTGAAGTTTTAACTCAGTAGCAAAGCCAGTCACAAGCAGCAGGGAGCACTACATAATACCATCTACCCCCTCAGGAGGACTTGAAGGAAGTATTCTGTTAGTACAGATGGATAAAGATAGGATACAGGAAACTTAGGAAAAGCCTTTTCCTCTTTGGTGACACAACTTGACCTTCCAAAGAAGGCACAGGCAGCTTTGGGTTGGGAATAACAGGACTGAAAGTCTGTTTGTCACTTTTGTAGAGTGGAAAATAAGAACAATATGATTAAGTCACAGAAAATACCAGCTCAAATGAAAGACTGCAAGGGTTTTAGAAACTCATTACTAGGAGGTGGCACAGGGTTGTGCTAGGCTGTGGCAATTCCCAGCCTCAGCCTGGCTTATAAGTGCTGCTGAGAGCTGGAACAGTACAAATTAACCAAGTCATTCTCTAGCCTCTCCGGATTTTGAATCAAATCTGTATGACTAGTCAAAACAAGAACTGTCTAAACAAAAAGGATTTTATAAATTATTTTTTAAATTAAAAAGAGAACCAGACTTCCTGTCCATTCAGCTGAAAACAAATCCAACTCTCTTCAGCAGCTCATGAGCACACCTAAATTCTCAACAGACCAAGTTCACTCCAATTAAGTCAAGTGATTTAGGCTAAAACTGAACTTGCTCTGATACCTTGTGTAAGAAAGAAAGCAGTAACACTGATAAGCAATGTATTGCGTTCCCTGTCCCAGCAGGGACATTAACAAGAAAAATCTTGTTACTGCTTGATTTACCTTTTTTTTTTTCTGCTACAGTTCACCTTTGTTGAAAAGCCTCTATCCCAGCCAAAATGGTTTCAAGAGCTATCCTAGAAGAACAGCCCATGAGCCTTCTCTGCCTGTACCCTGCAACAAGCAGTACTGGCTTATGGAAAAGAATTAACAAGACAAATGCAGCACTAAGACACAGTGGTAGTCACTGTTGCAAAGTTGGCTGTGTAAGCAGGATTTCACTGCATGATGTCCTCACAGCTACATCTTCACTGCCAACACGGGGACAGGCTCTTCTGGAGAACCCTGACAGTCATACTGTCCTGAGAGAATCCTCACTGCGCACAAGATTTTAATTCTAAATTAGGATGGTATTGCAGTGCTCTAGCACCCAGCTGCAGAAACCACATCCCGCACAGTGGTACTGCCACTGGGTCGGCTGCTCCTCTGAGCCAGATTCTGGTTTGAAAGTGGTATGAAGGGATTTCATGCTCATCAGCCACAACCCATTCACGACCCTTGCCCTCATTGCTAACAAAGGCATATCAATCTGCATTTGCATATACATCATTGTATATATGAAGCAATATAGGTAAGTAAATCAACCCCCTTTCCCCACAGGCATTTTAGTAATGTCATATACCAATTCTGTACAGAGATAGCTGCTTACATCCTCCACCTCCTCTTTGGGCTCTCGTCGGGCAACAATTGCTTCAGATTTCACTCTAGGAAACAGGAAGAAAGCGATCAAAGAGCAACTGACACCATGGGCGGCTTCGGGAAAAGAACCACCTATGGGAAGTCTGGCTGCATCCATAACAAGGGAGCAGTTTGAGCAATCTCAAACCATGTGTACCAAGAGTACAGATTCTGAGATGCTTCTCTGGCATTTTCTCTCCTCCTTTCAACACATTACTCTGAACAGCTTCACTGACCTCACCCCATTTTTTTCAAACAATTGTTGTGAGCACCAAAATACTGACCACTGGAAGAATCCAGCCAGTTTCTATTTCTGAACCAGCATCTACATTCAAATATTTGATATTCAAATATTTGATGAGAACTGAGTCATTTTCAATGGGGAAAATGTTGGCTTAAATGCTTCTGCTGGACTGCTTCTGGTTTCAGTAGATTCTCTGACTCTTTGTGATTTCATACAGTGAAAAAAGCCCCTAACGTGAAGAACAGTTTGCCAAAACGGTAAAGAACGTCAAACTCTGATAAAAAATACTGAAAGTATTTAAGTGAGTGCTTTCAATTTCTTTGAACTCCTACTTTATGAAGCATTAAAAAGGGCATTTTAAAAAAATCTTCCTGCTTGCAAGACTACTTTCATTTCAGACATTTTGAACAACAAAGAGACCAGTCTGTGTTATTCTTGGTGATTCTGAGCTCAGACTACAGAACCTTCTAGATTCCAGATGGAGAACAAACCTGTCTTCTGCCCTGAGTACCTGCAGTGATGCAGAGCCATCCACAACTGAACTGTTCTGCTCTGAGCTCCAGGAGGCAGCTTTGTGTATATGGATGTGGAACTATTCCAGGCTTTGCTGGGCAGTTGGGGTTTAGTTTCTCTAGTTTGACAGGAAGATAAAAAGTGGCATCTTCCTGTATCAGACTCTAGAATCTCTTCTGCCTCTTCTCACTCTTAATATGAGCAATGAAACAATTACCAATAAAGGCATTTAAATATTTCTTGCACAATTCCATATGAGCTCTTTCAGTAAATGAATGGGAATTCACTTCTCTCAGAGCTATCCTGGCTGCTAGGAGGATCAAGCTCTTGACAGCTTCCTTCAAACCTATTGGTTTTGAAATTCCCTTTCTTGTGTGGTTTTGGTTGTTTTTGTTGGTGGTTGGCTTTTAATTGCAAATTTAAACCCTTAATGCTTCACTCCAGGGAGACTGGGTTTGGAGTTGCTGCTTCAGAATCCTAGTCCTGCCTTGTTGGGGTCTCTAAAGTACCTTTGAATGCCAATGCTAATCCCATGAGTGAAACAGAGTAAAACAGAGGAGGTGGGATTACCACTCTTCACTCCCAGCTCCTTGGGGCAGGGGGGTAATCACTCACCTCTTTAACTCCTCCTCCAGCTCCTTGACTCTGGCTTCTATTTTGGCTTTGGCCTGTTTTGTTGCTTCCAGTTCTCCCTTCAGCACCTCCTGCTCCCCAGACAGCTGGTCCACCTTGGCAATCAAATCATTCTTCACAACGTTCAAAGCATTTCTTAAAGGTGTGAAAGGGACAGTAAGCAAAACGCCCAAAACCAGCAGCTGTACATAAAAGAGACCTTTAACTAAAGCCACAGACACTACAAGGAGAGTTGGAACAAGAGTATTTAACAATTCAGTCCAGCTATGACTCAAGGGAAATAACACTTTGGGAAGATGGAGCTGCGGAAGAACAGAGAACTCACCATAACTGCTCAGGATGAGGTTTGTTCATTCCTGTATCCTGACTAACAAACAAACCTCTCCTTAGGAGGATGGCAGAACACTGCAGAAGGCATGTGTAGAGCAACCTATCTATTTTGGACAGAATGAAAGTCTGAACTTTCAGAACTGCTGTCATCTGCAATTGAGGACAATTGCAGATGATGGCAATAGAAATATGCATTTCCAATCAGCTCCAAAACATCTTAAATTTATAAAATGAGTAGCTTCCCATCACAGTAGGTTCTCCAGCTCTCCCCTGAGAGTATTCTGCCTTCCTCTTCTCAGCTCCCCAGCTTTAATAGCTGGTTTGCCAGCTTTTCTCAAAAACCAACTCCGTTACATTGTCTGCTTTTCCTCCATCAACTTCGAAATTGTTTGAGAATTCAATAGTGACATTTTTTTTCCTAATAACAAACCTTGCAAATAAAACCTCATTATCAGCAACATCCTCACAGACGCTCAGACCAACACATGGATTCCCACTGAAGTTTATTTAAAGCTTGCAACTGATCTCAGATGACATCAGGCCCTACCAGCACATGCCTAGAGGCTTTATCCAAGTGCCTGCAGAAAGGACACAGCTCAGGAGAGCAATTCTTCTTCTACAAGTGAAGGAACAAGTATTCAGGACAACCAGTTAGATAAACAAGTGAGGCAGGTGTTCTGGCCAAGACCTACTGCAAGGTGACGTCTCATTTATAACCAGACACGTAGGTCAGAGCATGCAACAGTTCCTTACTTGGTCTCCAGCAGCTGAGAGTTCTCCAACAGCAGATTGCCCACTTCTTTGCCCATTCCTGAAAAGAAAGGCCAGGCAGTTTTCACCTGCTCTCCTAGAAACATGCAGCTTTTGTGACACTGCCTAACTTACACTTGAGGAAAAGAAATCACTTTTGTTAGGCTTCCCTAGATTCCTGTGTCCCGTGTGGAGAGTGGAGTGTCTCTAGCTGAATGACCAAACAGCACCAGCAAAGACACCCATGTGTCCTGTAGAGAATCCCAATTCAGACCTAGCTTCTCACTCTAACCTTCACAGACCTCTTGGAGAGGGACAGAGGGGAGAGCTTCACTAGCACCAATCAGGGAAGTCAAGGCAGTAACTCCTGGTTAAGCCATGAGCTATTGCAAACATTTTTTATAATTTCTCACACAGAATGAAGGTAGAGTTTATAGGTTTTTCACAGAGGATAGCACAACACTGCCCAAGTTGCTGTCCAGATCACACTAGTGATATTCTTCCTTTCTTAGTGTAAGCCAAACTTTCTGTTTGCACAATTTGGGATCATAGTTGTGATGAGTTTCATGCACGTAAGAGGCTTCCCCATTATCGACCTTCTGCCTGAGCAATTTTAATAGGACTGTAGATTGTCCTTTGCTATATCTAGCTCTACCAGCTTTCTCACAGATGTTTAAAATGTGAAGTCTCAGTTTTACTACTTCAGACCCACACTCAACACCTACAGCAGACACTCTGCGCTTGCACTTGGGCATCCATGTACAGCTGCAATCTGCAGACTGGTTTACAAGAACATTGACACATCTGGGGCTAAGAGTGAAGGTCAAATTCAGTATTTCATAAAACAAATGAAATTTAGTGACCAAAAGCACATCTGGATTGTTTCCCACTGCCAGGGACTTGCTGAGTCCCAGGGTCAGCCTCTGTTTTATAGTGAGGAACAGAGGCCACCTGAGAGCTGAAGGCAGAGAGGCCTCTCCCTGTTGGAGGACAGAGCTGAGGGGTATAGCTCTATCTCACCACAGGTCCCAGAGCACGAGGAAGTCTCCCCACAATAAGTATTTGTCCTGCCCTCTGAACTCTCTCTTCCTTCACAGCAAAGACATCAACAGTCTTTGTGAGACATCATTTGCTGATTAATTAGTATTTGCAGAAAATAAAAACAACACAAACTTGAATTAAATGGAAGTTAGAGGAACATGGCAGTGCATGAGAAGTGAGAACACACCACAACACTCCAACACACAGATCCTCTTCTGACAGTTAAATGGGATGAATTTATGATGACAAAAGCAAATTCCCAGCAAGAATGAGTAAGAAGCAGTATTTTCAAATAACTTCTGAAAAATTAGTGACAGATAATTAATCACTTTGATGTTTCAGGCAATGTGTGTCAGAGAATATTCCAACAGCACAGAAATGGGAAACACTAATTGCAATGCAAATTACAGTGTATTTTGGGTTGGTAAGGTGAAGGATCTATAGCCCTTTTATTTTGTGATGCAGGTCATGTAGGACAGAAGACCCAGAAGCCTTCTGTTTATGAAATTCTTTTCTTGCTGACCTTTAGTGATCCTACAAATAATCAATTAAACATTTAGCCTGTAAGGTATTAAATTGGCGCAAGAACATTCAAGGTGCTTAAGAACATCCAAGCAAAAGCTCATCCCCATGTTTTTTTGATTAAATCTTTTTCCTTCATATTCTGGAGTCATACATCCCTCTCTGCAGCTGTTTTTGGGAGAGAAAGAAATTCTGGGGAAGCAGGTGAGCTATCATGCCAAAACTAAAGACCACACAGCATTCCATCAGTATCCTTCCCCACAGCTTCTACTTGTGTGATGCAGTGACAGCCCAATGCCTTAACCATGTATAGGTTGGGAAGGCTCCTCTGGCAATAAAGATCAGGAGGATGCCTCCCAGAGCCATGGAAAGGCACTGAGATCATCTTGCGCAGGCTGCAATGGGACAGCTCTGCTCATGGGAAGAAAACTTTCAGTGTGGAGAGACTATAAGGAGACCTCTTCAACCCTCTGGGGTAGGGAGCAACAGGAGGTGAGGTCTGGGCAGAGCCCTGTCCAGCAGAGCACCTACACCATCTTCCTCCCACAGCCAGGCAAACAGTGTGAAGCATCAAAGTGGAAAATCAATGAGAATCCCCAAACCACCCCTACAGTGCAGCTGCATCCTGCCTCTTGGAGAGGTGCTGCCACCACCACAAAAAACCAAACCAAGGTGACAGATGACGAGTGGATGAAAGGAATGCAGAAAAAAACGCATATTAAAAAAGAAAAAGAAAAAAGAATAAAAAAAAAAGAAAAAAAAAAAGAAAAAAAAAAGTAAAAAGGCCTTCGCCTTACCAAAGAAATCATCCCGTACTATGAGAGCCATCCCATACGAGAAAGGGAACAGAAAGACATGGGGACAAAGGGGAAGAAAGGAAGAGAAAAACAGCAGCCATTAAGTACCAGTCTTTGTAAACAGCAAACAGAGCAGCTCATCAGCACATGTACAGTGTGGTGCCAGCACATGTGATGCTTGGTAGAAAGTTACCTTGTTCTGCTGCAGCCTGACCTAACAGGGACTTTACCTTAGAGTGTCATGAATGGTTTGGGTTGAAAGAGACCTTTAAAACTCATCCATTTCCAGTCCTCTGCCATGGGCAGGGATGAGTGGCACGAGCCACAAGTATGACCTAGAGAGAACTCTGTCAGCTTATGGATCTTATTTCTTAAATCTGCCTCCCACTAGACCACACTTCTCTAAGCCCCATCCAACCTGGCCTTGAACACTCCCAGGGATGAAGCAGCCACAGCTTCTCTGGGCACCCTGTGCCCGAGCCTTACCACCCTAACTGCAAAAAACATTTTTCTTATATCTAATCTAAATCTCCCCTCTTTTGTTTAAAACCATCACCCCTTGTCCTCTCACAACAGATGTCAAGACAAGCTTGAGACCTGCTTACTTTGTCTTCATCATTCTCCCTGTATGATACATCCTTGAGTTTCCCATCCATACAACAAAGGCAGGTCAACAGACATTATGAACAGGGTGAAGGAAGGACTGTAGTAGGAGGAAAAAACTAAAAGTGGGGCTAAGTATCAAAGATTTCATCTGGCCTAAAAAGGCCCAAATGCATCTCCACACTGCAACAAACTCCAACCTAACTTCAGTGGGAGATTTTCTGAGGAATGTTCCACAAAAATGTGGCTTACAGTAAAACTAGTTTGAATGAAAGGAAGGGATGATGCCATCCCATGATACCTTTCTTGGTATCATCTCAGAGTCTGCACTGAGCAGTGCCAGGCACAGGGACATGGCAGAGCTTGCTGGTGTGTGACACTATCACAACTGCCAGGTCACCCTCTTTACTACAGGACAAGTTTTACCCAGTTTGCACTGTAGTCAAGAGACTCCCTTGACTTCAACTGAAATTGCATCAGGGCCCAAGTGTATTTTACAAGCAGGTGCAAACCTGATGGCAGAGCATGGCCCTAGCGCAGCAAGCAGCCTCCCCCAACAAAGGACAGAGCTATCACGCAACTCCTGAGACAGAAAGGCAAAGATTTCACCAAAGACATAAGCTTTGCCACTGTAACCCATCATGAAAGTGTCTTTAATGTCACTACCACAATACCTGAAGGGGCTTGGTTTGCACCAGGTAACCCCCCACAGCCACTGGCACATGGAGGGACTCCTCAGAGCACAGGCCATGGAGAGGACAATGGGATTCTCACTCAGTCTGTGCCCACCCAACCTCTGCTGTAAGTACCTTTCCTGACAGAAAAAAAGCCCTTTGAGCCCCAAGACCTTGAGTGACAGGCTAGCGTGACACTGTGGAGCCTGCCCATGGCCAGGCAAGAGAAAGCGGTTTGAAAGGTAGCAAGAACGTGAGCAGAGCAGGGACCTCCTGCTCCAGGGACCCACCAGTGTGAGGCAACCAAGCAAGGCAAGGTGGAAGAAGTCTGCAAAGCCAACCGTGTTTGGACAAGAACAGGGGAGTATCACACGTGTATACCACATCATCCAAAAGAAACAAGAACTGAGCAGGAGATACACACCTGAGAACTCCCCTATGCGCCATGTCCAGCGAAGCACAGAGAGACAAGGGAAAAAGGAAGTGAAAAAGGATCCATCAGTGACTGAAACCAATAAAATCAAAATTTTGTTCAAAAAAAATTAACGATGATTCAGCCATTTCAATATCAAAAGGCATGAAATAGTAAGGACAGGATATGCCATAGCTGTTGATGGCATGACTCTACGTAAGACAGAAAAAAAAACCAAGATAACCCATGGTACAACTGCAACCACACACCTCAGCTATCCTCAGATTTCTAGATGTGGATCTGAAGCAGTCAGATCTTCCTGGACTGAGTAAACCTTTATTTTGTCTTTATTTAGTCATCTACTACTTTTGCAGAACAGCTCATTCCTACTACCTCTCACTTCCCCTCCCCTTGTGATTTTAACAGTTGGATCCTCTGACAATAACTGTGCTCTCCAGTGACACTTCAGCTTGCAAAAGATAACTGGTTGCAATTTAAAACTTTTTTTTTTGTACAGTGTAGCGCTGGGACTTAGTTTGATTCAGTTAGTTCATTTCAACTTCTGTACACAACACTGTATATAAACTTACCACTAATAAGGCTGCATTTCTGTCTTTACCACAGACCCCCCCGTTCTTTAATTTCCAAACCAAATATAGTTGGTTATCCTAAACCTGAATCATAGAACGGTTTGAGTTGGAATGATCATCCAGTTCCACCCCCTGCCATGGGCAGGGACACCTTCCAATATCCCAGATTGCTCCAAGCCCCCTCTAAGCTAGCCTTGGACTCTCCCAGGGATGGGGCAGCCACAGCTTCTCTGGGCTATCAGCTCACCACCCTCACCACCCTCACCACCCTCAGTAGGAGACCTGTCCACTGAGCACACCCAAACTGCTGTGATCGTTTGTGTCTGGAAACACTTGGGATATGAGAAGCAGGATGGGGGATCTGGTAGGAGGGGGAGCTGAGAGGAGATGGGAGAACAGGAGCATACTCAGGATCACTTGTGATTAACAAGTGAATATGCAGGAAAATAGCCAATTAGTGTTCTTAAGTCTGTAGGAGAAATAAGGGAATTTGGTCCTCAATGCCTATTACTTACTAATTGTTCTCACTCCACATTTTTCTCCAGAATACTTCCTGTACAAACCCATGTATGTAAAGTAGTATTAGAGGTAGGAGGAAACCCACATGTTTTGTAGGTTTTATTCAAAATAATAAAACATGAAGAGTCCCAATTATGTACCAGGAATAAATGGGATTTTCCATTCCACAATCGAACTTGCCTGCCAGCCACTGCTCAAGGGAAATTTCTGTAAGTCCTGTTTTTAAGGTCCTCTTTAATGAGATTTCTCTTTTTTTAAGGAACTGACACCAAAAAAAGAGAATATTCTTTACAGATTGACTGCCAAGTATTGAGAGACTGGAGGAAATAATAAGCCTTCAGTTAAGTGAGCTTAGAGTCATTCATTAATTTGATTTACAGAAAGACACGAGCCACAAGTATGACCTAGAGAGAACTCTGTCAGCTTATGGATCTTGTTTCTTAAATCATGTTCATAAAGCTCTGTTTCCTCTGTGTCTCTTCAGACTCAAAGGTACAAAGAGCACAAAGGTACAAAAGGCACAAAGAGAGAGAGTTCTACCTATGAAAAAGGCAAAATTTTGGATTATGTTGACAGATTTTTGTCAGCCCTAATCTAGCCCTTTGCTTCTATCTTTACCAGACTTTCTTCTGTGCTTTCTATTGTGCAAAGCCAAAAAAAGTACCAGTCTCATTTCCTGTTGAGAGACATGACCCCTGAGATCTTTCTCTGCTTCCTCCCTTTGTGGGGAGGAACCAGCAATGTGTGTGTTCATTTTAAAAACACTCTTATGTGCCAGAGTCAGTTGCCAGAATTCAGCAAAAGGATTAATTAGATCAATATTTATCACAAAAAAGGTACAGAACTACCTGATTTCATAGCAGTCCATCTCCCAGGTTTGAAAACGAACCAGCCTTCTTATTTTGCTGGTCTGCCATGGGATCACCTGAAAGGGTTCTGCTGCTCTGATCAGGCCAGAAAATGGTCCCAGCACAAAAATATCCTCCTTGCGAGCCATGCTGCAGTCTTCAAAAACTACACTGTGATCTTCAGGGCCCACACTTACATGGGCACTGTTCAACAAAGTCTTTGTACATTTCTATTTTAAGTGGTAACTCCCAAACAACAGACATCTCACCACACTGAAGTCTTTGGGCAGCCTTATATCAGAAGAGGTGAAGCACCTTTGACTTCATCTGAGACTGTGGCGAATAACCATGCAAGATTTGTGCAACAAAAAGCTTTGGCCCTTTGAAAACAGTCTAAATTTCTTGCTGGTCACTGGGTCAGACTACAGGGGAATCCCAAGGGGAAGTGGATTTCCAGAAGGCAGGCTTCCAAAGGAGGAAGCATGTTGTCCGAAGCTGTTCGTACACCAAGCAAGTAATTTTCCAGAATAGTAACTCTTCCAAGCCAGTAACACCTGATACCCCAGCTGTTTTGAGGGGAGAAGGAAAGCAGCAGTTGGCATAGTGATCAGTAGATAGAGCCACAGAATGAGCCCAACACTCCTTGATAAGGAAGAAGTGAACATGAGGACCAAGACAAAACAGATAGTCAATGGCAAGATTATCCATGGTTTTAGCATTTTGATTCTGCTAGGAAGAGAGCTCCTTGACTAAGTATGGAGCTGGCTAACCAAAATTCATTCCACAGCTTTAACCATCACATGTAGTTACTACTGTCAAGCTTCCCTTTAACCAGGAGCCCCAGCCCTTCTGCAAATGGCTACCAGCATCCAGGGGATTCTCAAATCTGGAAATCTTGCTTTTCCTTCAAAATTCTTAATTTTGTAAATAGTTGCACAGATTGGCTCCTATTGCAGGCAGAGAAAGCCTGTGTGTTCATCCTGAGTCTTCTGCAGATTTTTTTTCTTCTGGCAATCTTGAGTTGAAGGTGAAACAATAAATGTTTTTACACCTTAGGTAACGGCACAAGGGCTCTCATAACAAGCTGCAGGGCTAGCATGATTTAAAAAAAATAACCCAAACCTACCCATATCAAAAAGCTATTGTGAGCATTCTCATGATGGTCTGGTTCATTCCAGTCACACTATTGGCTATAACAGTACAATTTCACACACTTCAGGTCATTCTGTTCTGGACACGTACACAGGACCAAAACTTACAAGTTTATCTATAAGCAGATCTATATCAGTAATCACCAGAAGGGAAATGTTCACTTTCAGATCAGATCTCTTGTCATTAAGTACACATAATGCATTGTTTCTGGAGTCCTCGTGTGTCATAAGGCCCCTTTAAAGTAAAGACTAACACGCAAAATGAGCTACACTGTTACAAACTCTATCAGCTACTCATGTCACCTGAGTATTCAAACACCACTTGTATTGTCCTGGTGCAGGAAAACAGCAGGAATTAAGAGCATGCTTAAATTCTGTCAAAAAACAAGATCTAGCTACTCAGGATTCCAATCAAAAAAGTATGGAGAGGGCTCAGAATGCTGCCTGAGGCACAGCTGCTTCTCTGACTGCTGCAGAGTCTCAGCCAGGAACACAGAACACAGCCTGGCTGCAGGTGGTACAAACAACTTCAAAACCAGCTTAAAAAGTGAATTATTACATCTCTCAGGCTGACTGTAAAACAGTAAATACTGTATGACAGATCATAGTATTTCCACATCATTTAATCAAAAGCTTAACCAAATGAGTTACTTTCTTACAAATTTCAAACTTTTTACTCTCAGTATAAAATTATTGGGAGAAGGGAATTTTCAGCCAGAAGCAGAAGGAGCAAATTTTGTCTTCAAATTATTTGTGTGGGAGAATCCTGTAGAAAAATAACTTATGCACTGAACACAACCCTAATAAAAGTTACCTAACAGCTGAAATTATTTTCTAAATAATCATTACTGTACTGCAGGTACATGCTTGTATCACATGTATCTCAATTTCCATGCATTCTTTAAAAAGCTAAACATCCAAGTTCTGAAAGAAAAAGAGAATTTAAATGTTTCTAGAAGCTCAATATAGTGTCATTTTACCAGAGAAAACAGAATGGTTCTAACAGGGTTTTACCTAGCAGGTCTGCTCCTTCATCAACATCTCCAATGACCTCAGACCCTGCTGTGGAAAGTTCATGGTACAGGGAGTCTGTGTTGATGCCAAATGCTTTGTTCACAATCCCCTGTGTTGGGCTGTTGTTGGAAGAAAAACAAACAAACAAACAAAATGACAAAAAAACGACAAAAAAACAAACAGAAGGAATCTTGTTACTTGGCAACATTTAAGCTCAAAAATTCATCTTTGAAATACTGAGCATCTCAAGACTCTTGCAATCAAAACCCTGAGAGTACATTCCATCTGTTCACCATTGGCTGAATCAGGGAACACACTGAGTAAAGAAAACAGCATGTGTTATTCCCCATATCATAGAATCATGGAATGGTTTGGTTTGGAAGGGACCTTAAAGACCATCTTTTTCTACCCCCTGCCATGGGCAAGGACACCTTCAACTATCCCAGATCGCTCCAAGCACCATCCAACCTGATCTTGGACACTGCTAGACACGGGGCAGTCAAAGCTGCTCTGCACAACCTGTGCCAGGGCCTCCCCACCCTCACAGCCAAGATTTTTTTCCCAATATCCCATCTAACCCTGGCCTCTCGCAGTGAGAAGCCATTCCCCCTTGGCCTGTCTCTCCAGGCCCTTGTTCCCCCTCTCTCCAGCTCTCCTGGAGCCCCTTTAGGCCCTGGAAGGGGCTCTGAGGTGTCTCTGGAGCCTTTTCTTCTCCAGGTGAACACCCCCAGGTCTCCCAGCCTGGAGACTGGAGAGAAGGGGCTCCAGTCCTTGGAGTATATCCATGGTCTCCTCTGAACTTGCTCCAACAGCTTCATGTCCTTGTGCTGAGGACACATCTATCATGCACAACCTCAAAGCTCACCCAGATGATTTACTTTGAAGTCACACACGTTAAGGACTATCCAATATTTCACAGAAAAATTTCAACTTGCAGAAGAGCTCAGCTTT
Organism: Prinia subflava; assembly: GCF_021018805.1. Taxonomy (NCBI): domain Eukaryota; kingdom Metazoa; phylum Chordata; class Aves; order Passeriformes; family Cisticolidae; genus Prinia; species Prinia subflava. Next base: position 143,093 of record NC_086263.1, read on the forward strand.
GACCTGTCAGATTCTGCAAGGATTCAATCCTATCAATCCAGATAGAAACCTCAGACAGCAGTAAGACCAGATCAGAAATCCAATGCTGAAAACAGTAATGGCCTTTTTACTTGGCCAACCAGTAAGTGCCATCAGCCTGTAGGGTCTGTTTTCCCTTTGGGTAAGCCTCTGTATTGAAATGGTTCTTCATATGTCCCCAAATGTATTTTATTAAAGGAAATCAAAATTAATAGTTTTGTCTTAGCAGACGATGGCATTTTTCCACCTCTCAGTGTTTTTGATGCCATCAAAAATCTTCCTGTATTTCTTGACAGCCTCATGGCTCAAAGCAGCAAATAGCTGTTACAGGATGTGCAGGCAAGGCAGCTTCTGGGATTGTGGCTGTCTACTCTAAAAAATCGTCTTAATCTGGGTTATAAACACTTTGCAGTGACCTGCCTTGTATGAGTGACATCAACCTGTATGAACAGCAGCTGTGCAATTTCTCCAGTAATCTGTCAGCAAGGTCAGCACCAGTTGAAATGATCTCAAGTTGTATGGCTTCATTATCACATAAATATCCTAGTGATTACAAATGGAGCATAGTAGCTACCTCTGACGTTGCAGCTACAGCAAAGAAGAGATTAAAAAGTGAGTTTTTGAATTACAGAAAAATTGCAGCTACCCAGACATCTGAGAGCTCTGAGGAGGTACAAATGGTGCCATAATGGCACTGCAATTAATCAGTTCACACAGTCCCATGGTCAGTACAAATGACAAGAGAAACCAGCACTCAGTCTGACTTGAAGACCTGATTCAGGCTGAACTTTCCTGTTCAGCATTCAGCTTTCAGAGCTATATGTATCATGAAAGCACTATGCTTTCTGAGCAGCACACAGACTGTCAGCAGTCCAAGTCAGGCTGTGTCTCCTGTAGCTCTCAGTCTCATCACTTGGAGCAGAGATTCCTGCCCAAAGAGCTCCAGTACATCAACCCTCTCTGTTTCCTTCTTTCCTTTGGATCGAACCAATATTTTATCAGATTTCAGCAGTCACTTTTGTCTTCCACACACAGAGCCGTTTCAACTCCCTAGATTCCTCCTGACCCTAAAAATAGTCCAGGCATCCTACAAGTCCCAATGGTTGATGGGTGGGGACCAGACCAGCAGAGCAGTTTAGTAAAAGTCTGATGATTCTTCTGAAAACTCTCCTCAGGATTTGTAACCACTACTCAGTGCATTGATGGGTCACAATTGCTCTGACCAGCCTCACCTGGGAACCACACCTACCCACGGCTCCCTCTGACCTCAGGCCTATGCCTTCAGTTCTTTGCTAAGAAGAACCTGTCTTGAGTCCTGTCTCCTGCTGCTCATGGGTAGCACTGGGACCGAATTCACACCCTTGTCTTGTCTGGGGCTCTCACTACGAGCGATCTGAGCCTCCCTGCTCAGAGTCTGTGGGACTGGGATTAGTTTGTCGTCCCTTGGGGGACAGCCCTGCCTCTACTCCTCAAATATTTGAAAAAATTTGAATTGAAAAAAACTTGAGGTTTTAAAATGGAATTCAGAACTGAGCTCTTATTAGACAAATGTACCTTCTCTCTCTTCCTGACAGCTTAAGCCCATGTTCTCTTTGCTTGTCTTAAACCTTCTGCTGCCCCATCATCTCTTCAAATGCCCTGACCAGTAAGCCAAATGAGCCCAGTCCTGGATCAGCTGTACATATCTTCCTGTAGATCATCAGCTGCATCTGCCTTTTGGAGAACCTAAAGCAGGTCAGGACCTCTGATACTAGGCAGAATATATGGACTGTCTCAAATAGCTGCACTGTGAGCTTACTATGAGGCAGAGCATCCATTCCTCACTCCTCGTGAAGCCAAATGATAGAGCACACAGGGAAAAGTCACAATGAGTACCTGCTACCCGTGCGTTCCAGGCGGGGATCCTGACACATATCCAGCTCTGGGGTAGAATCAATGATGTCCTGGACATCAGACCACTCATCACTGCTGCCCATCCCTAGGTAAGAAAGTACATATAATGTACAGGATCAGGACTTTCAGAAAATGGTATTTCTTTTACAGCTTTGAATACTGAGGTTGAAAATTTCATGGTGCCATGTTCGAAGTCTTAACATCAGAACAGAAAGTGGTTGAAGGTGGTCTCCCAATTCCAGAGGAGGAACACCATAAGCATTCCCCTTCCCACCCCCATTCCAGAGAATCACTAAAGCCATTGCCCTGAATACTCCCTAAAATGGGATAAGCAGAAATATTTTATCCATAGAAATAAATTCCAAAACTCCCCTTTTATCTGCCAATAAAAAACTCCTCCATCCCCATATAATATTAGCTGAGTTCGAAGGCAACACAGTGATTGTCTGTACAGCTTCATAGAAATTACCTTTGCTAAAAACTGGCACTGTTTAGTTTTAATAGAAACAGGTTTTCAATACAAATTCTCAAGTCTACACTGGTTTAGATATCCATTACAGTGAAACTTGACTTCAAAACCGATAAATGAAATCTGGTTTGTGTGTAACCTACAGTCTAAAGCCAATATTTAAAGAATAAGGAATTTCTTCCTCTTGTCAAGTCCTGTTTATTGGATACCAAACTCTTCAAAAGCTCAGACTTGCACCTATTCTGAACAAGCAACACGAACACAGTATCGGTTCACACAAGGAATTCCTGAAGGATTAACAACCTAAGTTGTGAATTACATTAGTTCCTCAGTGAACTTAGATGTGACATTTTTGACCTTTCCAGACGATCTCAGTAGCCAAATATAGTCCATGACATTTGAAGTCTGAATTTCTTCCAGGTTGGCATTGTGCATCACCTGGCAGCAAACCCAGGCTGGAAGACAAAGTGTGATGTGGATCTGTTGCCAAAGTGGTTATCCACACTCATCAGGTCTAACACAAACACAGCTTTACTTTAGCAAGGTGGGAAACTTTTCTGCTAATACCTCTGAATATCATTATTGGTAGTTCAGCTGTAAGGCACGTACGTCACTAACAGACATTTTAATTGCAGATGCATAAAATACATTATTAGAATTCATGTATGTGCATTACATCTGAGCATGGAGAATCAATTTCGCCTTCGGTGTGAGAAATACCTGAAAAGTTGAATATGCAGAGCATGTAAAGAAGCCATAACTATCTGCTTTGAGCATATTCCACAATATCACAATTCCACACAGAACGTGCAAAAAAAAAAGCTTCCAGTTCACAATTGCACACATACAAAAAAGAGATAACTCTGACCCAAGAAAACTGTTGATAGTAAACGAGCTTGTAAAGCAGCAAGTGTAAAACTCAGGGTATTTACAAGGCATTCAAACTACTGACATCCATGCTTAGCTCTCCTGATATAAGTGTTTCATGGTCTTGCCTTAGCCAGGATCACAGCTAGACCTCAATTTAACACTGGGCTGTGCAGAACCTATATGCTTCCATGGACAGCTATCATAATCTCGGACAGATGGACATCTGTGACCCTGAGGACTCTCTCAGGAAAACAGACTGGGATTCAGTCATGGCAGTTCTCATTCAGTGCTGCAGCAGCAGCTGTTACATGTTGGTTTAAGGTCTTACTTTGTGAGGAACCAGCTTGTGAAAGTTAGCAGAGGAATTTCTGCTTCACTAATAACTTAGTGATAACTTCTGCTTCCCAAGGAATACGTTTGGTAAAAAGATCATCAGCTGGCTCAGATACCAACCTCAGAGACCTATGTTTACCCCTGTACTCCTGTGTATTATCCTAATGATCTTTAATAAATCTTACAGTCCTTTTGTATTTTAAGCTCATGACCCATAAAACAGATCACTTCTCATTTCTGATGGCCACTGCAAGTCTCACAATCCAGGGTGGATCTGCTCAGACACTACATGGGCACAGCCAAAGGGCCTGTTATCATGTTATTACATCACTATTTATTTAACAGCCTGGTGCTAAAGCTTAGATGATGGCTTTCCTGACAAGAAATCATTAATTCATATTACTAAAGGACTCTGGAAAATGGGGAGAAAACAATTGTAACTTCCACAGATTTGGGAGTGTTCTTATATGATAAATAGGCTAAAAGAAATCAGCTGATTTAGCTGAGAAAAACAGCTGGATACAATTGCTGTAAACAAATCTGAGTGTGGGATAACAGCACAGAGCAAAAGTAATTTTTTAATGTCACTGACAAATTCGGCATTTGAACAACTGGATATAAAATACTTACGAATAAATCCAGAGATAAAATTAAATATAAGCTTTTAACTGTCATATTGATGAGGTCCAGAGACAGCTTCCCAAAAGCTCAGCCTAAGATGCGACTCGAGTGCTCAGGAAAGAGGTTCCATGACATGAATGCATGTCACTGCAGGGAACTGAATTCAGTGACCTGTTTCCATCCTGTGAATTTGTGAAATTACTCATACAACTGGTATTTTCAAAAATTTACTACGCAAAAAACTGCTAACATCCAATTCACCCTGTCTCATTCATGTACCTTTCCATGTCAGGCTTCCTCAAATTCTATACTTACAGCACAGTCTCCCAGCCTTTCCCTGTAACAAAGAGACACAAGCACTGGGAAGTCAATTATGTCAGTGACCAAGTACCTGAGCTGCAGCTGCCATACCTATGCTGACATTCCTCATCTCCTGTGTGACCTGGACTTCCATGTTCCGGCTGTTCCGCTTTTCTCGTGCCCTCTTATTGCTCTTGGTGGTGCCATTGGTGTACTCGCTGATGGGTTGGATACTCTCGTTCAGAGGGGTGACAGCGGCAGAGGGTACAGATGACGTGGGAGTGTTGGACTTGGTTCCTGTGGTGCTCGGTGTGGCAGCTGCTGACGACTGCCCAGATTCTGACATTTCATCTTGGGGGCACTGTGGCAATTCCAGGGCAGCAGAACAGAAAGGGAAAAGCACAATTATACATTTCAGTAAGTCCCATTTGCTAGTGTATGGCTGCCTTAAAGTATTATGACCATGGCTCTTGCTCACTGTACCAATTACATGTTCCATTGTTTGCTGGTGACACCCGGCACTACCACCACAGTGAAGCAGCAAGTTCTCATGCTGAACTCAACAAGCAACTCCCACCTGTGGAAAGGACTGATAACCTTTGTCCTTCACTACTGAATACTGGTCTTCACAAATCACATTGGTATGTGATTTCAAGAAAGGTGGCCTTACCACAGGTGAAAAACACCTGTAGCTCACACTGACTACAGTGAAAACTGAAGGGCTTTGGAACTTGCAGCAAACTAGGCCAGTGTTTCCCAAGGCTGGAAGGCATCATGGGTATCACTTGGGAAGGATCTGAAGTGGTCTCTCAGAAGTCTTGCGTGATGTCATTACCGTAAGCCATCAAGACACCTGGATGAGAAAACAGCAAACTGGTTTTGCCACAACTGCAGAAGCAGAGTGGACACTGATCTGGGATGCTCTGGCTTGTCTGACACAGGAGACCTATGTCCCCAAACCACCTTATGAAGAGCTAGGCAGGCATGGGTTCAACTTGAGAACAGAAACAGGTGTGGTCTCCCACTTCCAAATGACAGGATGACAATACCCAAGAATTCAGAAAGGTGAGAAATGAACACAGGAGATGGATTCTCAGTATGGAATGTACAAAATGACTCTTGGTTCTAACAGACGTTACAGCCCCACTTCTTGTACTATCACTTCTTGAGGAACGGGGAGGCTTCAAGGCTTTGTCAGGGTTTTATACTGTGACCTGTGTTTGTGAATTAAAGCAGCACTGCTTCAGTCAGACAAGGAATGTCCTGACCAGCACTGTGACCTTTCTCAGACCCAAATGAGATCTCCCCAGTCTTAAGGGCAGCCCGTTCTAATTACTGCCTGTGGAGAAATGACATAATTAATGCTGAGAGTTATATACAACAGTGAGTTGCAATTGGGTGTGGTGGCATTCAGCATCTGCACATCCAGACCCAGCTTTCGTCTTCACCACTGGCCTCTGATCTCTTGTGCAAGTACTAGAGAAATCTTGATTCTGTCCAGAGGCTGTTCTGAGCCCCCCAGCCTTGGAGCGGTGACAGGGTTTCATTTTGCTCATCTGGAAGTCTCGTTCTCTTGTTCTAATAACAGCTTTGCAACATGACAAAAAAAATCCAATATGAGATGAGTGAGAAGACTGAAAAAAAATGGTGACTTAACCCTTTGCAGCCTTATTTTTGTTAATCTGGAATTTTATTAAGATCTTCCTTTAATTAGACTGGCCTCTGTATGCTTACTTTAGAATGCCCTGCTGCACATTGCATGTGGAAGTCAAAGGACTTACACTGCATCTGCGCATTTATACTGGAACTTAATTTTTTTTAAAACACCACTACCATTAAATGCAATCCACATTTTGTGTATTTTCCATATTGTCGGTCCGAACAACATCCACATTCCCACATGAATATCCAAACTATCTCCCTGCACATATGCTTGTTTTAGCTCAAGACTGAGATGAGAACTTTGCACTTAGGCTGCTACATGTGAAAACCACACTTCCCACCTCTACTTCGTATTCCTGGTTTAGGAGCTACTTTCCTAGTACGTAAAGAAAAGAAAATCAAATGGGAGTTTTGATAATAAATAGGCTACAGTAACCTTTGGACTACTTCAACTGCAGTTTGTCTTCTGTGCTTTCAGATGTACAAACGACAAAGATTATCAAGTGTAAAGTACTACCATAAAACCTCTTCTCTTCCCTCAAACAAAACTGTTGTTGGATGAAAGAATTCAGGGATGTTCTTGGACCCACTCTAAGTCTATGAGAATAACCAAAATTCAGGAGCATCAGCGGACACCCAGGTGGGTCCACTCCACTTGTCATTCCTTGTTCTTATGAACCAGCTGTCATTCAAAAGCCCTGGACCATCAGTGTCTATAGGGTGATATTTGTATCAGCAATATCCTGTAACTTCCTGTTTACTGACATAATCTGCCCCTTACCCTGAACACATGAATAAGTAATTACCCAGGTCTTTCACTACTCTTTGGTTATAGATGTGAGTTTGGTATTTACCTACAAAATATACTTTACCAACCTTCCAGCCTGCATTGGAGAAATTCCTCCCAAATGTATATACTATCAACGTGCTCCTCTTCACAGCCCAAAATCTAGTATCTTCCTTCTATTGTCTGAGTGCTCTGTTAATGTTAAATATTGCACTAAGAGTACAGCTCTTCTCTCCAGCACAGGAGGCATTCTCCAAAACCCATAGCTCACCCAAAGAATAATCTCCACAGCCACCACTTACCTACAGCCATACCTGTCAACCTCCTAAACATCAACTGTGTAGTAGTGACCTCCAAAATGCATTGTAAAGGCCCAACATTCATAGCAGTCATATGTCACCATGAGAAGCCACAATTGTATGGTTATAACACTGAAAGCATAGTACATAAAAACAAAAATGTTAAGGACTTTCATCTCCAAAACACTGTATAAAATAAATGTACAACTGAATGCAAAAATAAAATAATGACAGCAACAAAAATAGAAAATAGTAATAAAAAAGTAAACAAGGACACTTAAAATGTAAGTCCAGCATGGCCCCATGAAGAAGGAAAACTAGTGAGAATAGTCAGGTACATACTTGGAAGGTGAGTCATGTGTGAGTGATGTCAGCAAAATGTCAGAGCTCTGAAGAAGAGGCAAGGGAGACATGAGCAACACCTCTGAGAAATCAGTCATGCAGAGGATTTAAGAGATAGCATTTCAGTCACGGAGTGTGCAAGAAGCTTGTAGGAGGAAAATCTCCATTCCAAACTAGCAAGTCAGTCAATCACATCCTTTAATTATTCATTAATTTGCTCCATACTCAGGATATTCTCCATAACAAACTACACATGCAAGTCTTCCATAGCACAAGCTACTTCGGTCCACTGTACCATCTACCCTCCTTCATCCCAGCAATCCACTCTCTGTAACGAGCACCAACATGAATCCCAGCAAAATACATTTAAAGCAGCACACTGCTAGTTCTGCACAAAGCTTTCTCGGAACCAGATTTTTTTGACCTGATACCACCAGCACCACCAAAATAACTAAGAGATCCAGTCAGTAATCACAGAATGGTTTGGGTTGGAAAGGATCTTAAGCACCACCTAGTTCCAAATCCTGTGCAGAGTGTCTTCCCTGCCCAAAGCAGTCTATTACGTGAACTTAGACACCAAAGCTTCCTATTTATTTGGGTTGCTGCTGCATTCCCTTGCAATGCAGATGCTGGGTTACTTCTTTTGCAAATCCCCAGTGGGACCGCCTAAAGAATTAGACCTTAGCAAGGCTGTGGAAGATGGATCTAACCACAATGTCTACCCAGCTCTTCTCTAAAAACTAACTCCCATTGCCCAGTGTCATCGCTGAAATGTCTGTTCACAGCAAGCACTGTGTTGCACTGCCTGGAGAGCCTGAGGAATAACTGGGCTGGGCTCCATATGTTTTGGTTGTGCTGGCACAGCACTAGTATGAAGAAACACATTCACACTCTGTTCTCATTTCCATCATCCATTATTATGTTATTGTACTGTGGCACTGCTATTCTGTAATCCCAGAGCTTTCCACAAACAACTGTAGGATCTGAATGGCATTCTGCAAGTTGCTACATTTCCCAAAATTCTGTGCCTCTAACACTACAATAAGGACTGGATTCCAACCCTCCATCCTAGGCAAAGATATTTTGGATTTCCAAATTCCAAATGGCAGAGCGGACAAAATGCTGACATTTGTGCTGTGCTAGGCCTGGCTGCTTTACAGACACAGTGTTAAAAAATTAACTTTCTGCTTTGTTTTCTGAGTAAATTGTGAATTTGTCTATGCAAATATGTCTATCAAGAAGGCCACTGCTGTAGCATCCCTCAAATGAAAGCCCATTCATGGAACCTAGAGACATGCAGAATGGGTACAACAAGCTGGGGATTTCCTTTTTTTTATCTCCTCTTTGCTTTTACTGCCTCCATGTAGTTTACAGGATCAGTGATTCACAGTTTTTCCAAAGGAGACCAGTCCTTACATGCAACACATAAAACAGCCGATGCTCTACAAATTCCAAGCAGAGTGAAGGTAAATTTAATCAGACACTTTTGAAGTAGAGTAGAAGCTCTGTGAGATACCAGAGGACACACTGAGCTGTGCTCAGCAGAGAAACCAGTGACACTCAGACCTATCACAAGCATTTGTGGAAAATTATTTCAAGAGAAGAATTTGGTGGGATCCTGAGCAAAAAGACTTTGCAAAGTCAACACATACAGCTAACGGGAAATGCAGGTCACCATGCATAGCCTAATCTGTAAACAGCTGCCATGAACTATCAGCTCAGAGCACACCACTTGGGCCTTGGGGCTCAGACCAATCTCCCAACAGTGGAGCGGAGACCCCTGAATGGCAGAGCAGAGCACAAGATGTGTCAGCCATGAGCTGCTCCAGGGAAGCTGCAAGGCTGTGAGGAGTTCAGAAGACCTGATGCAGAAGGCAGAGCAGTAACGGTGACAGATATACTGAAAGTAGACAGTGCAAGTCTAGAGCAGTGACTAGGCATAGGAGGAATGTAAGACCTTTAAGCACAGTGCAAGACTTGGGCATTCAGATAGAATAAGACAGAGCCCGTTTTAGAAAGGCAAGGAAATCAGTCAAAAATGGCAAACATTTAAGGGCAAGTGCAACCCAATGCCTGGCCCCACCTGAGTTGCAGAACTACTGATCTTATAAAAGTGGAGAGAGGGGACAGGTTCCACCATGTCCTTTCCCAAATAAGCTACTAAGAAGTGAAGGATTTCTCTTCACTTAATCCCTAACTGCTTTCACATACATCCCTCTCAACTTGGGGCCAGACAAGTAAAGAAGATTATCCCTGAGACAAGCAGCATGAGGAGCTGTGTCAAATCCTTCCTGCACCATATGCCAGATCTGCAGAAGTATATCCTCCCACCTCCAGCATAGCTACTAAAGGAGCAAACACACAGGGAGAGGCTGCAAAGGGTTATGGACACAGATTGTCTCTAGCTTAATGAAAATGTGAGATGTTATCGACAGCAAGAGAGTGGGAAACCCTTGCTCTGTGATGGTCTAGAAAACCTTGTAGCTGGAGTTGGACTGCAGCTGGCCGAGGTCACTCAGGTGCCAGTGGTCCAATGTTGGGATGATCTTGGCCCCTATCTGCCCACGTACCATGCCATCAGCGAGGGGGAAGACATTCAGGGAGTTGGGACGTTCCTTCCTGCTAAAGAGACAAACAGGGAGAGAGAGGAAAGCGTGTTAACCGTGTACAAGATTCTGATAGAAAACAAACAGCACACTAGTGTATGTGAAATACTAGTTACTAGAAATTGGACTCCAACATGTTACACGTTACCCTCATGTGGCAGCTGTCTGAACTCCCAACTCCCACACTTCCTTGGTGCTGGCTGCTCAGTCCCATGGTGTTACTGCTAGAGTAATAACTCCTTTTGGAGAAACTCTAAGAGGAATGGGGTCAGTGGCCATAACAGGTATTCAACTGACTGCTCAATCACTATGCGAAATTTGGAGAAACAGGAAAAGTGCAAGGAACCACCAGCCAATTTAAGTCAGTGCTTCTTCTAAGAAACAAAGGTACTGGAGGAAAATAATGGCAAGAAACTCTCACAGCAAAAAAATAATAGCCTCCAGGGATGACATCACAGGGTGATGAATAAGTGCCATCTACATGAAACTTAAGACATTCCATCCCAAATCTGGTGAGCTTCAACAACAGGAACCAGGGGGGTTGGATCATTTCCAATTTTAAGCAAGAAAGAGTATTTGTACTCTTTGATCTCCCTCCATACCCATATTACAATGCACTCACAATTCAGAAACTAAACAAAGTTATAAATTAATGCATCATGCATATTGCTAGGTGTCTTTAAGTGTGTTCTGTTCATCCTCCTCTTTCTGGCAACTGCAAGTGACCCATTAACTGCAGGTTTGATTCTGAACATAAAAGCTGGCATAGATTTTGAGACAAGCTTCAGTGGGAGAAAATCTGGAGCAAGCAGTGGAGGTGGAAAGGCTGTGGTAGCAGCTTGCTGAACCCAGCAAATGGTTCAGGGTATGTCTATTAGACTCCAGTCCCTGCAGAGCTGAACTAAATGGATTCTCTGTGTGATGCACCTACACGCAGACTCAATTGTACTTCTCCCAATCCTGAACTGGGTTTCTGCTTAATCGTGGGGGTGTGATGAAACCTGCCCTTCTGTAGCATCCTGTTAGTAACAGCAGATCTCCATGTGCCTTTCTGTAATGATCATCAGCATTGGGTGTCATGTCCAGACTGGGAAACAAGCGCAGCCACCTTACCAGTAACCACGGTGAACTGCTACAGAGCCCCTGGGACAGAGCAAACACACTAACACTGGGGACAGTACACCAGCCAGCTCTTTTAGGAAGGACAGAGATGGAGTGTCCAGCAGAGCAGACAATGTTTCCTGAGAAAAACCACAATGTCCAACCTTCTCACTCCCAGAATTTCCCGGCTACCACAGCATGCTGCATTGCTACATCAGTGCCTACCTAAAACAGGCAAAAAGGCCTTCCGTGGCCTGTCTTAGACAGGCAAGATGGGGCAGAAAGGAGTTTCCAGTGTGGCCTGCTTGGGATGCACTTTTCCTAGGAATCTGCACTAAAATCCTCTCCTGAAGATACTAGACCCGTACACAGAAGCTTCATACACAAACCTGCTTAGAAAGGAGGCATGTAACTGGATTTTGAGGAACACAGATCATAAAACATAATTAACCTTCTCACAGGTAACAAGCAATAGGACAAGAGGAAGTGTCCTCAAGTTGCACCAGGGTAGATTCAGGTTGGATATTGCAGAACATTCCTTCACTAGGCATGGAAACATGTTGCCCAGGGCAGTGGTGGAGTTACAGTCCTTGGAAGCATTCAGAAGGTGTGTGGATGTGGTACTTTGCAATATGATTTAGTGGGCATGAGGGTATACAGTTGAAGGTCAGACTTGATGATCTTGGAGGTCTTTTCCAACTTTAATGATTCTATCATTCTCCACAGATTCAAATCCAGAGTCCTACGTGACAGGAATTCTCAGTTTTCTTACATCTTTTCCTTTCCACTTTCAAAGGTATCTTGCTGCTTGTGACTTAAATAATCACTGAAGGTTTAGTGAAAACACTTCACTGCTGTTTGTCTAAATCCCAATTTATGACTGTAACCTGCCACTTACACCTGCTCCTACTAGGTCATGATGCCGAAGGACAATTAGCTCTGCTTGTCTGCTGTAGGTACCTCTCTTTATCCCACTGATTTCATTCCAAGACCCTGAAAGTTTCTAACAGCTGTGTTTCAAGTTTCTACAAAAGTTTCTAAATAACATACTAAGCAAATGTTTCCACTCCTAGGAAATCTTCACCCTGGCATTCATACAAGCACCACAGAAAGTAGAATCAATTATGTGTAAGAGATTATGAAGGGATTCAAAACTAGAAATCACAGCCACTTTATGTCAAAAAATTCCTAGTTTTACAGTTAAAGAAATAACCCATGGTTCCCTAAGAGTCTACTTCAAAAAAATCTCTTTTTATGGAGAAACCAAATTAGGCCATTTTTTGAGATACTTTAACCATCAGTTCTGTATATTTCCTTTTCTTCAGGACTGAATGATAGTTTTAAGAGAATCTTGCTTTCACAGGTGTATGGAGCAGGAGAAAGTTTGCTGTACCTGTAGAACAGTCCTTGTCAAACCAGTGGTGCAGACAGAGTATCTTAGTGACTATGCTGGAATGACTTAACCCACTGACAACACTGAGACATAAAACCTGCCCTAAAACTATGCTGAAAGACATTAAGTTATACTTTCCCTTCTTTGTTGATATATAAACACATATACACTTAACACACGAAGAAATACAGGAGCCACCAAGTGGAGAGGAAACGTCTGAATTTCACAGTCCCTGTTAAAGAGACAGAGGTACAGGGTCTCTGTAGCATCAGAATCCTCAGGAAAGAATTTTTGCACAGACTGTTAGGAAATTTCCTTGCTGAGTTTCTTTGGAAACACCTTCAAGCCTCTTCAAAACCGCATAGGAAAGAGGAACACCCCAGAAGAGCTAACTCCAGTTTTGCAGTCCTGTAGTTGGCTACCAAATTTAAATACAAATAAATTTAAAATATCCTCAGTGCTGGTCTAAATTTTGAGTGCTGCACTTGCACTCATATACTCAAGCCTTTCCAGGACTCAGCCAGGGTGAGTCTTAACACTTCTTAGTTCCACCTTGAATTACAGGGTGAACAGCACACTCTCCAGTAAAGGTTTACAGTAGCCAAAACCTGGGATTAGGATGTTCTACAAGCAACATCCTAAAGTTTACAAAACATACAAAACTACAGTTTGTTTACCAGCATTTAAAGGGGAGAAGTAGTCTCCTTGGAGGCTCTGGGCACAGCACTCCCTGCCCAATCATCAGCCAAAAGTGCCTTTGGAAACCTAATGACACTTGTTCTGCTCCACTCAGAAATCAGGCACAGCTTGTTCTCTAGAGTAAAGTAAGAAGAAATTTTTTGGAACCTGAAGGAATTGCATGAAGCTGTGTCAGCGGAGTTTTAGGCTGGACTGCAGGAAAAGGTTCTTCCCCCAGAGGGTAGTGGGCACTGAACAGGCTCCCCAGGGAATGGTCATGGCTGCAAGGCTGCCAGAGTTCCAGGAGCATTTGGACAACCCTCTCAGACACAGGATAGGATTGTTTGGGTGTTTGTGCAGGTGCAGGAGCTGGACTTGATAATCCTTACTTATGGTCCCCTTCCAACTCAGGATATTCTATGATTCTACAGGTCTATGATTCTATGACTTTTTAAAACATTGGGGGATGTGAAGTGTAAACATCGTATCCCAGACATCTGACCCTGTTTTGGGACCAAACTTGTGTGTGTTCTGCATTTGCATGCACAAGCTTCTCCCCGCTGTGTTATGCCAGCTCCATGGCTCCCTCTGCACCCGTGAAAGAGCAAGTCCAGCACAGGTGGCAGTAAACACAGAGAGCAAATATGCCAGTACAATACATTCCCAGCATCACACTGTCACCTCTCAACAGCAACCTCCAGCATTTTGATTAATGAAGTTCAGATGCAGCAATAGGATTTACCTTTTCCTCCAGGACTGGCGATGACTGCAGTGACAAACATAACAGCCAAACAGCAGCAATCCCACAAAAAGCAAGACAAAAAGAACAGCTATTAGAGAGCAAATGTCATGCAAACATGCAACCTACCAAAGACACAAGATACACATGTAGTGCCACCCACGCTATGTGGACATGGGTACAAAGTCATTACATCTCCTGGATGGCCATCCTGGATACACCACCCCCACAAAAGTTGCTGCACAAACTTCTCCCTAGTCTCGTATTTTTTTAAATAAATCCAAATTTGTTTCACAGATCGTGAGAAATTATGCCTGTCCCCCAACCCAGTGCACTAAGATCCACAAACACTGGATTTCCTCCGTCCAGCTGTGCAGTGACATCAAAACACACCTGTCCCAGGTGTTTGTGTACAAGAACAACAGAGAGCTATACACACACACACGCAAACAGTGCAAAACTGGAAATTAAGGAAAAACTCCCATTTCCCACTGGTAGCTCCTAGGGACTTGGATCACAGTCCCATCATGGGCTTTTTTACACACATACAGTCTTTTTCTCCAAGGATACTAGCAATATGCCACACTTAAAGGGTAAAAGGCTAACTTCTCTGACATGAAAAGGCAATTATTGATGAAAATTTTGCCCTTCACCACTGAGACTGGCAGTCTTGTAGATACAACCAGCAACACTTTTCACTGGACAGCTCTTTTATGGAATAAAGTCATAATTAATAGCAGTTAATTTGAGAGTCAGGGAAGGAAAAGCTTTTAAGAAAGAAAGAAATTAAAAACCGTTTCTACTATGCAGTCCAACTCAGATGTTGGACTTCAATGATCCTTATGGCTCCCTTTCAACTCAGGATATTCTGTGATTCTATGACTCACACAGGACTCACCCTTTAAAAGACAGATGCCCTAGGTTTGCTTTTGCCTATGGTACTTTTAGATTTTACTGTGTAAGCACTTCCACAGATATGTTCTTACTTCAGGAAGTGTAAGTTGGGAGAGAAATAAACCTAACATACTTATCCCATTCCATCTCTAACACTAGGATCAGATCATGTTCTGGGAGCCTGCTCTGGATTTCCAGATTGTGAGGGATAGAAGAGAAGGAAGAAAAACAGTCTGATAAGGGAGATTTTATGAACAGATGAGCACCTACAAACTAGTGGTTCTTCTTACACCATGTCCTCTAAAGCTTTCTACACCTCTCATGCCTGTCTCTTCTGCTTAAGAAAGCTGACATTTAGCTTTTTTCTGTTATTCTCAACTGACTCCTATATTTCAGACAATCTATTTCTAGTCAGAACCCAAACACTGCAGGAAGGGAGGAATGTCCATTCCTTGGACATAGGTAGGATTTTTGGTGACTGACAGAAAGCTTCCTTTGAAAGAACAGCAGGTGAAAAAAATCCTGTAACAGCTACTGCATTTAATTGCTACAGTTTTGCTACCTATCCCACATACAAAGACATGTACACACACAAACACTTTCACTGACACCTCCATCCATTCTATAGCCAAAACTTTTACACACTACCTAGTAATATAAACATGCTTTCCAGAGGTCTCATTAAGAGCAGCATGATAAAGCCTCACCTTTGTAAAACAATATACAAAGCTCCTCACAATCAAGTACCCACAACTCACCCAGAAACCATTAAAAGACAGCTTCAGCTACAATCTGTGTCCCCAGGAAAAGTTCCCGCTCTGTTTTCTCTCTCAAACACGCACATTCACTGTGTAAGTTCCCAGCTGACACGTGTTACATGGAGAGGTCATGGCCCTACCTTCTCCCAGGTACGCTGCCCTCAGTTTGGTTATTTCCCCCAGCTTGCTGCATCTTAGATCGCTCAATGTGTTCCACATAGGTCTGGATCATCTGTGAGGAGAGAAAAATCCATGAGGCAAACAGATGAGAAGGGAAGTCTCGTTTTCTGCTTTTGTTTAATTTTCTCTGGCATCCATCTCCAATCCCCTGGGGATTTTTGCAGACTTCCTCGTCTTTACTGTGGCCTTCTACGCTGATGATGTAAGTGAATGGTCTAATCTGACGAAAAATTTGTCAGCAAATAGTGTCAGAAATTACTTTGGCAAATAACCAAAGAGCCTTGAAAGAGCATATCCCAAAACAACATAAGCCTGGAGGCTCACTGGCAATGGGAGATGAGGTAGTGGGGCACTGTGCGCAGCATCACAGACTAGCTGAGATTGGAAGGAATGTCCTAAGGTACATCAGTCCGCCCCCTGCTGAAATAGGGCCACACAGAGCAGGCTGTCACAGGACCACATCCAGGTGGCTTATGAGTATCTCCAAGGAAAGAGACTCCAACACACCTCTGAACAACCTGCGCCAGGGCTCACTGTCCTTGCAGTAAAGTAGTTTTTACTACTTTGTTCAGAGTGAGCTTTCTGTGTCCTCGGCACCAGTGAACACAGCCTGTCTCCATCCTCTTTACAAAGTTCAGAAGCTCTAGTCATCACTAGGATTGTAAAGCCAAGTTCTTTGACGTGATATAATCATGTAGATATAGAAAATGAGCTTATTTATTTAGAAAGATGATATACTACCTCTGTGTGACGCTGATGCAGAGCATTATACTCCTTCTTCATTTCCGATTCACGTTCTTCCAGTCGAGAAACTGCCAAGAGAAGATCCCAGCTATCAGCTAACATACACCTGGCTCTCAAAATAAAGCATTTAAGAAACAAAGCCTATTTTTTAACAAATTAATTTACACCTACTGAATAAAACAAACAGAAACAGAACAGTGGGATTTGGTCTTTGTTACAAACTTAGCTCATGGGTACCTGCGTGTTCCTAATACCAGCGATTTTGCACCACAAATGCAATATAACCAGTTTTTCAGCAGTAGCCTGCTGCCCTGTAAGCATCTTAGTTTGGCAACAATTTAAGTTGTCCTCTGGGACTGGCTCTTCTGGCTACTAGAGGAGCAGGAGTACTGGACAGAACACAAACAAAAGCGGAACTTCAATAGCTGCACATATTAAAGAAGTATTTGTAAAAACAGACACTAACTAACTAACTAACCAACTAACTAACTAATTAATGTCATGATTTTTATCAGAACAGACGATTCTACAAAGAGAAACTGGAAACCAGGTTCCAAAGGCCCAAATCCTGCACCTTGCATCTGGAGAGACTGACCACAAAAGAGAAGAAATGTAGCTCTACTGAATTAGTGTGAGTACATCCCACCCTTTGGAAAGCTCAGAATCTTACATCAAAGAAAAGGACAACCACATATTTTGGGCTTTGCACAAATTACATTAAAAGAAAAAGTATGAAGATTATTTTTAAAGTAGCACTGTATGTGTGTGGAAGGCATGTGTATAATGGTGCCTGGTGCACAGTTTTGCTTACTCTGGTCAACATAGTTTTTGGTCTTTAGCTCCAGCTGTCGAGTCTGAAATTCAAGGTGTTCCACTTGGATTTGTAGTTCTTTCTTCTCCTGTTCCAGTGCATCTTCAAACTCTATGAACTTCTGCATAGGGAAGAAGCGGAGAAGGAGGCACAGATGAGGATTACACATAAAGTGAGTTTGCCCTACCATGAACCTTCCTCTCCTCACAAAAACAGAAATTTGAGAGAATATAAACTGAGGGAATATAAACTACAAAATCAGAAATAAGAATTTTTAAGTACCGTAAGTAGCACAACAGCATTTTAATCAAGCTGAAGAGTCTATTTTATATGATAAATTTATTGTTATCTTTAATGCATAATACACATAAAAACTATGGTCCAACATGAGTTCTGTAAACCAGCATAACTCCACCATCTTCAGCAATGATGCTCTTCTTTGTGCCAGGCTGAATTCTGATTCCTGTTAATTTGATGTCACAGAAGGAAAATTTTATTTCCACAATCATGTATTCAAAAATACCTATGTCAGAAACCTTCAAACTAACTCATCTAATGATGTAGATGTAGAGAGCTCCACCCAAAATTCCTCTGGGGGGGCAAGCCTTGCAGAAATATGCAATTCTTTTGGAAAACTAAGCCCCAATTCTGATGCTGCTCATTCCCATTATCACCAACACAGAGGCAGCTGCACACAGCAGTGTGACTCCTGCATAGGACACTGGACCAAAGGAAAGGTTTTACAGGTACACTCATTTCACAATGAAAACACAGGACAATACCTGATTTCAGGATGTTCTTTCTGTAAACTGTCACTTCTTGCCTGAGAGCTTTAGTCACTCCCTGCCGTGGACACCAGCACACAAGAGCAGAGTAAAACATGTGGAACATTCTGTTCAGCTCCACTGTGGGATATCACACAACTCATGGTAGGAACTGGAGCCACAGGGGCTCCATATAGTGAAATATCATACAGTATCATATAATACCATTAAATCATATCATACAATAAAGTACAAAATATTTAAACTAAGCAGGATCCCTGGGAAGTGACTATATCTCCACATCTCTGCATATAGCTGGACCAGCCTGGTTCTTGTGTAATACATGGTCATCAGAGGTTTTCTGCACAATACACTAATACAATAATGACCCATAACCCACACGTCTAGATTTAGAAACAGCTACTTCTAGTACCACCCCTGACACAAACTGGTGGGAAAGTCCATAAGGCTCAGAGAATACATGCCTTTCCCCAGCAAATCAAGCCTAAATGTTACCACTAGGCTTACAAGGGACAGTACTGCAAAGATATCCCACCAGCTGCAGTACACATCCTGGCCTGGCTTACAAACCCAAAAATTCATTACATTACTCCTGGATAGTTCCATCCCAGGAAGCCAGAAGTACAGCATTATTTGCACCAACCTGTCCAGTAACTAGAACACCAACCCAACAAGCTGAGCTGCATGAGCACAGCTAGGGTTGGGAGCATCCCTGGATCTAGAACTGCTGAGGATGAGAGTGAGAATGAAATTAAGCCAAGCAGGCTTTAACCCACCCTTAAAATGTTTACAGGCCAAGAGGAGCCCATAGGAAGTAACAGGGGTCTGTGAAGAGCTCCTAACTCTGCCTCTCTCTCTCTCTCCATCTGTTTGCCAAATCCTTTTTAGGTCCAGACCCATCAGATTCACCAGCATATGCGCATTGGCTGGAGAAACCTCTGTCTAAAAGCATGGACAACGGAGAACAAAATCCCTCTCCCTCTACATGGGGGAAGCATTCTCTCCACAATCGTCAGTGTTCAGGGACATGAGAATTTCAATTTAACAAATTAAAGCTTTGTTTTACTCCAAAAGAGACAGACACAGGGAAGAATCTTTCTTGGCCAAGACTCCCAGGGAAACTAACACATTTAAATGCTCAGCAAGATTATTTTGCTGATGAACCAATCTCAGGGTAAACCCCATGCACATTCCCTACTGCTTTTACTGGAATTATTAGCAGGGACACTGGAGCCATCATTATTAATCGGATCCTCCCTACAGATGACTGAAAGCCACATTATTTATTCTTGCAAACTTTTAAAACTGCTCAGTAAATTACTGGGAGAGACTCAGTTTGCATTCCTATGGACCTATATTTATAGAAACAATCAAACACACTTTAGTCATTTCTTGCTTCCCTGCACTCAGTGTTATGCAGTGCCTTTAACCTCTAACTGGGCTTTCAACTTCATTCCTCTTCCTGCCCAAATTTACTGAAATAAAGGTTTGCGGTTTTTTCCACTTATAGTTGTTTTGCACAGAATTTTCTAGAAACAGCAGCAGTGCCAGCACCTACCTTCTGCTATAAAGAAGTCATCTCAGAGGCTAAACATTTACTTATTAATTTTATTTTAAGACTGTTCAAGGGTTTAGATTTTTAAGTATGTGTTTCTTCCTGAGATGTCACTTAAACATTGAAATCTCTTAGTCACTCACCCAGTAGACTGTTTTATGGATTCTGAGAACTTTATAAAAACAACCTGCTTTGTAAATTTGTGGATTTATTTTGAAACCTTTTTCAGAACAAGAATATAATTTCAGAATGAGTAAAAAAGGAAAAGAAGTCCTGACAGACACTGGCAATGAGCAACAGAGCTGAGAAGAAGCAGTTTCACTTGCTCCATCTGGAGGCTAATGGAAACTATTCCAAAAAAGAGTCTGTTCCTGATATAATCTCCATCTCCTCATGGGATTTTGCTGGAAGCAGTCTGTGCTAAAGCTTTATTGATTAACCCTTTTAATTACAGCCAAGGGCTGAATCCCCATCAGATCCCAGTGTCTCACCTTTCACCACTTTCCTGCTCCCATTTCTCCATCCAGAAACACGCAGCCCCCAATCCCCCTGGCAGAAATGAGGGATTTAGAAGCAATAAAAATGAATGCATGTAAAGGAAATAATTCACAGGTTTCTCAACAGTAAATTAAAAAGGAAAACAAGGTACAATCCCTTTTATTCCAGTAAGGTAGGTCACCTTTAACTGGATTCCTAGATCTGCTACTGCTGTCTTGGTTTAATTCAGAGGAAACTGACTGAAAGATTAACTCTTCTACAAATATCAATCTTTTTCCTTATACCTGTCTACTTTGCAACCCAAAAGCAATCAAAGAAACATAAAACTAGAAATCAATTAAGCACCTGGAAAAGAAGAAGACATGGAGACAATGATACTAAAAATTAATATTGCCCTAAGTGTTTGTAGGGCAGAACAGCATTTTGGATAAAAGCACTGCAGGATGCCCCATCCTGATTCTGAGGAGATCAAACGATGGCATTTGACCCAGTTCCTAGCTCTGTAGTACCTTGTACCTGCTCTGACATTAGAATTCATTTCACCTGAGCTTCTTCACGCACACCAGCAGCTCTGATAGCAGGAAAAGTCACAAATCCAGAGTGAAGTGAGCAGCCAACACAGAAGAATAACGAGAGGATTCCTGCCTGGGCTTTGCCCAAGGAAGATGTTCCTAATATCCAGATGTCACTACTGCTCATCGTTCATGGCACCAGTGAACTCTCACAAAGGTATCCAGGCAGGCTTTATTTTTTCCCAGTAATCCATAACAGACATTCCACACAGCATCCAGGGAAACACATCACTGGCCACCAGAAGCAGCAGAGATTTAACCAACTTTAGTCAGAGATGCAAGCACACCCACAAGTACAACAAAGCTGCACCAGAAGTTTGGAGGAAACAGGCAGTTGATGTTCATATCAGTTACTCTTCTGAGCGAGAGCTTCCAGAGACAGACAGCAGAGGCAGCACTTCATTTCCAGCATGATGCCAGACCACAGGCCTCAAGATGTAGCTCACAGCCCAAGGCATATGGCTGTAGATGGCTCAGATGAGCAGCCACACTGGCTCCAGGATCTCTTCTGCCCAAACTCAATCTACCAAGTGTATCCCTATTGCAGTGAGCTCTTCTCCCAAATGGTTTATTCCTTTCTCTCACTGAGATGATGGTTTGCTTCATATGTCAGTTACCCCAAAGTTAACGTTTCTCTCCTCCCACCCCATGTCCATCTCCCTAAACCCCTGCCCACAGTTCCAGAACTTTCTACGCAGGTCAAAAGCCCATTGGTCCCCATGCATTGTGCCCGCTCCTCGTGTATACCCGTTGGATGCCATTGATGCCATTCATTCTGCTGCTCCTCCCCAGAAGCTTTTTGATTGGTAGTTGTACTGTACTCTCCCCTTGTACCATCCCACTTTAAAAGTTGCGGCACTCCTTTGTCTTTTTGCTTAGTTGCTCTTGACCTGTGTGGTACTAAGTCCTATTCTGGAATCTCAACACACTAAGCCTCCCTCATCTTTCTTACTAGGTCCTTGGAGCTGCCTCAAAGCTTCTGCAAACTCTATAGCCTCAACCGTGTGGAGCAAGCTAGGGCTGTAGAGCCAGAGGGAAAGCTATATATCTTCAGCAGACAGGAAATCCCTAGTCACACAGTGCTCTCTACATCAAACTCTGCCTTCCCATGGTGCTGGAAATCTGCAACAGGGCAGGAGAAACAAAGAACACAAACTGCAAGAAGTGTTTTAATTTTTTAGGTTTGTTTGTTTTTTTTTTTCATTAACCAGGCTCTCAGAGGCAGTCATACTGCAAGTACATGTTACTGAGTGAATACAACTCAGTAAACAAATATCCATTGATATTTCACTTCTTCAGTTTCTTTCAGATGGACTATACAATCTTGGCTCTGTTGAAGCTGTGGGAATTTTCCTTGAAGCGGAACCAGTATTTAAACCTAACCCTTTAAACCTCCTAAAAATAACCAGGCAGAGGGAACACTAACTTGTAATTCTCCTTCCCACCAGAACATTTTCTGGCTGTAATATTTACAAAAAGTAACAAACCCAGTTATAACAGAAAAAGAATCCTTATGATTTACTCTCCCACTTTTTGTGGTTTTTTTCATACGACAGGGACTTTCATAACTCAGTCTGTGCCCAGCCAGTCCTCCCTAAATGCTGCACAGACGTTTGAGGCCCCAAGATGATATTCCAAAGTTCTGTGGATGCTAACTCACACTTGCTAACCAGCAAGCCTTCCTAAGGGCAGGGAATATTCACAGAAATCAAATCCACAATTCTGGCCTCAGAACAGTACAATTCCAATGATTTCCGAAAGCAGACACTACAAATACTGCTCTTTCATTATAAACTGCTCTTTGAATACTGCTGTTTCATTAGTTTACGAGAAGCATAGAATCATACAACTGGTTTGGGTTGGAAGGGACCTTAAAGACTGTCTTGTTCCAGCCCCTGCCATGGGCAGGGACACTTCCCACATTGCTCCAAGCTCCATCCAAACCTATCCTTGAACACCTCCAGGGATGGGGCAGCCATAGCTTCTCTGGGCACCCTGTGCCAGGGCCTCCCCACCCTCACAGAGAACAATTTCTTCCCAATATCCACTCTAACCCTGCTCTCTGTCAGTTTGAAGCCAAGCAGGAAACTGAAAAACCACAAAGGAACAACCAAACAGCATAGCCTCATGGATGTATTTTAAATAAATCTTAAAATAACCCAATACACTCTTTACAAAGCACTCTGCCACAACCCCAATGCCCAGGCTACTGAGTTTTAACACTGCATTGCAAACTTGTTGACTGCATTCTTTTACTTTAGTGCTGCCAAGAGGCAAGAGTGGTGGTGGTGAAGCATACCAGACTGAGCCTGCCCTTGATTTCTGAGGTTTATCGTTCTCAGGGCCAGGTGCTGTCACTGGTTTTCCCTGATGGTTTCACTGCACAGAGCTCAGCTCACACCCTCACCTCAAGAATTCAAACCTTCCAACACCAGCTTTATGGAGATGCAATAAAGACATTTAGAAAAGAGAAATAAAAAGGACATGAGAATTCCACCATGACAAAGCAGTGGGTGCACTGGAAGCAGAAACAGCCCCCAGCCCCTAGGAGTTCTTAACAGCAAGGCTGACCAAAGCATTAATATTTTATTAATTTTTCTCTTTTTTTTCCCAGAGCCTCTACATCTAGTGTAATTTTAAATAATAATTTCTGAATATGAACAATTAAATAATTAATTACCTCAGTCATCTAAGAGAACTTGAATGTGAAACTGCTATATATATAAATGTCACATGGATTTTTTTTCTGCTAGGCTCTATCCCTGGATTTCAAGTAGGATCACTGATCTGTAATAATCCAGGATTATGGCAAACAACAATGGCTCACCCACTACTCTTCAGAGGGAAAATAACTAGCACAAAATCATCCCAAGGCCAAAAAATTACTATGCATCTGAAGAGCAGTGGTACATTGCGGATTTCTTGGCTTCCTGCTCTCCTGTCTCTTGCAAAGGAAGAAAATGACTAAAAATAGTAACATATATCAGAAATCATCACATCAGTGGGAAATCAGAGACAAAGAGGCACAGAGATGCACAGAGATGCAGAAATCTCATTATGTGGCCTTAATTTGTGGTGGCTGGCAGTGTGTGCAGTGGGGGCCCAGTGAAGGGAGTATTGGGGTTCAGTCCAGATCTGAGTGGGCATGCAGGGCTGTGGGTGAAAGCTGTGTTGGGAGAAGAAGCCCCTCACTCGAGGTGGCTGTGGTTTCCTTTTAGTGTAGGAAGCAGGGCAAGGGAAGGTATTCTTCCCCGGTCTTCACTCAGGTGAGACCGCACCTGCAGTGCTGCCTCCAGTTCATGGGTTCTCACCACAAGGATGTAGAGGGGCTGGAGTGAGTCCAGAGGAGGCCACAGACACACTCAGATGGCTTCCCATTGCCAGAAGGCAGGGTTAAATGGAATATTAGGAAGAAATTATTCCCTGTGAGGGTGGGGAGGCCCTGGCACAGGTTGCCCAGAGAAGCTGTGGCTGCCCCATCCCTGGAAGTGTCCAAGGCCAGGCTGGATCGGACCCAGAGCAACCTGGGACAGTGGAAGATGTCCCTGCCCATGGCTGGGAGTGGGACAAGATGGGCTTTAAGGTTCTTTCCAATCCAAACCATTCTGTGACTCTATATTCAACTTTTTATCCCTATAGGCATTTATATAGCACAGATGAAATAGAAGATTAAGAAATTGAGTTGTCTACACCAATGTTACCTTGACTTTATCGCATGAGAACATTCCCAGCAAAAAGGCAGTACAGACATATTTAGTGTTTCCCTTGGGAAAACAAAGAGTTTAAAAATATTAAAAGCTGCTCTCCCTTGCTGGTCTCAAGAGCTGAAATGGACCCTCTGAAAATAGAAAAACATGGTCATTAGTGCTCCCCAGTGATAAAAACATAACTGCATTTCCATCATGCTATACTTAACATGAATTTTAGAAATGTTTTGGCTCCTTGAGAGCAGTGTCATTTACAGGTAAAAAAGAGCTCCCTGCATTTCACCTGATTATCACTGATCTTGCTCCTCAGTGCCTCGAGGTGACAGACCCATGGGTCTGGGGGTGCTCCAAGCAATGCCACCCTTTCTCCTGGAAAGCATTTGCCTCCAGCAGACTGTTCCAAGTGATCACAGTCATGGTACCGTAGAGTGAATCCCTGATCCTGATGCCATGAGAAAACACACCATTGGTAAGAGTAGATTCTGGTAGGAGACTGTATATTCTCCATCTCCAAAGGATCTCAATTACGACAAACAGAAGACACTGCCTCCACTGAAATGTTACAAGACATCCCAAAAGGCCAAACTCTCACCCTACCACACTGCACTGACAAGAAGGCCACAAGCTGACACAGAGTTGCAGTTCTGGCAAGAAGTACCAACAATTTAAACCTGCAACTAGAGCACAGTTGTTAAAACTCACAAGTAACTGATTTACCAACTCAAATTTCATACTTGTTCAAAATCTTACCCTGTACTTGTCACAAAACTCAGCAAATTTCAGCTGTGTTTTGTGGAATTGCATTTTATGGAAATGGTTTGCTCTGCCTCACCCCTGGAAAGTGTATGGTTTATCTCAAGTCTGTAACCTCCCTGCAGTATCGTGTATCTATAACTCTATTGGCTAAAGAATCTTACCGCACCCACTTTGAACCTCTGTGTTAAGGGTGCAAACGGACAAAGCTCGCTCTCCTTTGCCCTGGCGGTCTCCAGAGACTGCTCTCTCCCCTCTCTCCCCTTCCCTCTCTCTCTTTCCCTTCCCCCTCTCCCTCAGTGACCATGCTGCCTTCCCGAGGTAAGACTCCAAATAAACCCTCATCTCATCAGCACCCCGCCAGCATCTAGAGTCTTTTTACCTGCCAGCAAGCGAACACCCACGACCCTAGAGCCTGGGGGGCTCCCAGGGAACCTTCCCCAGGGACCCCCCTTAAATCTAAATCACAACAAATGATGCACCAACGTGGGGCAAGACCACCAACAACCCTGAGACAAAGATGGACCACGGTAACACCGCTTCAGTGCCGTCTCCAGCGGAGCGGCCGTCCCGGGCCGCAGCGGCTCGGGACGGCCCCCCCGCGAGCCACCACGCCACCGTCCCACCACTGCCGACCAGCACGGCGTGGGACCGGGTCCCAGCCCCTTGGGGCCCCGGCCCACCGCGGCGCAGCGCGGCCCCAGCGCGGTAAGGTGCCGGCGTGGCGAAGCTCCGGTGCGACCCCCAGCATGGCGGGGCCCCCACCGCAGCACGTGCCCGAGACCTGGTGCGGCGCAGCCCTCGCGCAGTGAGGTGCTGGCGCGGCGTGGCCCCAGTCCCGCCGCTGCACACGTGTGAGCCGCGGCACCCAGAGAAACCACGCGGAGCACACCCTGCCCGGCAGCGGCAGCGAGAAGAGCCCTGCAGAACAAGCACGCCGCGGCACCCGGAGCAGCCAATGCCCTAGACAGCAGTGAAAAGAACTCAAGCCCGCCTGGTTCAGCGAGGAAGCCATCAGAGAAGGAAAAAGCAGTCTTCAGCTGCGCCCAAGCCCAGCACCT
This sequence comes from Prinia subflava, assembly GCF_021018805.1. Taxonomy (NCBI): domain Eukaryota; kingdom Metazoa; phylum Chordata; class Aves; order Passeriformes; family Cisticolidae; genus Prinia; species Prinia subflava. The sequence continues at coordinate 169,522 of NC_086263.1, forward strand.
CCCAAAACTTGGTTTTGTAAATTCTGTAACCTCCTTCCTCACCCTTATCCCTCCTCCCCTTGCTGCTCCTTCTCCCTAACCCCCCTTCCCTTAACAAACCCCCGAAAGTTAACCCTGTCCTGCTAAGTCCGGCACAGCATGGCTGACACCACGTGCGCTGTGGCCGCATGGCCGCCATGGCCACGTGCCTCTCCCTCCAGCTCTTAGTTCCACCTTCCGCTTTCCAAGTCCCACAAGGTAAATGCTAAGAAACCAAAACCCTAAGCTAAGGTAAATTTGTAATACCAGTTTTACAGCCTTGTATAATTGTTAATTCTACTTTATGATCCCCTTTCCCTGTTATTCTGCCCCTGTCCCTTGCTGTTCTAGCCAAACAGCAAGGTGATCCAAACCCCCTATTTCTCCAACCCTAAAACCCAAAACCTGTTGTTTCTCCATTTCCTTCCCATCCCCATGAAGTAGTTTTACAATTATGCCTTTCTAGTTTTGTGTGTGTCCATATTGTAGATTCCCCTGTTTTCAGTTTTAGAAAGCAGAAGCCTTTTCAGGTCACAAGGGTAAATCCATGGGAAGCAGTTTTTGAATTGTTTTCTTGTGAAGCGCAATTCAGTATTAGTCTACTGAATCAGTAATGCTCTTGGGTTTATGCTGTCCTCAGTAGGTTCTGAGGGTGACTGATAACCTAAGTGTCTGAGAAAGTATTTGACGGTTTTTGTAGTTGTTTTTCTTTCTGTTTTTCTTTTGATGACCTAAAACTGGGGGTCTTTTGTTAAGTTTCCAACACTTCTGGTGCAAGTATGGACGAAAAAAATCCCCAATGGGTACATATGGACGAATGTAAACAATTGCATGCAGAGTGTAGATCCTTTGGTTGAACCAGTTAGAAAGGGAAAAGAATAATTTAGCTCAGATCCATGAGTGAGAATCTGAAGCCTTGTGTGGAGCCCAGGGAACTCCACATGTTTTCCTGTCCCTAGAGTGGGAACAGAAGTCAGCGCCACAGCCTAGAACTGGGGACTGTGGTGGTCTGAAAAGCCAATTGGAAAAGGCTAGACACTATTAGGCCAGTCATGCTGAAAAGGCTCTAACAAATTTAATTTGTTTCAGTCTTGCAATATAAACCCACATAACCCTTTACTGCAATTACAAAGTCAGATAAACTGTTCACAGTATAACATAATCCTTACTGCAATTGTATTTGTTCTTATGCTGCAAAACTGTGTAATTACTGTTTCATTTTTTAAATTGTTAATTGTCATATGTCATATTTCTCTTCTCACATTTTAATGAAAAAAGGGTGAATTGTGGAATTGCATTTTATGGAAATGGTTTGCTCTGCCTCACCCCTGGAAAAGTGTATGGTTTATCTCAAGTCTGTAACCTCCCTGCAGTATCGTGTATCTATAACTCTATTGGCTAAAGAATCTTACCGCGCCCACTTTGAACCTCTGTGTTAAGGGTGCAAACGGACAAAGCTCACTCTCCTTTGCCCTGGCGGTCTCCAGAGACTGCTCTCTCCCCTCTCTCCCCTTCCCTCTCTCTCTTTCCCTTCCCCCTCTCCCTCAGTGACCATGCTGCCTTCCCGAGGTAAGACTCCAAATAAACCCTCATCTCATCAGCACCCCGCCAGCATCTAGAGTCTTTTTACCTGCCAGCAAGCGAACACCCACGACCCTAGAGCCTGGGGGGCTCCCAGGGAACCTTCCCCAGAGACCCCCCTTAAATCTAAATCACAACAGTGTTTTCTGATGTCTCTTGCTCTACTCTGTGTGTTCTCCAGTGGCCCCTGTTCTGCTTACTGTGGTTTCCTCATTTTGAGTGTATTTGTGTCATCACAGCTGTGGCAACTAAGAACTCTCACGTTTCCATTGCAGAACTTGGCCTGAAGTTCAAACCTTATTCCCAGTATAGCCCAGTATAGTCCTGGAGGAATTTTATATTAGAAATTCATTATTACAGTAAACTTTTTATATTGAGTAATGAAGATGTATATAACCCTGAATCATATGGGTTATATGTGTGTCTCATATAGAGACACACACACAAGCATTTCATACGGAAAGATAATTACCAGCCTTCCTCAGGTGAGGTCTCTGCCTGCAAATAAAGCTGATTGTAAACATGGTCAATTATTAGCAAAATGGCCAAAACGTCACAAAAGAGAGCAGAATATAACATCATTTTAACCGTATTTTTAATCTAGTTTTTAGAATGTATTAGCCCAGAAGGACACACAGTACATAGCTTCAATAATAGGCTACAGAGCTACAAATTTATGTGTAAAGAACATCGAGAACATAAAAAAGCAAAACAGGCAAAAATCAATTTGGCATCAGTGGAAAGATGCTCTGAGCTATGCCCTGTGTTGGAATCTTTTCTATCCTCAAAGACAAATGCACTCCTGAAAGAACATTCCAATCTCCATGGAAGCATGATGAAATAACATTTCCTTTATATCTGCAGAGCTTGGAGATAAAAGATTTCTGCTCCTGCTGCTAACTTCAAGAAGTCATAATGACATCTTTTATCTACTGGCTATTCAATAATCATAGATGGGATTTTGAGTGCCTTCTGTGAAATAATTGCCTTTTTTGTTGATGTATGCAAAAATTACCATCTCCTGTATTTCTGTTCCAAGGGACCTGAACCTTTTTCCAAAGAATTATTTTTCCTTTCTGATGCTCTCCATGAAGTAGGCCTGGTCTTCCAGCACAGTCATAAGATGGAGGGACCCTCCTACATCTTGGACCCTGCTCCAGGCTCTGCCTCAGACAGTGTTCACCAATACAGCTGCATCTCATCTCCCACTAACTAATGACAATGTTAATTAGGACAGAAGATGCAGGAGAAGAAAGGGGTGCACAAAGGAGGGATCGGCTTCTGGCAAAGTAGCTGGCCTTGAGAACAGCCTTGACCTTACTACCACCAGGATGCCCAACAAGAAAGCAAGTGTGATTGTGAAGTCCTGCAGATGACACTAGAGCTGGAGGTGTCATTAGCACTAAAGAGAACAAACTATCACAGGGAAAAACTGGATGATGCAGGAGACCACAGCAACACAGGGCTGAACAGCACTCGAGTGCACAGGCATGCACATGAGAACCATCAGCTGTTTGTGAGGAGAATGGTGGAGAGGAAGGAGCTGATGACAGAACCATCAGCTAATCAGCCTCACAGTGACATGCTCTGGGCCAGGAGCAACTGCAGCCGAGGAGGGCAGAGAAGAGGTGCACATGCTGCGGTCTCAGCCACTCCATGTCATACAGGCCACACCAGACTGTACTAAGGAAGGTGAAAGCACTCACATAAACCTTATTACTGACACTTTGAAAAAGGCCATGGGACACTGGGACATGCATGGAGAGCATTCGCACACTATAAGGCACAGGTAAGTTTTCCCTGGAAAATCATGTTATTCCTTCTGCCTCTCAGAGAGGACCAGTCCAAGCACCAGATATGGCTAAGGGTCACTCAAGGAAAATATGAGTCAATCTGTAAAACAAGACTAGGCTGGCCAGGTGACACATGGCACAGGCCAGCAAACCTGCCTTCTTTCACAAGGGAACAAAGTTTGGCTCCAGGACCCTGCAGAGACTAGACAGGACAGGATTGGTTTCCCTTTAAAAAAAACCAAGAAATAAATACTTGATAGGGCAAAAACTCACTAATAGTAAAATACAATGATAGCACTATAACAAACCAGGAAAATCAGGCCATGAATTAAAACCCAAAAAATAATTCCACTGCAATTTTGAGGAAGGAAGGAGTAGAGGCAGGAGGTTTAACCAAGCTTGATATATTTATGAAACAGATTATGTGACTCGAGTTTTTGCAATACTCAGGGACGGGACATGCTACCTCAGGAAGTCCCTTTCAAGTGCTTCTGCCCTGAGCTTTTAAGGAAGAGTGGGTGTTTCTGAGAATGCTGGTGGCAAAAAGGTGGGGCTACTGAAATGTGGGCAGTGGTTCAAATAAGTGAAATTTATGAAGATGCTGCAGTTGCATTTAGTGCTGATACAACAGTGGCTGTGATGAAAAAATGTATTAAACCACAAAACTACCTTAAGAGGTGTTAAATCCTTGGTTTACAAGTTTAAAAGTTTGTAACAAAGTGAGCAGAAGATCAAAGACCATGTGCAAGTGAGAAGTAGAGCAGCCATGGGTACTTCAGCTGAAGGGGAGTAGGCTGGTGGGAGGGCCTCAGAATGGAGGAACAGCCTGCTACTGAAGCCACAGTCCCCTAGGAAGGAAGGAACCTGACAGACATCGCACCACCCCAACTCCAGTCCAGGAGCAGCAGGGCAGCCCACAGAGATGGTGGAGTCACTGTCCCTGGAGGTGTTCAAGAAAGTGGACATGGATTCAGTGCTCTGGTCTGGTTGACAAGGTGGCAATGGGTCAAAGATTGGACTTGATAATCTCGAAGATCTTTTCTAACCTAAATGATTTTGTGATGTTCCTTCTGAGACACTGTCCTCCACTCCAAAGTAGAATTCTCTAGGTTTGCTAATAAATAGAGATTACTGATTTAGCTCAACAAAAAAATGTATTTGAGTTCTCTTCCAATGCTATCAGTGACTGATGAAAGAAAATGGTAAAATACACTGAAATGACATCTCTCTCCATCATGGAGAAGGGAAGGTACTTCTCCATACTCAAGTTCTTCAAAATATGTGGTACATCACATTGTACACTTCTCCCATATGTGCTGTTTGTAAATGAGTTGCCAGTAAGCTCTTTCAGTCCTTTTTCAAGCACAGAATCCCAAACCCAAAGAGGGCAAAAAGCTAATGTGCTTTTGGGCCATATGCCTTGAAAATACCAACCATTAACAGATCAGTAAATTTTCCTGTTTTCAATTAGAATTTACAATTATTATGTACAATTATCTTTTGTGAGAAACTCAGCATGCGTCCAATGGGAAAACCTTTCCACAAAGCGATGCAGATGGACGGGCAGGCAGCCCTCTGCTAATGCTTCCTGTCTTGAGGGGGACAAGCAGGTCTGCTCTGGAACAGAGTAGCAACTCACATTCATACCACCAAGTGGGATGGCCGAGACCCAGGCAGAACAGGAAAGATAAATAAGAGCCTGAAACTGTTTTTTATCAGACTCAGTCAAGCATCATATCCTGCTTGGAGCATGTCCCTTCCAACCAGGGCACTGGGACAGAAGATAGACATCAGCAGGTGTTCATGACCAGAGGAGGCCACATCACAATCCAACTCAGGACCAAAAGGTTTGGTGCTTCCTACTGAATCCTGAACTAAAGCCACCTGTCCTGCCAGGCAAGATACAGTTTCTCTTCTCTCACCTGGGACACCCCTTGCTTCTTCCTCAATGGCATGAAAGGATCCAGCCTGCTACAGCTTGTCAGAAGCACCAAGACAACCAGTGATGATGCGGACAAGAGAAAGAATGAAGGTGGCCAAGGTGCCTTTGCTAGATGGAAGATTTCATCATTTTCAGAAAAATGAAGACTGATTGGGGATTTTTCTTGAAACTTCAGTTATTACAATCCCTCTCCAGACTTGATGGGATAAGGGGAGATTGCTTTAAACTGAAGGAGGTTAGATTTTACAAAGAAATTATTCCCTGTGAGGGTGGGGAGGCCCTGGCACAGGTTGCCCAGACAAACTGTGGTTGCCCCAGCCCTGGAAGTGTCCAAGGCCAGGGCTTGGATCAACCTGGTCTAGTGGGAGGTGTCCCTGCCCATGGCAGGGAGTGGAACAAGATGAGCTTCAAGGGCCATTCCAACATAAACGAGTTTGTGATTCTATGATTTAAATCCATCTGCAACAGTAGCAAAGCCAAATTCTCCCAGACTTCTTGGCTTTTCCCTTACAACTCTGCTTCCTGCAACTCCAGTAGTAGCTTCCATCCACATATACCTGGGGACATCCCAGAAGTACCACTGACAAATCAACCTGCAAAGCCATGAACAGAAAAGGACCAGGCAGTAACTGCTTCATTGTACCAGAGGAGAAAAAGTTTCTCACCAAAGCTCACTTGGGGATCAATCTGACTTATGCAGGTAAGCCTGTTGAGAGGAAATCTGGCCATTGCCTCAAATCATCATTATCAACTGATATTCAGATTATCCCGAGCTGCATTTTAATAAATTGTGGCTCATAGTGCTTGGTCGTTATTTTACTTTCAAGGTATTTTTTAGTAACACACTGATATTTATGAAAATTAGTAAGTGCCATGAGTTTGAGTGAGGATTTGTACTGTGTTTGGATACAGATTTTTTCACCCCAAGATCAGTGAGAATAAAGGTTACCAGATGGCAAGGACTGATTTGCCTTACATGTGGAAAGCCTGCTTCCTCGTAGAGAAGTGATTTAGAAACATACATCATATGGCCAGTCTCTATTGCAAAACAGAATCACAAATTGTTACATTCCTTTAAATTAACAGAACTTGTAAAGAGAAGAGTCACTAAATGCATCTCATCCCATCAATGTAGAATTAATATAATTTGTTAGAAAAAATTGTAATAACTAATCGTGTCTTTATAGCAAGTGGCTTTCCAACAGCTGATGTCCTACCACATCATCTCTAATAAGCTAGAAACATGTATAGTTTTCATCAAAAAAATTTATTCTGCACACAAACTTTTGATGAGGAGAAGATCAAAAAAGACAAGGGAAAGACAAGCTGTTTCTGCATCTCACAGAGTATAGCCCCTAAGCATTTGTACTTCATCTGTCAGTCTGCATTGGGTATCCTCCATCCGACCAGCTGGGGAAAAAACAGCAGCAGGACACACCTCACTCCACAGCTCAAAGCCAGCACTGGCTGATCCCACAAGAGCTGAGGTCCCCAGAACAGCACAGCACATTCAACATCCTTCAGGATGCAGCACTGCTGCCAGCCTGGGTTCCAGCTGCACTGTCACCCCACTCCACAGCCAGCCACGCTGCATCGCCCTTCTGTAGAGCCATGCACAAGGGATGAGACAGAGAGAAAAGGGCAGACTTCCACAACACTGCCATCATACTAGGAAAGGAAAGAGAGCAGTCCCTGCCCTGGTGTCCTGTGGGCAGGAAAGGGGGAGGCAGCCCCTGATTGAGGATGACAGGCAACATTCCTGCTGCTGGCGGAAGCAGCTCTCCACCCTCACTTTGAGCAGAGAAAAGGCATCACTGGGTTATCCCCCAAAAAACGCCCCCAGTCCACCTCCACAGGAAGGAAGGAATTATCTCCCTACTGTTATTTGTATTAACATCAATCCTAGTCCTGCATCAGAAGACACATCATGGGATGGTAATTTTTTAGCTTACAATCCTACTCAATTTTATTGCTACAAGTTTTGTAAGGAAAGGTATGCTCAGCATCCCAACACTGCCAACCTTTCACATGGGGCACGTGCTGATTGCAGGCCAATACAGTGAGCTGTTGTCAATTTTATCAGCTCTCTAAACAAAGACACAGTTTAATTTAGAAATGAGACATTATTCTGTGCAGGTTGCAAGGTGTACGTTTCCACAAATCAAGCACACTATGGGGTAAAAAGTTACATCTTTTATACAGTAAGATTTACATAATAAGGCTCTCTAATACACATCCATGCCTACCTAATGCATATTTATGCGATGTATGACAATCTTAAGTAATGCTTGAAATACAAAGTTATTTTTCTTCATTAAGCAATTTCTATTGCAGAAGTTATCAGACAACACGTTTACAAAAGCTGAGAAAATTCAGCCTGGGGAGAGATAATTCAACTTAAAGACATTATGAAGAGGCTGTAAGGATGGCCAGTGAGTTTCTTTTACCAGTTCAGAGAGAACATGAGAATCTTCATCTAAAATAACCAACCTACTTAGATACAAATTTCAAAGTTAAGTATCTCCAGAAACATTTTTTATTGGTGGTTACTTTTACTATCTTCAGTTGCTGCATTTCAATCATAATCTACAATACTGTGTAAGTGTATTGTCAACTGATCATTTGACCATGATCAATTCTGAATCACGGTCAAATGAAATCACTGAAAAAAGGCATAAGAGAAAATTGAGACACAGTGGTTAACATCCCCAAAATGTGAGGGTTGCCTCACCCAGAAGACACAATGGGATCACCACAAATGCTCTTACTTGTGTTGCTTTCTATTCCTAAACAATTACATGGATGTATTTTCGAAAAAAGGAACAAATTATAATAAATATGTAAGCAAACACCTGCCTGCTCAGCAGAAAATTATCGTTACAAATATCACAGTACTTCTTATGAAAATGAAGAATCTGGTTTCTCCAGGACCAACAGCTTTTGTAAATCAAGACAATTGCAGAAGAGGATTCAAGGTAAATTGGAATAACCTTTTAATCACGACAATGACTCTGATACTTGTTCAGTGGGTGAAATCAGACAGTGCTTACAGGCTCCAGGAACAGACCAAGAGGGCCTGAAGGATATGGAAACAAATCTTGTACCTAGTGAACCTGCATTTCATGCTTGCTTGTTATTTTCACCAGCCTATAGTGCAAAGGATCCAAGTAAAAGCATCTGGTCTCCCACATTCTGCAAAGTTTTCCTCCTTGGATAGTATGAGGTCACCATCAGGCTGCAGAAATTCCCATTAATCAGCTATTTGTAAGATTAGTTTTCAGGGTGGGGGAACAAAATGCCATCCCAGGCTGCAAGTCATTCCACAGAGAAAGCAGATACAAGGCAGGACAAGAGAAAGCACTTACACTGAACATCAGGGGCTGCAGCCCACAGCTATCACTTTTGTTATCCTTCCTCCCCATCTCCCTAAAGAGAAGGAAGGTACAAGGTGAGACAATATTTAAGGCATACTTTAACAAAGGGGGGGATTTTTACAAGCCTTTGTGCTGTTTGAGATGCAGACAGAAGCCAGCAAGCTCGTTGTATTGCCACCCAGTCGGAAAGCTCTTTGGGTACCTGGGGCAGCCACAGCATCCCTTAAAAAGGACCAGGTCTTCCAAAATACTGCTACTGATCTTCAAATAAGGCATCAGGGCCTTCTTATTACATAAAAATTATTGGTAATTGAATGTGCTTATAAGGTAGATAACAATGCAAACAGCAAGCTATAATGAGGACTGATGGCCACAGAGACATGACAGCAGGAGACAGGAACACTGCTTCTTGTGGTTAAGGACGACAACATCCAGGTGTCTTTCAAGTAAAAGTCCTACACTTGGTAATGCCAGCAAAGGTCTTTCACAGTTCACATCCTGCCCCTGGGGAACACAGGCACGTGCTGGGGCCACCCAGTTTGGCAGAAAATTGGGATTGTTGGTGGACACCAGGTTAAACATGAGCCAGTGATGTGACCTTGAGGCAAATTATGTCCTGGGCTATGGCCAGCAGGTCAAGAGTGCTGTGCCCAGTAACGGACTCTCCAGCACAAGGGAGACAGGGACAGACTGAAGAGAGCCCAGTGAAGGGCCACAAGGATAACAAAAGGATTGAAGTACCTGGAGAAGCGCAGGCTTGGGGGTCTCATCAATGTTATATAAATACCTGAAAGGGAATTACAGAGATGACAGGGCTGGTCTCTCTCCAGTGGCACCCAGTGACAGAACAAGAAGAAATGGGCACAAACTGGAACACAGGAGGTTCCTTTTACACATTTTTCCCTATGAGCACTGGTACAGGTTGCCCAAGGAGGTCTTGTAGTCTCCCACCATCTTGGAGCTACTCAAACACTGCTGGGACATGCTCATGGGCCCCTGCTCTGAGTGACCCTGCTTAAGCAATGAGTTAGAGCAAATGAGTTCCAAAGGCTCCTTCCAACTTCAACCAGTCTGTGATTCTGTCAAAAGACCCATGGAGAAGCCCACAAGATAACGACGCCAAAGACGGCCCATTGGGAATGTCACAGGAGGCAGGACACACTGCTTCAAGGGGTTACCATGCTACTGAAGCCTACTTCGCACCCCAGGCAGCTTGAGGCAGCACTGCCCATCTCCTGGCCAAGTCCAACATCAACAAAAGTCTGTGAGAACTGCAGCCCAGCAGGCTCTGCCACACATACACATGCCAACTCCGTGCTCCAAAAGCCCAGCAGAGGCCCAGCACACTGACAGGGCAGCAGCACCTGCCCTCCAACACCTGCAGCCTGGAAACACACCAACCACCCCAGCAGTCAGTGTATGGGAACAGCCACTGGTACAAAAACAAGAGGTTTTCCCACCCACATTCCAATGGAAGTTGCTTTCAGGTGCTAGACTGCCACAACACAGAACACAAGCTACAAAAAGCCTTCAGGAGGAGTCAGACCTCCTGAACAGCATCAAGTCCTTAAAACTACACCATAACTACGTGCATCTTCAATGACCACAATTTAAAACATTCTAATGAGCATGAACTGATGTTGCAAATCAAACACTTACTTTGCTACTAAGGCACTTGGTGTTCTGCAGACAGCCACCACCATACCCTTGGGACGTAAATTTGCCTAGAAGCAGTTTCCATGCAACAAGAGGTCTGAAGGCACCTCCCACATGGCAGAGGCCCATCTGGCTTGTCTAACTCCAAGAAGCCATGCTACCATACCCCAAACATCCCTGTAAAGCTTTTATGTGCATGTGTGAATGGCATCAGTGCCCAGTGTGAAGAATCACTGCAGAAATCAGCATTTAGGGCACACAGTGATGCTGGTATTCAAGAGAGGGAGAATACAGAACATTAGGAAAGCAGCTTGCATAAATCAAAATGTCTCATTAAGAGTGGACCCAGTAAGGCCTATTTTCTCTGGGGATTTCTGCAGGTGTCCCTAGCCCCTTCCTCATCCCAGTTCTACCACTACATGTCCCCTGAGCAGACCCCAGAAAGCAACAGTGTGTGCATGCTGGACCCACCTGCCCCAGACCCACATAACAACTGTCCTGCTGCCACCAATCATTTGCACACTGCCAACTCTCTCTGTCCCTTCAACATGCAGTACCTTTATTTGACCTTCCTCTTTCACTATTCACCAAAAAGACACTCCAAAAATTTTAAGTAACCTTTTTATTTAACAAGTATGTCTGAAAGCAGCCACCAGTTTCCTAAGTTATCTGGGGCAGCTCCTAAGACAGCAATCACAACAGCTTCATTTCCTTAAGAGATCAAGCTAACCCTAACCCAAAATACTTGGCCAGTAAAAATAAGCAATGTCCTATGTACCAGTCCAAATACCAGGGCCAGAAATGTGACAAAGGGACTGGAGCATCTGTCACAAGAGGAGGAGCCAAGGGGGGTGGGGCTGCTCAAGAAGGCTCTGGGAGATCTGACCAGTGTGTTCAAGTACCTGCTGAGAGGGAGCGAGGATGAGGGGGCTAGAATCTGCTCTGGACAGGAGGCAATAGGCAAAAGGGAAATCACACAGATTTCCATCTGAACACAAGGATGCACATTTTTCCTGCAAGGGGTCAGGCACTGGGACAGGTGGCTCAGAGAGGCTGCAGAGTCTCCATCCATGGAGATGTTCAAACTCTAAGCAAGTTCCTGGAAAACCTGCTCCAGCTGCCCCTGACTGAGCAAGGATGTGGGACTCAATCTCAGGAGGTTACAGACACATTAGAGGAGTTTGTGATTCCACAGACCACCACATCAGACAAGCAATAATGACCTTACATTCACGCATACATATTCTACGTTCGTATGAAACAGATGGAAGAAAACAAAAAAACCCAAAAATCTGGTGGAATCCTGTATCTTCAGGAGCTGAGAGGTCATGGAAATTTGCAATATTGTGTATTAAGCTCCATAATGACAGCAACTGACAGCACTGCCTCATGCCAAGGAACTTCTATTCTAAATCCACTTGCCCAGATGCTTCTGCTGCCCTATTTTAGGACAAGTGAAAAACATGGAGTCTCTACAACCTAAGCGTTTAGAAAATAAAACATTAATTTGCTTTTGGCAAAGATTGCTTTAAAAAACAATATACAGAATCGTCTTAAGACAGTAATTTTGAGAAGGAAAACCTTCCTTTATGGTCTTTAATGAAAAGGAAGTTGTTTCTCTGCCCACGGCAGGGGTGTTGGAACTTGATGATTTTTAAGGTCCCTTCCAACTCAAACTATTCCATGTTTCTATGATTCTACAATAACCCTAATTTAAAAAACCATACCTGTACAGTCTGTGCACAACTGCTGCATAAAGACGAACAGCAAGGTGCAATGGCTCTGCATGGTGGGAATCAGCTAATACAAAGCACGTTTTAATGCCAGAACAATCAATGCCCACTTGTGGTTCCAGTTACTCTGAATTTAATAAATGAATATAAATTAACTGTAACTCAGGGTCCTTTGACAGGATCTTGCAAGAGAATGGATCCGTTTTTCATCTCCAGCCTCTCAATGTCAATTTAATTGTTGGCACTCATACACAGAGACTGAGGTCAAATCCTGTTTCCAGGGGAGGATCTTCCCAGTTAGAAGTGAAGATCCCACCCAAGACTTGAGGCACAGCCCAGGAAACTGATGCTGCTGGAGAGATGGGATGGACAGTCCCTAGTCACTATGGCACTGTTTCAGAGCAGCAATGCACATTCTGGAAAGAAAACAGTTTTCTGTTTTTTGATTGTGTACAATTACCTGGTGGACAGCAGAATTCCTTGTCATACAGAGATTTTTACCCCCATAACGTGTAATTTACTTCAGCGTAAGCAGTGCATGGGAAACAGGTGCAGTTAAATAATGTACTTTGTTATATACCAAGAGAAACAGCAGCCATGTATGACCTTGTAGTAGGGGGTTTGCAGAGGCAGAATGCTCATTTATTCGCATAAGGTTTTTTATTTAAAAAAATTTAATTTAAAATGTCTAAGGTTTTTTTAAAGCTCATTTATTCTCATGTGTCTCATAAGAAGCACATTATCTATTCTTTTTTGATAACAAGTCTCATTGCAGACACTCCTCCCACTTACACTGAGCTGTGTGAAAGGATGAGAGAGTATCTTCACCATCATCATCATTGGCACTTTTTAAATCTCACTTTTTAAAAATACCATTGGTAAATGGTATTCTGCTGTAGTTCCCAGGTTTCCTTGCAGGGAATGTAACTGCTATCAGTACATTTGCTTCCAGAAAACACATCCTGTATCTAGTAAGCCCAGAACAGAAATCCACCCCAGTCCAAAGATGCAAGATGATTACAACTGGACTGTTCCGACCCTCATTTGCAGTCCCATTTTTTTCCTTAAATAGTGCACTCTAAAAATTATTTCTCAGAAGCTGCAAATACTGTCTCTACAGAACATAAATAAGCCTCATGTATTCAGAATAATTTTTCAACCCCTACAAGCATTCAGAAGAATTTTAGGATCATTTATTAGTCCATTAATGGGGACTAAAACTTTTAACTGACTGGCTCTTGCTTTCAGTATCAATAATGGACCACCAGTGTCCTCCCCACTGAGCTACCAAGCTTTTCACACATGATTATTAAATAACAAGAACATATCTACGAAAATCTTGCATGTGCTTTACACCATTCTCCAGTTCAACAACTATTTCATTAATTACCACTTCTTTTATTTTATTAATTACACCATATCAAATCAGAACTTGACTCCTAGGAAGGCAACTGAATCTTAAATCTTCTGCTCTTCCTTAGTCTAAAAGACAGAAAAACTCCACTTTTTTAGAAGTTTAAAGGAGATGATGTGGTGAGGATGGACTTTTTTCAGCACGAAAGGTCTATCCCAGCTCACAGACTGTCACTCCAACACGCTATGGCTCCCAGCCTTTAAAACTGAAAGGATGCTCTGTATTTCAGCAAGGACAGGCGCAGATGCAGCAAGATGACAGAGTGCAGATCACCTCCCCTCTGTCCTGTCTACATCCGAGTCCCTGTAACCCGAGGAGTCTCCCTCTCCATCAGAGCAGAGCGGTTGGATTTCTCATCAGCCACTTCAAACAACCCCATCAGCTAGGCAATCCTGCCCCGGCTCTCCCGGGAGCGCATCCACGCTCGTGCTGAATTGGGAACGATTTTACTAAAACTCAAGGCATAGTTTGGATAAAAGTAAGTTTCAAATATAGGTTTCAAAAATAGGAGGTTATACTCTAAGGCCAATTCCTTGCCCTAACGAAACAGCTTACAACTGACATTGAGAATGCTGGACGACTGCACAAATTACCCATTTTAAAAACTACTTTTTACACCACAAATTATGCTGACCCCTCCGGATGCTGTTGGCATTGCAAAGTGAATTCCTAATATCTCAGGAATTCCACAGGATTGCAGCTATTTTGGCTCGGGTTTTTTCCGTCCCGCTGTCATGGGGCAGCTCAGCCGCAGTGGCCCCGGCCCCGCGGTGCGGCGGAGGAGCGGGGCCGAGCCGGGCCTGGCGGGGCCGGAGGAGTCCCGGAGGCAAGAGTCCCGCGCCCCCACGGAGGCGATGCGCCGAGCCGGGCCCGGGCCCGCCCCCGCACTCCGCTTCTAGAAGTAGCGGGGGCCGCTGCCCCGGGGCTCCCGCCGCGGCCCCCACCTCCGCTCGAACCGGGCCCACGGCGGGCGCGCAAGCAGCACGGACTCACCAGTGGTGGTAATTCGGGCGACGGAGCGAAGGCCTGTGAGAGCCGCCCCAGCCACCCCCTCAATCCTCCCGCTCCCCTGCACTGGGGTCCGCGCCCGGCCGTGGCCAAGATGGTCGCGGGGCGGCGGCACTCACCTCCTCGGCCTGCTTGCGCAGCGCCTTCTCCCGCTCGTACTGCGTGAGCAGCTGCTCGTTGTCCTCCCGTAGCAGCTCCAGCTCCACCTCATGCTCCTGGTTGTCGGTGAGCACCGAATCCAGGTTCTCCAACACCGTCACTACCAGTGGCATCAGCTCCTTCACCACTTCCTCGTCGTAGCAGTGGATCAGCCGCTCGAACTCGCGGTAGATGCTGTTGGCGAGGCCCGAGACCCGCTCCGACATCACCGACCCCGAGCAGTAATCATCGCCCGGGTACCCCCCCACGCCGCCATCGTCCAGCTGGATCTCCAGCATCCTGCCGGCCGATAGCCCTCGGCCCCGCTCCGTTCGGCCCCGCTCCGTTCGGCCCCGCTCCGTTCGGCCCCGCTCCGTTCGGCCCCGCTCCGTTCGGCCCCGCTCCGTTCGGCCCCGCTCCGTTCGGCCCCGCTCCGCACCCCGCTGACGCTGACACCGCCGTCGCCACCGGGCGCTGCCCCGCCCCGCCCGCCGCGTCAGGATCCCCGAACACCGGTCGGGGCGGAGCGCGGCGGCACCGCCCAGAGCTGCTGGGTCGGGGCCGCCGGCTACCGGTGCTGAAAGCAGGCGCGGCGCCTCAGTGCTTCTTGCGCTGGAGCCACGAGCGGCAGCAGTGATGGCGAGTCGCCCGCGCAGCACACGGTGCCGGCAGCGAGCCCGCCCGCGACCGGGCCCGTCCGCCGAAACAAAGCGCCGCGCACCGGGGCTCCGCGCAAGGGCCCGCGCTGCGGCGTCACGCGCAGGGACACCGGGCCGGAGCCGGCGCATGCCTAGGCCGCGCCGCATCTCGGACACGCACGGGCTCTGGGAGGCGCCTCGGAGACCCGACACACCCGCAGTAGTTGCATTTCCAAGATCGGGCAGCCGTAGCTACTACAGAAAGGCAGACGTGGACCTGTTCAGTCAGGGATGAACTGAAAGCCAGAGGGACAAATTGGCCAGCTCAAGTCCTAAAAGAAAATCCAGAACAACCACCGAATTTCATCAGCAGATTTCTCAAAGCGACAGCAGCACACATCAAATTACGGGCAGCAGCTCCAACACTCTCAGCAGCCTCCAGCACCCTCAGCAGGTGTCACAGAAGTCAGAGTCTGCCACTGTCGAAGTATACCCTTTTCTGACTTAGAGATGGGGCAACTGAGAGGCGTTTCAAAAACTTTTATTCAATTTTCAGTCTCATGTGAAGGGTGAGACAATACAGATGTTACAATTCACACCATTACAATCAGAAGCCAGCTATTTCTTAATTACAATACATTATAAGCGCTTTTTGACCTGTCAGCTTTTGCCACACAATGCTGCTAGTGCCTTAAAGCAAATCATTTAAAATTACCCCTCGTGGGTCCTACTACAATGCACCCTTCATAGTTTTATTTCTCCAAAATATCTAGTTGTCATGGGTTAGCACTGGCCAGATGTTAATGCACCCATGAGTGTATGCTTTTCCTAATGAGCTACTGTAGATATGGTCAAGAACAGAGCAGAGCAGGCTTAAAACTTGAAAATAGAGAACAAAACTTTATTGCATTACATAGGAACAGAAATAGAAAGGAAAACTCTAAACACACACACAAAACATAAATGAAACTCTCCTAGAACATTTCTTGTCCTCTTCTAATTTCCACCCCTTACACCCCTACACCCCTATTACCCTCTATAGACCAAACCCTTGGGTTTTAAATCAAACAATCACCACTCAAAAACTAATCTTCAATTCAGCAAGGGAGAGAGAAGCTTCTCTCACACCACAGACTGCTCTTCAGAAAACACAGGTCTACCCTTTATGTGTTTCCATGTCACCCGTGGCACTGCCCAGAGAAGTCTGCCGTGGTGACACTCTCTTTTCCATGTCCAGTGCTCTCACCACTGTCCATGGGCCAAAGCTGCATATAGGGCTCTTTTAAGGATGCTTGCATGCCGAGCTCTCCCCATTTTTCCCCTGGGGCTGAGGGTTCAAAGAACAGATCTTCCCTGAAGGCAGAGGGCACCACCACACCCTCCCCCTCTCTTCTCTGTTCGCTCCACTCTTAAAGTGCCAGACACTGTAGCAAAAGCAAAGGCAGCTGTATCTACCTAAATGCAGTTTATGTTCAAAAGAGACTTGAGTTCAGTCTATGGTTAACATTATGCAAGAAAAGTCCAGCTCCGACAATTCCCTGCTCATCTAGGGTTCTTTTCCAGTCGTGCTTTATCATCTCGGTCCCAGGCTGTTTTTCTTTCTCTTCTGAAACTACTAGCCATGAGAAGCAATGTCTGGGAGAAAATTTTCCTTCTGCTAAGAAAGAGTTAACAGTTTCTAGCTCTGGGCAGGGTGCAGGCTCAGGCACTCCCAGGCTCTGCAACTCCCACAGGTGCTCAGGTGGCTGGGCATCTTCTCCCCGTGGGGGGGGGTGGGGGGGGTGGGGCGGGGAAGGCACCTCCACAGTTTTCCACCCCTCTATCCTGGACGGGGCCAGCTCAGCTCCAGTCCTGTCTCTTCTCTCCCCAGGGCCCCAGCTTATTTCAGATCGGCGGCTTGGTTCTCTTTAGCCCAGCCACGTGCCCCCCTCCTCCCTCACCCGGCCTGGGTAGGGGAGGAGGGAAACAGTGTTCCTCTCTTGAAAGCAGAGCCAGAAAGAGGAAGTCCCTCTGAGAAGCTTTGCTTTTAACCCCTTGTGTCCTCGGAGGCGTGTCTAACCCCTCAGTTGCCACTGATTGGTTTGACTACAGCCTCTTGAAAAAACTCACTTCCCCTCAAACCAGTACACTAGTCTTAGTTGCAAGGCCATCATTTGAAACTTGTTTCCAGTTCCATTTCTCTCTCAACAATGTCTGTCCTATTCTATGGAATTTCTAAGTCATCACTTTTTATCTCAAAGTTTGCATACAGATAAATACTATGTGAGCCTTCGGTCAAGCTTTGAAAATTCTCTACAAATCCATTTCCCACATGCCACATCCTGGTCTCAGCTGAGTTTAGGCTGTAGAACTGGAGTAAGACAGTAGGAATTAGTCTTCTCTGTATTATTATATACATATATATGTGTATTCTTCTCTGTACTGAGACCAGCCTGGCAGGAGAGAGAAATAAGGATTGATTTGGGAAAAGGCCCCTCACACCTTCATTGGCTTAGACCTCTGAAGGAGAGTGTAATTCCAAAGTCGTGACTAGCAATGACCCTAAAAGCTTCATTATTGCACAAAGGGAAAGAACTTTAACCCTACTCAGAAAGACTGTAATGGGAATATCACATCTCACTGGTAATTAAGAATTTCAAGTTTTATGACTGTTTAGTTCTATGTTACATCATTATAGCTGACTACATGCTGATAGACTATAGATTCAGAGCATAGCAGTTTTTAGATAGCTGCTTTATAGCAAAAATCTATTTGTCTCCAAAAAAAGGATAATTGAAAGGGAAGGAATGGAACAGAACGGAATAGAATAGTACTGAATTAAATAGGTGTAGTTCACTTGGAAGGGTCCTACAATAATTGAGGCTGAGGTGTGTGATGGTTTTTGTGCTTACTCTCTTTTCTTTCTGTGAGATAGACTTTTGGGAGGAAAAAGGCAAAACAGACCCAACTTAAAAGTTGCAAAGATAGCTTTATTAACACACACTAAAGGAAGGAAAAAAAGTAAAAAAATTGAAATATAGAAAAAAGAACATTTGAACCATTCAAAACCCTTCTCCCTTCCCTACAAACTGTTCACTTTCTCACAACCAACACAGAGACAAAACTATAATTTTCAGTCAGTTTTACCATTTAAACATAATCTTCCATCACTTTGGGAGAAGAGTCTCTCTCGGTGTCTCCATGGAATTTCTCCACTGTTCGCTTGAGGGTTTTAACTGCCACAAAAAACAGCTGCCCGGTAAAAAACCCTGCTTCTGTGACCCCTCTCATTAGCAGTTTCCCAAGCTGCTTATGGGTCATGGGTCTAGACTTTTGCATATTAGGATATCACCTTTTAAAGATGCACAAAGGAACAAAGGATTCTTCTTCTCAGGGAACAGAGACCTCTCCTCACTTCTTCACAAGCACAATGGACTTTATCTCTGTTTAAGCATCTTGTAAGATCAATATCATTCAGTCCATCCACACACCTTTGTTCAAAATCTACACACAGGTTTGCACAACATCTCCTTAAATGTATATCCTTCCATGATTTGAAGGGATATGTTAGTCCAGTTTCCATGGTTTACATCCAGAGAAATTACATCCAGTCAGAAATGTCCACTTCCTCAATCTCTCTTTCCTATAATCTTTATCAGTTCTTTCATTGACTTTATATCATGCTGTCTCTTACTTGTTCCTTCCTCTCTTATGGAACAGGTTGGCGTTCTGAAAGCTTCAGCTTGCCCAGAAAGGGTTAAATCTACCCAGGTGTGCGATGGTCAATGTGATCAGCCGCTCTGGGCTTCCCCCCACCCCCTTTCCCTCTCAGCCCAGGAGTCACCGGAGGGCAGGGAGGGGAGAGGGTCCTTGCCCATCCCTCGGTCGCAATCTGGGTGGGCTCGGCCCAGCAAGGCCCAGAGGCGTTATCAGAGGCCCAGCTCCTGCCGCTCCCTCCCGGCCCGGCTGGCTCCAGGCCTCTGGCCGCCTGCCCCTCCGGCCGGTCGGGCCCAGAGGCAGGGCCAGGCCCTGAGCCGACTGCCCCCAAGGGGAAGGGAGCAGCAGGGCCGGGCTGGGTGGGCCTAGGCCGTCCTAAGAGAGTGGCCCAGCTCGGTGTTACCTGTTCGAGTGGCCGGGAGGAAAGGGGAGACTTGGACTCACTCAGAATTTATATGGGTATTCCTCAAAGTTGCATCCAGCTTCCTCAATAGTCCAACAATATGTCAATACCTAAAAATGAACTCTGATAGGTGCCTGTCTCAAAACAATTCCAAGGTCCTGATAGGGAACTGTTTCCACTTAACTGAAAACCAAACTGTGTCAACCTGTTCGAAATTAGGGCCAAGAGAGCTTCTTCTCTTTTCAAAATGCCTTTACTAAAGATTTCAGCCTCGAGGGGTGCACGCCACCGCCTCTACTGTTCTCAGAACAAGGAGGAGATCTGTCCTGTCGTGCAGCAACGGCACCAGAGACGCCCTAAGATCTCCCTGGATGGGTTTAAGTCTACAGGCCTCATTCTGGTTAAGTTCTTTCACTTGAGGGTGACAGGCACAGTTTGTTTCTAGGGGAAGCTGGTGTTGTTCTTCATTCAAGCATATAGTCTTTTTACTTGAGCTGTCCGTTGGTTCTTTGATTTTAAAGAGATATGGTCTTTGGTGAGGTTACGTACCAGATAATTTGCATAAACGGTGCGTGCGATCGCCATGTTTAAAGTACGGGAGGCTGGAGGTGGCATAATACGAAGGACGCGAAACGATGGAACAGCGGGCGGAGCCACGGCTGGGGCAGCAGAGGTGGTTTCCCGACGGTAAGAGGTGTAGGGTACAAAAGGGGTACGAGGTGCGAAAAGGGGTACAAGGAACAAATATAATTAACAGTTAGGAACCATCAGCAAACACAAGTAACATCATTAACATTTGTAACCTCTGTTATTGATTAACTTCAAGTGACCTATAAGCTTGCAAAAGCCTTTGTGAATTTTCTCACAAACCTGTAACATTATAATTAGTTATGGGATGGATCACCAGTAGATCCTGAGGCATTTGAATGTAACAGCCAGATTTTCAAATGTTTCCACACAGAACAGGCCCAGCCAAGCACATCAGAGGCACTGAGTGCATAGATATAAGAAACAAATGTGAAACAAATGTGAAGAAACTCCTGCTCAAAAATTTTAAACCCAGCAAGTCACCCATGCTGGGCCTTGATTCACTCTTTGTATGGGAAACTTTATAGACCAGGAGTTGTACTGTCATTCACAACAAACACAGGATGGCAACATGTGGGATTGCATTTTATGGAAATGGTTTGTTCTGGCTCACCCCTGGAAAATGTATGGTTTATCCCAAGTCTGTACCTGTGGAATTGCATTTTATGGAAATGGTTTGCTCTTGTTCACCCCTGGAAAATGTATGGTTTATCCCAAGTCTGTACCCTCCCTGCAGTATCCTGTATCTGTAACCTCATTGGCTGGAGAATGTTACCGCGCCCCTTTGAACCTCTGTGTTGAGTGCTAACGCAAGGGGTCTCGCCCTCTTTGCCCTTCTTCCCCCTGGAGGCCTCCGGACACTCCCCTTCCCTCTCTCCCCTTCCCTTCCCCCACTCCCGCAGGACCATGCTCCCTGCTTGGAGTGAGGCTCTGAATAAACCCTCATCTGATCAGCATCCCACCGGCATCTGAAGTCTCTTTGCCTGCCAGCACGGGAACACCCATGACCCTAGGACCCAGGGGGCTCTGGGGGGGGGGGGGACCCCCCCGGGAGCCCCCCAAAATTTAAACTACAACAAATGATGCACCAACGTCAGGCAACAGCACCAATGACCCTGAGCCAAGGATGGACCACGGTAACACCGTTCCGGTGCTCAGCGGGACCCCGGCGGCGGAGCAGCCCTGGCCCAGCAGGACCCCAGCGGTGGGGCGGCCCCGGCGGCAGAGCGGCCCCGGCTCAGCGGGACCCCGCCGTGGCGCAGGGTAGTCCCGACGCGGGCCGACGTGTGGCCCTGGCCCTGCCACAGCGCACACGTGGGCCCCAGCACCTGGAGAAGCCGCGCGGAGAACAGGTGCCCCTCCCCCCACTCGGCATCAGCAGCGAGAAGGGCCCCGCACACCGTCGATCAAGCCTGAGCAGCCAATGCCCCAGACAGCAGCGAAAAGAGCCCAAACCCCTCCATTTCCTTCCCATCCCCATGAAGTAGTTTTTACAATTATGCCTTTCTAGTTTTTGTGTGTGTGCATATTGCAGATTCCCCTGTTTTCTGTTTTAGAAAGCAGAAGCCTTTTCAGGTCACGAGGGTAGATCCAAGGGAAGCAGTTTTTGAATTGTCTTCTTGTAAGGCGCAATTCAGTGGTAGACTATTGAATCAGTAACGCTTTTGGGTTATGCTGTCCTCAGTTAGTTCTGAGGGCGACTGATAACCTGATATGGTGTCTGAGAAAGTATTTGACGGTTTTTGTAGGTTTTTTTGTTTTTCTTTTGATGACCTAAAACTGGGGGTTTTTTGGTTGAACCAGTTGGAAAGTGAAAGGAGTGATTTGGCTCAGATCCGTGAGTGTCGGTGACTTGCTGTTCAGGCCTTACAGGATCCTGTGGCAGATCAGTGGCAGCTTGAGTTGATTTAAATTCCTCACTGCCCCTGCCTGGCCCCAATGCGGGAACTGCAGCAGGCCACCTGGAGAATCTGAGGCCATGTGTGGAGCCCGGGGAACTCCACGTATTTTCCTGTCCCTAGAGTGGGAGCAGAGGTCAGCGCTTCAGCCTAAAACTGGGGGCTGTGGTGGTCTGAAAAGCCAGTTGGAAAAGGCTAGACACTATTAGGCCAGTCACGCTGAAAAGGCTCTAACAAATTTGTTAATTTGTTAATTTGTTTCAAATCTTGCAATATAAACCCTGCTTTATTAAATGCATGATTGCATTTAAAGTATTATGAATACAAATGTACAGGTGAACAGAGAGAGAAGCAAGGCAGGCAAAGAGAGAGGTAAGGTTTATTCACTAATTCCGTATTACACTGAACTTCTAACCTCATGAAAAACAGAGAGCATGTAAAAAATTTGTAAAGTTTTCTTGCATTTTGCCCACATACATAAGAAACTGAAACAATTGAAGTGACACAAACTAAAGCCTGTTGAACCACAGAGGCTGATGAGTTAATGGTATTATCCACTATTCTGACTGTAATCCAAACAGGTCCAGCAGGCATCCCTGAGGGGAGGGGATATCAGCTGAACTGCATCCTCTTTTCTACAACAGAATACTGGTTCAGGTCAATGACATTGTTAAAGCTCCTGCTGAAAGACGGTGATTATCTTAACTTAAATTGTACATTAAAATTCACTAAAAGTTCATTCCTATATTTATAATTTAATAAATAACTTCAAGTCTAGAGATGAGTCAAGAAATGGCAGGAATGCTAGGTGCTGCCATGCATGAGAGTTAAAATACCACTTCCAGATGAAAGCTGGCAAGCAAAATACTTGCTTATTCTGTCCCTTTTGGGGTTTTATTGCATCTAGCATAAGAGTTTAGGATTCAAATTGTTATTTGCCTAGCACTAACAGCAAACTAAAAACTGACTGTGCTACAGATATGGAATTGTATTATAGGTGCAAGGGCCTGTTCCTGAAGAGCTTAACTTTCCAAGTAGGCCAAGTAAAGGCACAAGGAATGAGAAATTGATAGAAACACTGAGACTATGCAAGGAAAATCACGATTCTTTTGTAATAACCATATGATCTCAAATTAACTACTGGAATTTTTTTCCCTTGGACAGTTGGAACTTTGCTTTGTGAAAGAATAAGTATTTTTAGGTGTCTTGGTTTGAAAGACAGGTCTGCCAAGGAAGGTGGAAAACTCCCTTGGAATAGAAAATGTGACTCTCTTCTCTCCAAATTATTATACCTCTGAAATTACAGGGTTTTCAGGCAAAGACATAGTAAAAGGAATAACAGTTCTTTACTAGTACATGTATATATATGTATAACAAGGCAAACAACCAACAACAGACAAACAGAAACCCAACCACAGCCTTCTCTCGGCTCCAGGCACCTTCCCCTTTGGCGCAGTTTGTCGCAGCCAGCAGGGGCGCTGATGGCTCCCATCCAGGCAGGGCAGGTGCGGTGATTCCCCCGCAGCTGCAGGGGGTGCTGTGGTGCCAGCTCAGCCGCTTTTCTACACGGCGATGGCGACTCAGCCGGCGGGGCAGAGAGAAAAAGGGCATTATTTACGTGAGAAACAACCCTTCACTTTTAAAAATTCCAAAAGTTTATTAAAAACCATAACAAAGTACAACAAAAGACTGATTAAGGAAGAAGAAATAACACCTTTGAGAGTTTGGTGATCCTCCACCACGTGCTCATCTACAAAATGACTGCTCCGCCTTTTATAGCCCTGGTGCCTCCCAAAGTCTGTCAGTCAACTTCTTTGCCATGCATTTGTGGAGACTACTTTCTTACAGCTTCATTGGAGCTCAAGTATTATCCTGCCATGCTTCCTAGTAACAAACCTTCCCCGACAACCCAGGCTGTCCGCTGGCAACAAGATGGGACAGGGAGGGGACTATGGGGAGAACAGAGGGCATCGAAACAACAAACAATAACATAACTATACGTCAGTAAAACTTCTCTTAACATACACGCAGTATTCATTTCTTAATTGCAGGAGCCAATCATCATATTACCCATCTATAACATTTACAAACCCGCAGGGGCAGCCGGTCCTAGTGCCCCTCCAGTTGAAGAAATGGGCTGTAGCAGGAACCTCAGAGTGCTGGCTGGAACAGCAGAGGTGGGCACACCCAGGATGACAAACAACATGTAGCAGAAAACTCCGCAGCTTTAGCAGGAGCTGCAGGAGTCAGGTGGACGCAGCGTGTTGGGCGAGGGTGTAGCAAAAAGGCCCAAGGCAGCGGCAGAAAGCAGTGGGCTGGGCAGCAGCAAGCAGGCTTCTCCATAGCAATTGCCGCACGTACCCACAAGAAACACCCTCCAGGAAGAGGGAAGGGTTTGGAATCCCGGGTTTTCCCTGGAGGCACCCGAGTAGATAGTTGTACTGGTTTGAAAGCAAAACCAGTGAGACTCCAAGTCAGAAATACAATTTAATAGAGAGAGAAAAAACAAACAACAAAAAAGGTAAAAATAAGATAAATGCAATAGTACAAAGGACCACTGACAGAGTCAGAATGCAAACCTGACACCCTGTTGGTCAGGGTGTTGGAAGCAGCCCAAAATAAGTCACCCTGGAGTGACAGATGTGGCTCCGTTGAGTTAGAGATGATCCTCAAAAAAGGGTCCAGTTGTCCTCTGGGAATCCAGTGGAAACAGGCTCCCTTGGTGTTTGGGGTTGCAGGTTTTATCCCGGTGGAAAGGCTTTGGCTCCTCCCACTGGGTGGAGCATCTCACAATGGAATGAAGTAATGTTATCAGTCATGTGAGAGGCCTTAAATGGCCCATTGACACGTGATATCCTTCAGAGGAGGATGGGTGGAGGAAGAGATAAGAAGGGACTGCCTTATCTGGTGTTATCAGATGTCACATTAACAGAAGGCATCTCCCCTCTTTCGACCCCTAGAGTTACAAGAGATAAAGAACAATATCTCCCAACTGGCTTCAACAGATGAAAATAGAATACACATTTTTGGTTACACTTTTCAACCCAAGACAATGGTGAGGGTCCTTTCCAGTCAGGTTGGGTGTTAATAAGGTCCCAGTTCAATGGTTCTTCTTACAAGCAGACCCTCACCTCTGGTAAGGAAGAAAGCAGGCTGGACTCCACAGTGGCAGCAAATTCCCCCATGGTAGCAGCAGCTTGACTGTTCGCCTCTGATCCCGAGAGTGAGAGGGAAGAGCTGAGCCCAGCCACCTGACCCCCCAGACAAGATAACTGGTGATTATAATATCTTAGGCAACAGATGGGAGAAAATTCCCCGGTGGAGGGGGGGGGTGGTGGGTGGGTGTGGAATATTAACATTAGGTTTCCACTTTGATAGCACACAAGCATGGAAACTATGATACTGTTTTTAGTACCTAGAATTCACCTTCAATTAGTATTGAGCTGAAATTCAAGGTGGCGTTTCTACAGAAAAAGATGGACCACAGTACCATAGGACAGTTGTGGTAGAGGAAGGATTTACATTAATCAGGTTTTCTTTACAAGTGATTATTCTTGTTTAAAAATACATGGACAGCAGGAACTACTTGTGCATTCTTTCAATAAGGCAGTATCAGGAGACAGGCTTTAGCTCCAGGGATGGGAGTGTGTAAAACCTTTTTTAAAAGGTTTATATCTGTCTAGAATAAGAACTTGTTAGTGGCATTCCTATTTAAAAGTTTAAAAGGTATATGTGATTTAGCTTCAAATTGTCAGGAAAATTAATCCACAAACACCAGATGTTTGTCTTGAAAGGACACAGAGGAGTCCTGTAACTTTATTTGAATAAAGGGAGAGGCCGTGGGGCATTTCCCCTGGGGTCACTCTAATTTTTGGAGGACACAGTCTCCTTTTTATGCTAATTTCCCGACCTCTTGTCCCTCTCTCTTTCCCCTTTGGCTGAGGCACTTGAGAGGTATAGAATTTCTGAAACGCCTAATACCTAAGACTTCCTTCTAATGTATAATCCTCCCTTTGTCTTTCCCTTGTGTTGCTCAATGGAATTCTTTATGGAATTTACGGTTCTCATTGTTTCTTTCATCTTAGTATCCAGTTTTATTTGTCAGCAGACCTACAGTTTGTTTGTAAAGACATTCCATTTATCAATCAGTGGAATCCTTCCCACTGTTTATCTCTCAGTATCTAGCTTTATTTACCAGCAGACCCACAGTTTGTTTGTAAAGACAAGTCTCTCATTCCTTTCAAAACAGTTTAATGTTCATCTCCCACTGCAGAAACTTCTTCCGTATTTGTTAAGGTCAAAAAAACCCATTCTGGTGGTTTTAGAAAACCTCATTCATCAAATAATTTCTGAACTGGTGGCGGTGACTGGTGCTTTGCCAGGGAATGTGTGTTACAGAGATCGTCAGCCTTCATTTTTAAATAGACAACCTGCCATATATCTTGGAAACCATTACCAGTGTTTCCACCTTAAAAGTTTTTATTTTTAATTTACAGCCAGAGGGTGAAAGGAGTTGATCAATAGTTAACACATGTAACCATAAGTAACTAGTAAGAGTCAGTAAATATTAATCACAAGCTTAAGAAGCAGGATGTGCCTTAGCCTTGTTAATAGAAACAGAATGTACCTTGTCAAGATAAAAAGAACAAAACCTGTTGAAACTGGTGCAGAAAACATTGAACCAGCCAGTGAAGGAATGTGCATGCTTCAGAAAGAAAGGTGAAAAGTGCAAAGTAAGGAAGACTGCATGAGGTCGTAACTCCAAGTCTTCCTCAGTGCGACCACCAGAGTCCACTGCCCTTGAGAGTCACGTATGCTAATATTAATGACTTCTGAGAAGTTAATTTGTATAACTACTCCTATCCCAAGGAATGTCAAGAATCTGCATGACATTTAACCATACATTGTGCTGTGCAAAGTGCTGGGTGTACGTGGTAGGAGCGATCTCCCACGTAACCAGCACCGAAAAAAGCAAATACCCACCTCACTGAGTAGTCTCTGAGGGGACTCTTAGCTCAGCGTTTGAGTGAATCAAGCATTTCTTAGAGGATCCAGGAGCTGTCTCAAATCAGACATCATCCTTGTTATGTATGCAGAGACCACAGACTACTATTTGTTTGTTCTGTTCTCATCTGATTGCAGACTCTGTATAGTTTTCTACATTATTATACAGAGTTTCTATTAATTAAATGGGCTGAAAAAAATAGATAAAACTATGGGTTGGATGCCTTCACAACCCAAGAAATTTTTGTATAGACTGTGTCCATCTGAGCACTCTATCATCGTTTTGCAAACAATACTCTCATTAGTCAAAATGTAATTAAAGGCTTCACTGTAGCATGTTGCTTTCTCTAACCAACAGAGAAACAAGTGTGTACACTGGTTTGTTCTCCTGATAGTGGAGGGTCAAAATGATTTCTGCATGACAAGCAGTTAACTGTGGGTAGTGGAGAGCAAGAAGACGCAAGGCCTGAAACCTGACGCAGCCAGGCCTTGGAACAAACGTCAGCTTACTGCAGCCAGCATCATACTATTGTTTTAACTGAATCGAGTGTGACTTGAGCCCAGGAGATAATTGGGAAACATTGTCTTAACCAAATCAAGTATAACTCAGGGTAAAGCATAGGTATGATTTGAGACAGTAATTAAGGATTTAGGGGAGCCAGAAGCTAGGGGTGGGTGCTAGTTAATGCACGTGTAACTTGAAGGTATAAAAATCACAAAGCAACTTTGTATCCTTGGGCACAAGATTTGGGCGTCCCCATCGCCCCTGTGTCCCATGCGCTCTAATAAAGAACCGCATATGATCGCCTTTGTGTGGTTATATGTTTTCCTATGCTAACACTCTCTAATCCTTTATATTGCTTCAGTGTGGTAAGTGACACTGGTATAAATGTGCACAATAAACAACATAAAAACAATGTCCAACCAGGCAAGACTGTGAAAATACCAAGCAGGATAGCAGGCTGCTGGTCCATGTTCAACACTAATGGTACATCAAGGAGGTGTTTGGAAATATCTGGCAGCACTGTACCCAGTGCCTCAGTGTGCAGAGGATGGGGAAGGAAAAGGAAATGGGAAATAGAAGGGGAAAGAAAGGAAAAGGGAAGGGGAAGCAGAAGGGGAAGGGAAGTCAGACCTTGTAGGGAAGGCTCAGGAGAGGTTTTGTTTAGTTTTCATAAAACATTAGTTAAAGCAACTTTCATTCTGGGTGAAACCACTGAGATTCACAAACACGGATTTCTCCATCCCTGAAAGCAACTCCAATTCTTTCTTCACAGTCAATTTTATTTAAGTTCTTTAAAGAGCATAAAAAAGCAGAGGTGAATTCACTATAAGTGCTGTGATTCTGTATTTGAAATGCTTCAGATAGTTACATTTTTTACAAGATTTTCATCAAAACAGATTTATAAAATTTTCTATAATTTTTTTCAGTCAGCTGATTTGATGAAGGTTAAAAGTGCCTTGCTCATTACTGGGCTGAGGTGGTTTGGCAACAGAAGTTTTCTCCTCTGCCTCTCTTCCGTATGCTTCAGTAGTATTTCCTGGACAGTGTTAAAATGGCATCTTTGCCTAAATATTTTTGCCACAGTCCCTCAAATTAGCACATACCCAGTTACTGTCCACCTTTTGATCTGTAACAATAAGCTGCTGGACTTATGCACTACCTACCTGGTCCCCAGCGCTCACACCTGAAGGTCCCCCAAGAGCTCTGTCAGGTATCAGGAAATGATGGGTGAGTGGTGCGGCATTCCCTTTGAACAGCATTGTGCTTATTGCCAAATCCTAAGCGCAGTGGGATCTACTCCGAGGAACTGTAGGATAACAGTCCTGTCTTCCAGCTCTGTGTTCTACTAGTTCTCATTGCTGTGTTATTGTTATCAAAGTGCGCTTTTCAGGGAAGATGATAATCACATTCACAGTGGATAGGAACACCACAAGTGCATGCCAAGTGTAAGTTCAGGGTTGGTTTCTTTCTATTAACTTGCATGTGGGCTTTGTTAGTTTTTTCATGCATATTGAATCGATGAGTAGGTCTCGAATTGAAGGTAAAAAAGATTTCCTGAATAAGGCCAAGATGCTCTAGCCTGCTGATCTTAGACATTTTACTCCCTGCCCTATACAGTGTAGAGTGGACAGAAAAAGCAAGCTATGTTATATCTAAACCATGGCCTCTGCTAGGACAGATATCTCATGCTAAACTAAGAAAGAGCTAAGAAGTGTAGTAAAATATGCAGAAGCTCATGATAATCCCAGAAACGCTGGGTGCTGTTAAATGTTTATTAGAAGCCCTTCTGCACCCCATAGCCTTCCATCCTGTGACAGATAGATGAACACAGTAGGATGGGAGATAGCCAATGGCACTTTTGTGCATATATTTGGTACCAGCATGCTGCTTTCTTCGCCTGTCCTGGACTTCAGCCCCCAGCCTCTCTTTTCCTGCTGTACTCTCAGCTGAAAAGCTGCAGGTGCAGACAGGCCTGGCTGGGTGTTATAAATAAATATGTAGTCATTGGCTTTCATTAGTATGTATTGGCTTTTGCAAATTCTTATTAATCACAACAATTTTAATATAGTACGGTTGTAATCACTTTAAACTACTTTATTATAGTATAATCGGTTAGCTTTTGTAGCCAATGCCCTGCATAGCGTGTTGTGTGTACACACACACGCACACATATATATATATATGATATATATATATGATGATATATATGTGATATATATTACAGCTTAGGCTTTTGAAAAATATTACAATAAAGACTATGTGATGTTAAATGCTTTTATTTGTGTAACTGTCAATGGTAAGAACAGCTCAGATAATAGTGTAAGACAACTATGTTGATTCAATGTACTTGTAGAGTATCTTATCTGAATAACATTGACAAGAACCAAAAAAACCCAAAAAAAACCACCAAGAAAAAAATACAAGGAATTTACTATTACTGACTCTCCAGGTTATCATGAAGTGTCAAACAACTGAATGAAGAAAAAAAAAATCATCTACAATGAAATGTACATGGCATGAAGACAAGTCAAAGGTCGAGTTGAAATAAATGAGGAGATTGACTCAGCCACTATATCAAGCAACAATCAATTTATTAATTCATTAGTTCAAATGATAAAGTGTGAGCAAAGCAGCGTGGCACTGGGTACAGTGGAGTGGGGTCTCCCCTTCAGCTGTACACCAACTGTTAATTCTTGCTGGTATTTATTGAGCATGTTCATAAGCATTTCTCATCAGGGTTTTTTTCTGTTTCTAGTTTCTAGTTTCTAGTTTCTAGTTTCTAGTTTCTAGTTGTTCCTAGTTTCTGTTTGTGAAGTCGGATATCTATACCTTAGGGTTGAAAATAAGTCTTATTTCTGTACTCCGTTGTGATCAGTTCCTATTTGTGACATCGAATTTCTGTACCCCGGGGTTGTGAATCAGTGATGGTCATGTTCATTTATCCTTCTCAGAATCATACACCTGCAGTGGTGATGTCCAGCTTCCTTTTCCAGGATTGTAGCTTGGGATAAAATTACTTCCCTCCTTTGTTTAGGTGATTACAAATCCTTCTACATTTTCTAAAGCTATAGTTCAAAACCTCTTATTACAAAGCAGCTTAAAGCTTATAATAATTTTATTTTCAAAATTAAATAATAATACTTCTGCATTCTTCTATCTTACATGTTAAAGGCCTATAAAATTCATATTAACTAAAACCCTAGAACTTATATTGTGAAAACTTTAAAGCTTACATTATTCACTTATAAGCAAGCAAAAATATTTGTTCAAAAGCCTCCTTCCATGTCTTTTCTGGTTGTTTATTAAAGCTCATTTTTATAACTGTCCTATGGCCACGTTCCACACATTTCACAATTACAACTACACAGGCCATCTTTATCTACCTGACACAAAACACAACCCCACATTTCACAGAGTCAAGCAAAAGAACTCCCGAAACATATAAACTCACAGGAATGTTTAAATATGTATAAATCTCATAAATATGCAATTAACCAATGTAATGAAAAAATATATAAGAAAATTGTTTTACGCTAACTGCAGTGCTTCTGGCAGTTTGCCAAGCACCCCAGCACTTAGTACTGTCCCTTTTATCCCTTATTAAACTTTTCAAAATTTCAAAGAGTCAACCCTGTTTCTCCCATTGGGGACAATTTCTTCAGGCAGGAAGGTGCAGGTGCATACATCTTAGTGCCTCAAAGATTTACAGCAACTTCCCCATTTATTCCATTGCTTCGTATAAAGCAACGTGTCTTGGTTTAGAGACAACTTTAGAGAAAACGCTCTGGAATTAACGTTTCCTCTGAAGAGAAGGGTTTCGGCAATCCATCCTGCCAATAAGAAATTAATGTTAGCGGATGACAGTGGAAAAAACAACCGTTTACTGACAAACCAAATGCACAACCGACACAAGGAGAAAAGTGAATAAATGCTAGATATAGAGTTGTCAGAACCTTATCCCACACAAGCACTCACACTGGAACAACAACAACAACAGAAAACCACAACAAGAAACAACCAAACCAAACTAAACCAAACAAAAAAACCCCCAAACCCCACAAAACCAACTAACAAACAAAACCACACACACACCAAAAAAAAACCCAAACCAAACCAACAACAACAAAAAAAGCAAACCAAAAAATCACCAAAACATGAGGGAAAGAAAAAAACTCAATGACTGACCACATGGCGGGGAGGAGGGAAAAAAATGGTGATGACTTTTGTCTCAGGGAAGAAAAAACCCAACAGGTTCACACAGCAACTCAGGAAAAAAAAACATATGGGAACCTGGTAAGTCTCTGATGTTGGTGTCCTCTTCACAGCAGATGAAGCAGGTGGATTTAGGCATTTGACTCTATAGTATAGAGTGGACAGAAAAGTATAGAGTACAGTACAGAGTGATGCTGGATCAGCTTTCCTGAGGTCTGGGTCCAGGATGGACCGGCCGCTCAGCTTCCTCGCTTCTCCCTGCTGCCTATGGTCCTCTCTGACCTCGCACCAAATCAGACCAAACAGATCAGGAGGGAAGAAAACGGCCACCGAAGGTTTGTTGCCACAGTCTCAAAGGCCAAGGCAAGGGAATTTTTTTTTTTTTTTGCCTAAGCTAACAAAAAACCCCAAGCAACAAAGAGAGTCCACTTAGCTCAGCACCACAGACGCCTGGAGAGTGAGGTTTGAAAAAGCTCGCCCAAGAGCCCCAAGGCTCCCCCTTTCCCCAGACTCACCTTAAAGCTGCAGCAAGCATTTCTGGGCCTAGAGCAGATGGTCAGGGAACAGAAAACCACCCTAAGACACAATGTATGAGGCAGATCCGACTCTAGCAGAGGGACCAGAAACCTCAGCTGCATCTAAAACAGACCTTCAGAATAAATTTCAGGTGACAGACAGATGCTCAGGTATGGCAATAAAGGGTGCAAAACAAGTGCCAAAGAGTCAAGTTGCCACCTTAGAGGCTCAGCAAAAAGGGAAATTCTCCTTCTGTGACAAGAACAAAGAATATAATTAACTAACCTACATTAAGGTCTGCTTAACTCGGTGCCATAGTAAATCCATAGTGATTTTATGTCTGTGCTGAACCCGTAGGCAGGATGGTCTCTAAGCTAGCTGGGATGAGCTACAGCAAATGGAGCAGCGATAACAGGAAAGGGGATTTATTAATTATGTGAAAGAGAGCTCTCATAGCAGCAGGACATTACTGGACAAAAAGAACAGCTTATCTTTCAGACACTGAAGTGAACGAACAGACACCAGCATAGGGTATTCTGTCACTGTGAACCCTTCTCCTTCCTACTACTTGAAATGAACAGGGCTTATGCCTTAAATAATATTCAGCTCTTTATTAAAGCCATCAGCTGGGTGGTAGAGCCCGACAGAGATTTTCATGCTGCTGTAGCAATCCAGAGGAGCAGGAAATGTCCCAATTCATCACCCAATTGCAACCAGTAGGTGTCAGCTCTTTATTCCCCTGGGAACAGCTAAGAGCTCTCTCTGGTCAACTCTGAGAAAGCAGAATGGTGCAAGTCTGTCGCTGAAGTGCAAGGAGGCAGATGACAACTCTTCACCCTCATGGAAAAGCCTCGAGAACTTCCTGCTCTGTCCCTCGAGCTGGCCTAGTCCCCATGCTTGTCAGACTCTTAAGAGATCATGGCGAGTTTTCAAACCAGGCCAGGGGGGTGCATCCACCTCCTCCTCGGTGAGAACATCACCTGGATCTTTTCACCGTGTCCAGTCTTCCATCTTGGGGTGCCTTTCATCCCCAAAGAACTCTCTCCCAGCATGCTGTGTGTTCGTCTTATTTGCATATGCCTTCTTCGAGTAGGCAGCGTGGGGGGGGGGGCTGGGTGAGCTCCGATTACAGTAGATACAATCAGGACAATCAACTCGCTTTTAACGTGCTAATGCAGGACCGGCAAGACAGCTGCCCTACAGCCTCCGTAAGGACGGCGGGACAGCCCCGCCACGTCCCACCATGGACGGGGATCACCCATCCCTGAGGCGCCGGTGCACTGGCGCCTCCCATTGCCCCCTCCAGAGCCCCGTGGAACCACGCTCGGCACTCCCCCTGCCCAGCCACGGCTCCCGCCAGCAGCGACAGGGCTGGGTGGCAGGGGCTGCCACACCAGTTCTGGTGGCTGCCACACCAGCTCCGGTGGCTGCCAAGGCATCTCCCCAGGGCAGGGCCCCGCCTATGGCGGCGGGTGTCCGGCAGCGGATCCGTCAGGGCTGGGACGGCGGCAGCAGTGCCAGGAGTTCTGGAGACATAACCCCGCCACACCTCGCGCTACGGCAGCTACACAGGGGCAGCCTTTGGAGCACCCACGCTCACCGAGAATTCGTTCATAACACTACTCATTGCATGCTTTGGGATTTTCCTCCCTTCTGGCCCCGATGTCAGCAGCACATATCACTGACAAGCCTCTGACAGCAGCCAAGAGAGATCTGGCAGCAGAATATCCCCTGGGGACCCAATGAGCCTGAGAGAAGACATGGGCTGGTCAGTGAGAATAACACTCAGCCATTAGAAGGAGATGGCAAAGTATGTTAAATGACTACATAATAATCCTCCTGCTGCCTCTGTTTTCAGAGGAAATATGCATTTTATTGCAAAATTAACACCTGACAAAATAAAATCCCTTCCCTGCCTGAAAACATTATTTTTACTATAACTGTACTTTAACCCGACTATTCATGACTGAAGAGAATTTTTATTTTCAAAAAAATGTAATACATGTCACAAACTAAATCTGTTTTCTCTCACATAAAGCAATCACTTGGGAACAGAATGCAAATAATGAAATATACTTCAATAAGTTAAGTGTTAAAGAACTGTTCAGAACCCTTGAGTCCCTGAGACTGACACCTTGGTGATAGAAAATCCAGATAAACAAGAGGAAGCATATAGCAGGAGAGATTGCCTTTTTTCAAATAGAAAATTGAATCTATTAAATCAGAAAACAACTGGCACAAGAAGGTCAGGGGCAAGAGGATGATTTGATATTACTTTCAGTGAGCTTTCTGTAAAACTTACATTAAAATTACAATTATCTGTGTTATAGATACATATTATAAAGTTGGCTTTTTGCAAATATTAAAATGAATGCTATATGTATAATGTTGGAAGGCTTTGTTGTATTAATATAGTTTCTTTTATATTCTGCTATTGACAGGACTTAGAAATGGTAGTGTGATGAATGTATATATATTTTTTAGGTTATAGCATAATATTAAAACAGAAACTGTGTGATGTAAGATGCTTTTTGTAGCTAACTCAGAAAAATGGGAAAGATAGTCAGGAAATTCCCCACATTCCTGGATTATCTGGATAAAGATAACAGTACACACACCAAAACTCCAAAAGAAGAATTTATTGATCCTCTGTTATCAGGGAGTGGGAGACAACCAAGTAGAGTCACAAAGAGATTTATCTGCAAGAAGTAATAAAATGCTGAATTGGGGTGGGGCGGGGTGGGGGGGGGGGGTGTTTGAAACCAAGAGAACGTGTAAACTCAAAGGAATGTTTGAATAATGCCTTAAGGTCTTTAAATATGCAACATGCTGGTCCTTTTAAAGAAGTATTCTGAGATAGTAAAGTGTGCTTCTGGCAGTATGCCAGACACCCTAGCTGAGATCCTTTGCTTTGTTTCTGTTTCCTAATTGTCTTATTTTTTTATTAAACATTTTAAAAAATTTACCAAGGAAGTGAACCTCATTTTTCACAATCTGTCTAGGTTTCTATGAGAGCACTAAAACCAGGTCTTCCAAGACCTGGGAAATAACAAAAAATCTAGAAAATCTAGCTGCTTCTAGAAAATAACAAAAGTGCTCCAGTTTTGCAACAAATTTACAGTCTAGGAAAAATATTATGACGATACATTTATAGATGCGCAAGTGAAGGACCCAGGTAATAGTTCAAATGAAAATCAGAATGACTGAGCATCCATAAATTCAAATTAGTAATTAAGATGAGTGGGATTTGACAGAACAGAAGAGGCCCAATAGCCAGGAGACAATACCAAACTCATAGATATCCTTACAAGGTAGAATCTAAGGCAAATCTTAAATAAACCATTTTCTGACAAATATGCTCCAGGATTTACAAGCCATCATGGATCCTCCTCATCAAAGGGTTTCTTCAAGGATGGTTTCCATAGATTGTGTTCAGAATCTCCGTCTTACTTGTCAGCTAACTTATTTTTCTTATTAAATATTAATCTTCTTCCTTGAAGCAATAATGGAAGAAGAGCACTCCTCCTCTGTTTGGATTGGTCTGGTTCTTGTCCCACAATTGCTGTAAGTGGATGAGGTTTCTTATGCACTGCTGGTTTTCCTTTTATTTTTTTTGCTCTCCTTCCTCTATTTCCAATGCAAAAGCCCACACCTCATCTACTCCATAAGGGCTTGTTACTAGATACAGGATGGAAGTAGCAACACTCCTCAGGTTCTGATGGCAAATGCTGTTGTTCAAGGTTCAGACTGACATCCCAAATGACTTCTGGATCATAAGTTTTCAATCAGTCATGTCTATTACATCTGAATTATCTCTTGGGAAGTTCTCACAACCATACAGATGCCAGAGTTGCTGACGTGCAGATTCAGGAGGAAGTATTAAACCTGGCCATATTAAGAAAATTAATGGATGAAGCACCTGAAATATTTTCATGCTTGTCCCTTTCCTCACTGAAGACAGCCTAATCTAGATACAGGGTAGCCTGAAACTGTACAAATATTCATGCAATCATTACAAATCTCTCATGGGTATCTGATCTCCCCACCACTAATCCTATATCCTCACTCTCACGAAGGGCTTAGAAATCAAACTCATTCCCAATCTATATTCCAGATGACTTAGGAGCTGGTACTAAAGAGGGGGAAAAAGAGTAAAATTAAAAAACTGATTTAATTCTACACAAGAAATTCACACAGGCTGTTATCCAAGGATTGAAAGGAGGGAGGGGGCAATACATCATAAATGTGAAAAATACATATAATATTTCCATATATATAACATGCAACATTATGCAATATATGTAATGATAGATACTCCCATATACACATACAATATATACCAAAAGTATTTCTAAGATATATGTATAGATACAGATATATACATATAGATATAACAAAATGTTTCTGGAGGAAAAAATTGGTAAGTGCGTGTCCAGACTCAATATGCAAATAAATCCAGTATCTCAAAGCCATTATTTACATTGCAGGATGCTGATACATTTTTCCTATTCATCCCTTTGGCATCACAGTGAGTTTTATTCAGCATATTTTTATAAGAGCTGTGGCTGGAACACAGGCTCCTGAAGTGGATACAAACACCAGCAGTGGCACAAACAGAGGTTAGAAGCTCTACAAAGCTTGGCACAGAACAGGGTCCCGCTCTCCTAAGCAGTGTTGGAACACCTCCCCACCTGAGACCTGCAGATCACTAGAAAAGCTCTAAAGCTCTAACACTAGTTTTCAAATCAATCACACAAAGGATATACATGGTTTTATACATACGTACATACATACACACTATACAAATTAATGTTTTCATACAAAATTTGCAACGTTTATATATGTATAAAAGCATATACATCTATATAAATGCTATTGTTATCCAGACACTTTTATTTTTCCTAAATGCTATTATAAAACCTTCTTGTTTGGCCAAAAGAAATCCTTAAAAGATCTGGTTCATAGTGTACTGGGTTTAGCTGGGAAAGAGTTTGTTTTGTGCACAGCAGCTGATACAGTGCTATACTCACGCTGGTGGGGAGAACAGTGTTGGTCACACAGCCACACTTTCTTTAGCTGATCAGAGACGTCTCAGGCCATCTGGCATCATGTTCAGCAAGTAAGCTGGGGAGGAGGTTTAACCAAAGTAACCATGGTGATCATTGCCTGGGATCAGGTGGAGATCAGTTGGTTGATGGTCAGTGATTGCTTATGCATCACTTGGTGGGGTTTTTCCCTTTGTTTTTGTTCCCTTTCTCTTATTTATATTCTGTATCTCAACCTACAAGGCTTTGTGGGTTTTTTCCTCACTTTTGCCCTTCCAGTTCTCTTCTCCATCGCACTGGGGGATATGAGTGAGCGGGTGGGTAGGTGGCTGCCCAGCACAGCTGGGTAAGGACATGGGTTGGCAGCATGAAGCATCATCCTCACATAAGACAATAATGCTGTTTCAGCATCCTCCACACCTGCAGATCAAGGAAGGAAGAAATCACAGGGCAGGGCAAAATAAAAACTTCAACATGGCAGCAGAAGTGAACAGACTTTGAGGATACCTTGTAGACTGACTCTTCACAAGTCAGTTGCTCCTGAAATTATTCTTGAACTATTACCAGTAGACATTGTTGAAAAACTTTTGTTTACAATCACATTCCCTGCTGTGACCTTTGATCCACTGGCACAAGGGAGTGGGAAGAAACTCCTGAGTTTACAAATCCTGCTGCCAGCTGTGAAGGACAGACTGACATGTCACAATCTTGCTCGTGTATTTCCCGAGGTCTGTTTAAGACTAGGTAATGCACTGGCTTGCACAAGTGCCATTGAGGGGTTTGCCTTACTGATGGTTCTTTATGCCTCATTTGGCTAGGAAATACTCCCCAAATGGAAAGAGAAATATACTTACCCTTTTAGTCATACATGGGCTTGGGGTGTGGGGTATGTTGTTTTTCCTTGTCATTGGCCAAGACCCTGCTCCTGTGATATTGAGTGTGGGAAATATGGTTATTTAATTCATGTTTTATAAATAATTATAGATTGGGAACTGTGATATATATTATATAACGATATGTATGTGTCTGCTCAACCCGCACGTTTCACGAACTTCTGGAAAGCACCTCCCTGATCTTCCGGGTTCCAAAAATGGAAGGTGAGAACGACTTGCCCCTGCCTACGTGCAGCTCAACTCATCGGGACTCGCAACGGTCAAACGCTACGTGCCAGCAAAGGCGTGCCAGCAAGGACTTACACCGGTCATCACACACCTCTACGGCAGTTACTCAAAGCAAGGACTAACTCTGGACATTAGCATTTGAATGTGCCCAGGGACCCTTTCGGGATTTAATGTAAATAAAGTTAATGGTCGATGATTAGAGAAACAATGGGAGGAAAGTTGCCGAGGGGGAAACTAAGTGTATTTAAGTTGGGTCTTTAGGTGGGCAAGTTTGTGAACCCAGCTAGAGACAAGGCTGCCAGGTCCTGTGTCTCTGGGGTCACCCTTGGCTCTACTTTTCCCGGGAGAACTTCGGTCAAGTAAGTTTGCTGTTCGTGGGGTTCGTATTGTTTTGTTTTTATTGTTTGAAATTGTTATAATTTGATTCTAAATTTTGTGATTTGGATGTTAATAAACCAAACTATTGAATTTGGCAATAAATTTGTCCTGGCGTTTATAACAATTTTGACGCCCAACAGCGGGGCCAGTTTTGAATATTCTACGGATCCCTGCTTCTGACCGGGGGGCGCCCCGCCGTAAAAAGCGGCCTGGCAGAGCGGGTAAGTCCGGAAGAACGAACTGGCTTTACGAACCCAGAACCCACAACAGCAAAGGGATTAGGCATTAGGACAAGCTAGCTTGGGGGGGCTCGGGAACTCAGCAGGGGTTTTCCCCTGGAACCGCGGTATTGTTTCACTCGTAAAAATCTAAGTGCACGAAGAATCCACGCAGGAAAAGGACCGTAAGTATAGCGTGGTTGAGTGGGGGTGACCAAGTGCTTGAGAACGTGTATGTGTGTGTGAGTGTGTGTGTGAATGAGACGTGATTTATCACGAAGCGAGAGCGGACCTTAAGGTCGCGTTTCCGCTGCTCCCGCGAGGGACACGGCCGACCGACGGGGAAGCGATTGGAACGTGTGATATTTCGCTTCGTGTGCGAGTGCTACCCGACGGGGTGGGGGAGGTCACCAGGGGGTCCTGAAGGAAAGAGGACGTCCCTTTTTGAGTTCGGGGACGAGTAAGCCTTCTTGACCGCGACCAGGGGGGTCGCTTAATTTTTTCAGTGGCGGTTACAGAGCCCCGCCGTTAACCGAACATCCACGGAACGGTCATCCGCTGGATCATTAAGTTAACGGCATCGAGTTCGGAAACTCGGGATTTAATTTTTGGTATCCCATAACTTCTGTGCCACGGGGAGTATGGGATCAGATCTCAGCAGAGATTGGGAGGATTCCTTAAGGGAAACCTCAGCGAGGGCTGCTCTTGAAATTCCTCGGAAAAATCCATTAGGAAAGTTGTTGCAAGGTTGGCAAGAATGCCCAATTAGGAGAGGAGCATCTAAAGATCGGATGATTTATTTGTGTATGAATGTTTGGGGAGGAAAGGAGATAGGACCTAATATTATATGGCCTGTGTTTGGTACTTTTGACGAATGGGCGTGGGAAGCTCTGTGGGAACATGTAGCGAAGAAGAAAAGGAGAGAATTTGAGGAATTGGCATATGTTCTGTTATGGTATGAGGTACGAGTAAAGCTGTGTTCTGAGGAAAGGGAAACACGGAATGAACTGGACTACGAGATAAACTTCTCTCACGGCTCGGTGGCCCCCGTCCTGCCAGCCCCTACCCCTACCACTTCCTCCTCCCCGGCCTTCTCAGGGGCAGAGTTAGCACTGCCATCCGAGACCCATGCGGAGCCCCGAGCTCAGCGGCCACTCCAGAAACCTCCCTCCCGTTCAAGGAGATCCCCGAGAGGGAATCCTGCCCCCGTTTCTGGTCCTGACCCCGCACCTCGGCCACCGACGCTAAAATA
Source organism: Prinia subflava (assembly GCF_021018805.1). Classification (NCBI taxonomy): domain Eukaryota; kingdom Metazoa; phylum Chordata; class Aves; order Passeriformes; family Cisticolidae; genus Prinia; species Prinia subflava. Next base: position 209,653 of record NC_086263.1, read on the forward strand.
TGGAGAAAAAGAGAAGAAGGGTAAGGAAAACGAAGGGTGGAAGAATAAACCAGACAGGTATACACCAGTTAGAGCCCTGGCTAAAACCAGGACCCCCGAAGGAGATCTTGAAGAGCCCAGGAGGGATTCGGGGTGGGACAGTTGGTGTGAGAGCAAGAATGGCCCGGGAGGAAAAATGGGGGAAAAGAAGCATTCCCGTAAGAAATTTGACAGTAGAGCAAAACAGAAATTACCAAAGGTGAATTGGAATGCATTAGAGAATAACTAGTGGTGTTGGGAAGCGTGCAAATTAGAAATGCGAGAATTCACGTGAGTCTGCAAAAGGAGAAAAGATAGAAAAGGGATTAAAAGGAATCTTGCCTACTCTTTTCCTTGGTGGTGGTAGATCTTTTACTTCAGGCTGAATACATTTTGGAGACTCCCTAGAGTTGTGTATTTTGCTTTAAGAGTTTTTTTTTCTCCTGGACGAGATCGGCGGAGTTGTTTTTTTTTCTTTTTTTTCTTCTTTTCACTAACGTGGGAATGGAACGAAACCCGCCCCTTCCCGCAAGCGGCAGGGCGAGTCAGTCCATGGTTGCCGGGAGACGAAGGAAAGCGGCAGCTTTAAAGTGATTAGACGAGGCTGCCCGGGACAGAAAACCGCCCTGTAAGGCGAAATAGGAAGCAAAAATGGATAAAAGTATTGAGAGAAGAGACCAAGAATGAGAGCTATACTTATGCGTCGGAAATACCTAGGTGTTTGTTCTTGAAAAGCTGAAAATATATCTTCCTTTTAGTTGTCTGTCTGCTGCATGTGAGGATTTTGTGCAGATCAAAAGGTTGATAGTATGGTGGATGTAGCTCATCTATGTTTAAAACAATTGCTACATTTTGAATTCGGATTGTTAGCTTGAGCAGGAATATGGCATTTGTGTAGGCAGACAGTGTACTGCAAGGGTTTTGTGTGTTTCAGTTTTTCTTTCAAAAGGTTGAAGCATGTGGCCGGTGAAGCCAAAATTAAAGTGGCTGTTGAGAGGCAGGAAACTAAATCTTTCTGTCGAGATAGTGTTGGAATGGTAATTGGAGTCAGGATTCTAGTATTAAGTTGGGAAAGTGGTATAATTCTCTGTGTTGGTAGTTACAGGATTTTTCTTTATTCTTTGCAGTTCCTATTCTGTATGTATTTTATCTAGTTGGGAACCGGGATTCTTAATTTTAATTATTGACTCCTTAGAAGGAGATGGTTTGTGTTGTCCCTTTGATATTATGTCTTCTTACTTGCTCCTCAATTTGGAGGATGTGAACCTTGAGGTTGCCCTGGTGCCTGTGTTTTCAGGGGTGGAGAGTAAGTGATGTATGAGAGGCAGCATTTTGTCACAGGTGTTAAGTTTGGTCGGTGTTTGCTTGTGTATTTAAGTTTAATAATACGCAAGAATGGATAGCAAATACAGGAGCTTTACTTTGGGAATTAGGCACAAGTTATCTCGAGTTTGTTTGTTAAGAAAGGCTAAGTTTGTGAAGTTTTTTTGGACTGAAGTAAAAAGCAGTAGTGTTAATGTTCTGATAATTGTACTAGATAAAGCTGTCTGATTACCGGGGCCTGATGTTTACAGTGACTCCTGGCTTTGGAAAACTTTTCTGGGTTTTAAGTTCCGAATTTAAGTAATGTATGGTTTATTACAGAGTAAGTTCTGCTCTTTGTAATAGTTTCTTCTATTTGGTGTGCTTTGTTTTTTTCTGTCTTGTTAAAATACTCCCCCAGGATTATGGGTGAGGTCTTAAGTTTTTCTCTTAATTTGTACAAATTTTGCTTACTGCTCACTGATTGTTTGAATTGGCTCTCTGATGAAGTGAAGAAGTCACTTCAGCTACTGCTGCAGGATTGTATCTTGCCACGCTGAAATAGGGGTCTGCAGCTGATCCTGTCTGTGAGAAATGGTTTGTAGACGGATCTGCATGAGTAGTTGACGGGAACTGCCCCGGTATATTAACCGGGAGTTCCAGCTTTTCGTGGATGTTAGCAATCACACGGCGTATGGAGTTCTTACACAGGAGTGGGCGGGAGCCAGGAAACCGGTGGGGTATGTTTTAAATGGCTTACTGAATCCCGGCTATTGAAATATGAGGCAATTCTGGTAAATTCCCCGGAGTTAGAACTCCGTACTGCTGCTGCTCGAAACCCCGCCCAGTTTCGGTCCTGGGGAGGATCTGAGGAGTGTAGTCACAATTGCTACGAGGCAGTGGAATTACAAACCAAAATAAGAAGTGTCGCCATCAAGCTAACAGCAGAGCTGAAAGGTCCGATAGTGCTTCTGGAATTGTGTTAATTTTGCTGATCATTAGGGGTGGCTGAAGCAAGGGTGAGAAGCAGTTGTGAAGGCAGATGCTTCTTGGGGGCTGAGTGAGAATGGCCATGGCAGGGTGCACATCGAAAATAGGGACAAGGTGGTCCCATTGTCTCACTCAAGTTGCGTCCTTCTTTTGGCTGTGTGTATCTGAGAATGTGCTGAGTAGGGGTCTGGAATATAAATTTGTAGTTCAGTTAATTAGCAGTAGTGCAGACTCATTACACTGAGACTGTAGAAACTGAGTGAGGATGTGTGTAACCTTAACAGCTGATTGTCCTGGAAACTGCTGTTGTCACCGAGCATTGTAGGATACGGGGTTTTATGAATGTTTGTCTGTATGCCAAATCACTCTGAATGTGCTGAGTTTGATTCTTGAAATAAGCCCAAATTGTTTGTGCTCATCTATGATTTTTTTAAACTGAATTTTTCTTTAAAAAGCTAAAACCTGTGTTAATACTATGGGATTTGGAGCAGTCTTAGTGTTTATTGTTTGCTCGCTATATATCCAGGGGACATTGTCAGAAGTATTGGTAGGATGTAAAAAGAATTGTTTGTATGTTTCAGTATAAACCTCGTTTAATAAAAAGTAAAATTTTCTTTCTGATTTTTCCTGTAACAGTACAAAAAAGGGGAAAAATTCTGGATTGTATGGTACATTGGGTGAATAGTGAGGTGAGAATCATAGTGATCCAGGGACAAAATTGTTTTTATGGTAAAGGTGTGAATGTACTATTAGATAACTTGTTCTAATATTCAGATTTTCTGAATGGTAGACATGACAGGGATTCTCTCTATACAATATTCTTGTAGTATTGGGCTGGTTTGGAATTTTGTATTAGGTAAATTCAATCTGAGGAAGTTGCAGGATTTCGATGTATATTCATGAGATACAACCAGGAGATAAAGTACTGATCAGAGCTTGGAAAGCGGTGTCATTAACCCCTCATTGGGAGGGACCCTTTCTTGTCCTTTTAACTACAGATACAGCCATCCGAACAGCTGAAAGAGGCTGGACACACGCCTCCAGGGTTAAGAAACTAACAGCCCCGAGGGAAAACCCCGAATGGAAGGTCATCTCTTCCCCCGGAGATCTGAGGGTCCGGCTGCACCGAGGATGCCAACACCCTGGAAACATTAAGCTGCAGCCTAAAGGAGCCTCAAAGGAAACTTAATAACCACCCGACAAGGAGGACTGAGAGAGGGAAGGGTAACCAGAAGGAAGGTGTTAGAACATCAGGAAGGGTGAATCCGGAGCTCCAGAAATTTAAGGAGAAAGAACTCCAACCCCAGGATATCAGAAGCAAATGGCAGAAGAAATATCCATGCGCTGCTCTGAACCTGGATGCCCCTGCAGTCCATATATCCATTTCAAATACAATTATTGTTTTGAAATTTGGGTGGTGCACTGCAAGTGGGGGTGGGGGGGGGGGGCCGCTGGGGTTATGCCCCAGGTGTTCTGAGGAAAAACAGACTCTGACTATGCGATTCTTAAACTGTGCCACACGTTTGGGATTGATAGAACCAAATTATCCCGGGTGGTATTCAATATACGAAAAGGGGTTAAAGGGAAAATTGGATCTAAAGGCCCAAGTGTTAGCCACGAAGTGCCGTCGAACTAATGTAGTGCCAGAACAAGTAAAGTAATCTCGGTGGGGAATTTTTGAAAAGGAGGTATGCCGTCCGAACCACCCCGAGGGTCCGAGCAGAGAGCCCCTGCTGTCGCGAAGAAACTTCCCCGTTGTTCGGTTGCAACCCGACAGACGCTGGGCCAGACAGAGGGAAGCTTCTGCGGATCACTCTAGGGAGTGTGAACCAGGCTGTGCGCTTAGTGAAGGGCTAGCCCTGTGACCTAAGGCTCCTCCAAAAGTTACCCCTGTTAAGGCACAAGTAACTAGCTGGCACTCAGAGGCAGTCAAGGACATGGGAATTGGAAAGATAGAAGAAAAGCAGAAAAGGCAAACATGGTTCAGGAATCGCTGATCAGGTGTTTCTCCAAGGAGGAAAAACAATTAAGTAAAATACAAAACATGAATTAAAATTATTGACAAAAGAAAAGAAATGGGGGAGTTGTGGGAAATATGGTTATTTAATTCATGTTTTATAAATAATTATAGATTGGGAACTGTGATATATATTATATAACGATATGTATGTGTCTGCTCAACCCGCACGTTTCACGAACTTCTGGAAAGCACCTCCCTGATCTTCCGGGTTCCAAAAATGGAAGGTGAGAACGACTTGCCCCTGCCTACGTGCAGCTCAACTCATCGGGACTCGCAACGGTCAAACGCTACGTGCCAGCAAAGGCGTGCCAGCAAGGACTTACACCGGTCATCACACACCTCTACGGCAGTTACTCAAAGCAAGGACTAACTCTGGACATTAGCATTTGAATGTGCCCAGGGACCCTTTCGGGATTTAATGTAAATAAAGTTAATGGTCGATGATTAGAGAAACAATGGGAGGAAAGTTGCCGAGGGGGAAACTAAGTGTATTTAAGTTGGGTCTTTAGGTGGGCAAGTTTGTGAACCCAGCTAGAGACAAGGCTGCCAGGTCCTGTGTCTCTGGGGTCACCCTTGGCTCTACTTTTCCCGGGAGAACTTCAGTCAAGTAAGTTTGCTGTTCGTGGGGTTCGTATTGTTTTGTTTTTATTGTTTGAAATTGTTATAATTTGATTCTAAATTTTGTGATTTGGATGTTAATAAACCAAACTATTGAATTTGGCAATAAATTTGTCCTGGCGTTTATAACATTGAGGAAGCTCTAATTAACACTTGGCTGGTTTCTATCGATTCATTTGCGCAGTGTTCCCTCCTCCCTTCAGAGTGCTCTTCTCTGTGTCTTATGTAAGACGATTCCAGTAACACACCTCTAGAGATGCCTTTCCCTTCAGAACATTGCATTTTGAACTCCTGACCAGTTTATGATGTATTACAAACTGGTTTCTTGTGCACTGCTGTTCCCACCCTGTATTTACCACCTGATTCCTTCCTCTCATGTGGGCAGTCTCATTCTTGTTACAAAATTTCTTCTCTCTGACCGAGGTCAGTTCCTCCAATTTGTCTCACTGTTTTGACTCCTTTCCCCTCAGCGTCCCCCCAGACCCTTCCCGTTGTGCCTCAGCCTGGCCCCTGGCCCGGTCCCAGGCTGCTAGGGGCCACAGCTCAGCCATGGCGGGGCAGTGCGGGTCAGCATGGAGAGCAGTGGGAGGTGCGGGTCGAGCTGGGCTCCCCACACCCAGGGTTCGGCTGGGGCTCAGTGGGACCCGCAGGAGAGATGTGATGGGAGAAAGGAGGGTCCCCTCTGCCTGAGCCTCTTACAGGTTTGCCGTGCTACTCTTCAACTGCCTTCTCACCTCTGGTCCCTGCTTCGACATCCCCAGTGTCCTGCAGCAGCAGTTCCAGAGCATGAGTGCCAGGGTTTGGTTTTGGGGGTATGTGCTAGGCCTTCATATGGGTCATGCAAAAAGGGGCTGAACCAGCAAAATGGAGGCATTGGCAGTGGAGTTTCTGTGAAAAATAGAGTTATTTAATTCATGTCCTATAGATAATTATAAACTGGAAACTGTAATATATTGTATAAAAGTATGTGTACGTGCTCCACCCGCGTGCCTCACAGATTTCCGTGGAGCACCTTTCCTGATCTTCCCGGTCCAGAAACAGAAGGTGAAAATACAAGGCACTAATGCTGTCAAAAGAAGACAATGAACATTGACCAACCTACACCCTGCCTACGTGCAGCGAAGATTGCCTCAAAGCAAGGATTTACTCTGGTTGTTAGCAATATAGACCGAGGGACTTTTTCAGGGCTTAATGTAAACACTCTTAATTGCCGGTGCTTAACAGAAACAATGGGAAGAGTGCTGCCGAAGGGGAAATAAAGCGTATTTAAACTGAGCCCCTAAGCGGGTAAATTTGTGAACCCAGCTAGAGACCAGACTGCCAGGCACTGTGTCTAAGGGTCACCCTTGGCTCTTTTTCCCGAAAGAAACTCTGTCAAGTAGGTATCGCTGTTTGTAGAGGGGTTTTTTTGTTGCTTAAAATTCTGTGATTTGATTCCAAATATTGTGATTTGAATTTTTAATAAACCAAATTATTGGATTTGGAAATAAATTGTCCTGGCATTTATAACAGTTTCCAATCCTTTTCCTGTGGTGTCGCTACTGGAGTCATGCTCCAGGGTCTTACCTCCCAGATGCTGGGAGTGAGCATACAGGAGTTACAGGCATATTCACTGTGGAAATATATAAGCTGGGGCAAGCTGTGAGGGGTTTGAGCTTTCTCTGCTGCTGGGATAACTGGTAATGTAACGCCTGCCCTTGCCATCGGCTCCCTGTCGCTGCACTAACAAAAGCCAGTCAGGACTTCACACCACTGCACATAGGAGACCCACAGCATTGACCATCAGTACTCACCCGGGGCTGGGAGACAATGGTCACGAGGAGACACTGGAGGTAGGGCACAAGGAAAGTTTTTCTCAGTCCTAAGATCCATACCCCCTGGCACTGCAGGCATCATGTTCATATGATGTTCAGCAACATACATTCACATGTTTGCTCGCCCAAAGACAGAGCTGCGCACGGAGGTCAGAGGATGACGCTGTGTTGTAAAAATTAGTCACAGTCTCAGATGATGGAAAATGCTGCTGTTCAAGGTTCGGACTCACATCCCAGCAGATTGCTGAGATTTCTGCAGAGGTGTCAGAGTGCCAAAGCCTAATTTCTGAACCCCTGACAAATTCTTGATTCATTTCCCTGTCGTGTCTGCATTTAGTTCCAGGTCTCCTGAGAGGATTTGCCTCACATGTGCCATCTGCTGGCAGTTCAGTGTCTGTAGGTGGAGAGTCACCGTCCTGTTCTCTGTGTGTCTCAGTAGCCAGGGAGGAGTAACTAGAGCTTGCAAGTTGGGTTTGGTTTTTTTGTTTTGTTTTTTTGGGTTTTTTTGGTTGGTTTTTGGTTTTGTTTGTTTGTGGGGTTTTGTTTGTTTGGGGTTTTTTTGTTTGCTTTTGTTTTTTTGTTTTGGTTTTGGTTTTGGTTTTAGTTAGGTTTTTTTTTAATTTGAATGCAGTCAATCCTTGACATTCAGACAATGAACTCCAGGCTAAATTTGGTGCAGTTTCTTATTGCAAACATGAATTCCTCCCCCTCAAAAAAACAGGTAAGTAGGTAAGTATTATGTCACATTTTGTAACCTAGGTAAATTTGTAGGGCAGTGAAACGAAGCTATATTTTTCTGTTACTTGTACAATGCAAACAGAATTTTTAACTGTTGACACTTTTGACATATTTTTAGTCTAGTGAATTTAGCCTCTCCCTGTCTCACATCAGTGGTACCAGTGGTAGTTGGAGCAGCTGAGATGAGGACTTGCAGTGAAACACTTCATTCTAGGAAGCTGCTTCCCTGCATCCTCAGATATTTCTGCTGCAGCAGATCTGAGGTGTTGTGAATAAAATGGCCATATAAAACATCACCTGATTAAATTCATATTTCTCTTGTGCTTATTTGAGATGTTTAGCTTGTGTCTGCTGGTGTGAAGACCCAGGACGCATCTTCAAATGCAGATGGATTTTCAGTAGCTGGAAGATCCTAGGGCAAGAGGTGTTTCCTGATCATATGTTGTTGAGGAGATGTTGCTTTTCAGTACCTGTGTTGGTTTTGCATGGCATGGTTTTTTTGTAGTGGGTGGGGGGCTGCAGAGGTGGCTTCTGTGAGAAGCTGCTGAAAGCTTCTACCACGTTGGGCAGAGCCAATCCTTGATGGCTCTGAAGATGGACATGCTGCTGGCCAATGAGAGATGATGGTAATGCCTCTGTGATAACATATTTACAAAGAAAATCAAAACAAAGTGAGGCACCGTTTTTTTCTAGCCAGAAAAGAGGAGGAGGTGAGAACATGTGAGGGAAACAACATGGGAACACAAAGGTCAGTGGAGAAGGAGGGGAAGCAGATGCTCCAGGTGCCAGAGCCGAGATTCCTCTGCAGGCTGTGGTGATGACCATGGTGAAGCAGGTTGTCCCCCTGCAGTCCGTGAGAATCCACATGGTATGCAGAGATCCACCCTCAGCCCATGAGGATCCACGGGGGATGCAGAGATCCACCCACAGCCCGTGGAGGAGGTGCCCACGCCAGAGTGGGTGGGTGCCTAGAGGAGGCTGTGACCCCTGGGAGACCCAGTGGAGAGTGGGGGCCCTGCTTCCAGGCTGGAGCAGCCTGTCCTTGGAGGACTGCACCTCCAAGTGCCCCTCCAAGTGGAAGAGTGACCCACGCTGCAGCAGTTTTGGGAGGACTGTTTGCCCGTGGGAGGGGCTTGTGTTGCAGCAGGTCCCAGGGAGCTGCTGCTTGTGAGATTGGAACCACGCTGGAGAACTTCATGCAGAACTGTCTCCTGTGGGAAGGACCCCACAGTCTCACAGAGGATGGACTCCTCTCCAGAGCAGTGGAAGAAAACCTCAGGAGACAAACTGACCAGACCCCCCAGCCCCTGTCTCCCTGCATTACTGATGGGAAGGAGGGAGAGACTGGGGGAAAGGGGTGTTTTAAAGGCTTATTTTACTTCTCATTATCCTAATTTAATTTTGTTAGTAATAAATTCAATTTGTACCTCTAAGTTGAGCCTGTTTTGCCTTTGGAGTGTTTTTTTCCTGGTCCTTATCTCAACTTATGAAGCCCTCATTAAATTTTTCTCTCCTCTGCCCAGCTGGGGCAGGGGAGGATGAGTGAATGACTTTCATGGGTGCCTGACATTTGGCCAGTGTCAAACCAAAACAGTACCAAAACTAGCGTTATTAAATCATGCCAGGTTTACTAGTTTCCTACTCTTCAACAAATGCTTTAGAACTATGAATTAATACAGACTAACACTCAGTTTCATATTTTCAATTTCATATTAAGTCTTTCTTAAGACTTTTTACAATGGAATGAGTAGTCAGATCAAGGTGAACTATGGTCAAGAAACTAAGGGATCAGATAAAGCTGATGATGCAGTCTCCTGGGTTTGCTTTTGGACTGAAATGTGCATAAAAGCACTCAGCTCCTGCTTCTACTGCCACAGGAATGGAAAGGGAAGCTGTGCTGTGCCAGTGTCCAGTCATTTCCCATTTGACAAGGGCTGGCTCTCTGGGAGAAGACGCAAGTCCACTAATGGCTGACTGGTCATGAAGTGAGAACTGAGCAGGAGCAATAGAAGTCTAGTAGGGAAGAACTCCATTTTTAAAGGCATACATTAGTTTTTGTCTGTATCTGCACATCACAAAGGCTTTGTGACTTGTACAGAACTTGACCTGTCCCAGTGGAACTTACTGTAAAAGTGCCAGGTTACTGGAGGGTGTGGAAGGCTTGGGAATGACTCCAGCTCAGTATGCAATCTATGCTTGGACGTGAGTCACTGTGCTCTAGCTTTGGGGGCGGGTGTTTTGGTAGTTGCTTCCAGGCAGTGAGACACACATTTCTGCTCTGGTTTTCTTCTAGAAATGCAGTGGTGGTTATTCTGGCTGGATTCCTGATTGATAATCTGAGAAATTGTTGTAAATTCTGGGATTCGATGAATTTATTCTTGTACCAAAATGAAATGTCCAGCTGCCCTTTCAATGCATTCAAATCATTCAAAGTGATGATTAAAGGTCCCACTGTAGTAACACCACAGAGGTGTGGAGGGTAGGGACAGCTCTGTGTGTGAGTGTGTGACAGTCAGCTGAGCAACTGAGATATTCATCCTTTGACCACCGACTTAACCTGAATTGACACAGCATGGCAGTAAGCACACTTTTCTCTGACACAGACGTGGCAGAGACTAGTATTACATGGTTTTGATGGGACACACCAATAAAGCAGGGTTCTGTTCCCAGCTTTGGCATTTGTTCTGGTGTGTGCTGAAAGCTAAGACCCAACCATCTCAGCCATGCAGTCATATACTTTGTGTGTTTCGTTCTCCTGTAAAAGAGGGAGTCGGGGAGGAACCTTTTTGGTAGATTTCTTGGACGAAAATAAAGTGCAAACGCGACAATATTATATCTGAGAACCGTTTATGATAAAGGAAGGTAAGTGTTCCTACCGAAGTGGCTGGAAACGAGAGCAGAGAGGGGAAAAGAGAGACAAAGAGAGAAACAGAAGACAGGGACACTATTACCGTAAGAACCCCAGGCTTTATCAGCATCGGCACGGCAAACGGAGCGTGCGTGTTGCAAGCCACAGCGAGATGCGTGGCTCTAGTGGCGGCTTTCAAAGCGGCAGCGTGTCTCCGGCGTCAAGCCGCAGCAAACCTAGTGCAGCTCTTGTGGATGGCTGGTTGCAAGCCGCAGCTACACGCTGGTCGCCACGGCTCGGGATTGCGGCGGGTGTGGTCGCAGCTGGGTGCAAACGGCGGCGGCTGCGCCTAGGAAGCGCGGGGGGCGGCTGGCTGCGGCTGCCCGCCCCGCTGGGGAGGCAGCGGAGTGCGAGGTAGTCGCGGCAATGAGCCGGTTCACGGAAATGGTGAAGCAGGGCAAAGCACGTGCGGACAGGGAAGCAGAACCACCGGGATGAAAAATCAAGGGAGGGGGCCAAGCCGACCCTACAGGCGAGCCCCCGCTTCCTCCAAGAAACCCAAAGAATAATCGTTCTCGTTGTGTCGAGTTAACTGCTTTTATTTGCTAAAGCTCCTCCCACAGCCCGATTTCCCGGACATTCTTCCCAGGCATCTGGGCATTTGTCCCACAGGCAAGTGTGGGGGAGGAGGATGTCGCTCACAGCCCGATCGCGGAAGCGTCCTCTGGCCTGACTGGCTGCCAGGCGAAGCCGGCCCACAGACAGGGCTGCCAGCACATGTACAGCCCGTATAGGAATCTTCCACTTCATGTGTAACATATCTTGAGGCATAAATAAAAATCAGATTAGTTCCTCTCACTCTGTATCACAGAGGTAAATGTCTTAGGAGAGAGAGGCACAGAGGAGATCACGTCTTCTAGGTCATAGCCTGCAATGGAGCTTGGGGCAGAGTCAGAGACTGGAGAGCTGAGTCCCCTGCCACTTACTCTGCCTCTCTAATCTCCCACCATGATAATTTCATCATTATTTTGATGATTGCCAAGTCATTTTATAAAGAGACATTTTTGGGGCAGTGTATGACAGCTCCCTCATTCTCTCCACAGCAGTTGGCATATTAATTGTGAATACCCAGAACACGAAGCACTCACTAATAACTTCTTCCTGATTTTTTGAAATGTCCACTACAGCCTCCTCAAACAGAATTTCACCTGTTGTGGCTGAACGAGGAGTCCTTTATATTCTTGCAAACTGCAAGATGCACCTTAGCCTGAGTTAAATGACAAGAAGTAACATTCCTCTGTTTTTACCTCTAATTTTACCTCTGTTTTTACCTTTACTTGTCCTGTAATTGTTCTATGGTAGCATCAACCCATGGTACATGGCTGTGTGTTTTGGGAAGTCTGAGACTGAAACAGAAAGAATAAGCTTTGCAAGTAGATGGGAAAGGACAATCTGCATGCAATCAGGCCCCGTTTTGTCAAACAGCTTCCATTATTTCCATAATTGTCATGGTATAATGATGTTTTCCTTTCCCCTTTGTTAAAGCCTGGGTTTCTTGAGTACCAGACACCTAGTAACATTTCAGTCTCGTTCAGAGATGTGAAAAAAGCATATTGTGTGGCTCTACGCAGATATTTACTATATGTGATATGCTAGGTAGAAAAGTTATGCTGTATTAACATTTGAATAATATAGTGAATGTAGTTTTGTAATTAACATTAAGCTTTAGAAGCTATGTGTGTGTGATAGTCTTTTTAGTTCAAGAAAGAGAGAAAATAATCAAGAATTCTTTACACAGAGATAACGGTTGCAGAGACTTTAAAATTTTCTAGTGAAGAAGAATTTATAGCCTTTCTTATCAACAGAAAAGAAAACTCTTCAAGGACCAACAGACTCACAGGCGCCTGGAGATTAACAGAAAACTTTTGTAACAAGAACCAGCTGAAATATCATGTTTTAAATAAAATATGCATAGTCATGAAGAAGATCCTCAAAAAGAGAGAGATTTCTCTCTTTTCTTTGCCTTCTCTCCTAGCTAGCTTTTGTCTAGACGGGAGGAGGCCCGGCCCGGGCTGCTCCCTTTGTTCTTATTGTCTCATAAACTGTCCTACTCTAAATTGTTTAACTTTTATTATTTTATTTGTATTACTATTTTTTATAACCATTTTTTTATTTTTATTAACTTTCCAAAAATCCCAAAAGCGAGTGATTGGCGTTTATTACAAGAGATATGCAGGAGGTAGAATAGCTAGTCTGCTACACTGCCAACAACCAGGAAATGCCCTATCTCTGCCACTCCTGCCAGCCCAACTTTGCACAGCCCCATGCGCTACTAGGACCCACAGGCAGCAGTGTCCTCTGGAAGCAGCTTTCTGTTCATTCCTTTCACCAGGACTACATTGGACTGAGGTGTCCTTGCTGTTGTCTGTGCCATGCTGACTCTGCCAGTCTTTGCTCTCCTGGCATTCATGTCTGTGCCTTTGCTGGTCTCTACCACCGGGCTGAGAATCACTTACTCCTTTGCTGCTGTGAGTTCTCAACTAGCTGGGTGTATTGTGGCTACACTCCTATGTCTGGATGCCATATTACTGCTGCCCTGGTGTCCTGCTGAGCAGGTTTCACAGCCACAGGTTGAAGTCATAGGCTCTGCAAGCCTGAAGTCTTTGCTTAATAACAAATAACCCTAAAGAATCAATATGGAGCAGAAGGCAGAGCACAGGGTAAAGAGAGTTTGAACATCTCCACGGATAGAGACTGCAGCCTCTCTGAGCCACCTGTCCCAGTGCCTGACCCCTTGCAGGAAAAATGTGCATCCTTGTGTTCAGATGGAAATCTGTGTGATTTCCCTTTTGCCCATTGCCTCCTGTCCAGAGCAGAGTCTGGCCCCCTCATCCTCACTCCCTCCCAGCAGGTACTGGGTCAGATCTCCCAGAGCCTTCTTGAGCAGCCCCTGCTCTCTCAGCCCCTCCTGTGACAGGTGTTCCAGTCCCTTTATCACCTTTGTGGCCCATCACTGCATTCCCTAAATCACACCTGTCTTGTACTAGGGAGGCCAAAACTGCACACAGTGCTCCATGTAAGGCCTCATCAGTATTTTAACACAGCTGGCAAATCAGACTCCCACTAGACTGTGGCTTCAAAATATCCTTAAGGCCTCCACTTGCTGCACTACTCTTCAGTGCTGAAATCCTACACTTGCATTTTTTCAGAGGAAAATCCCATGATGAATTTCCAGATGTAATTATGAAAAACCACATGCAGCAGGGCTGTGAACTAACATTGGAGACTTACGAACAGCAGAAAATATTTGTTCAGAACTGATTTGTGTGTTAATACCCTGGCTTAAAAGCAGTGAGTTCAGCCTGGCTTGCTGAAGCCATCAGCTTTCTTAGTTTATGCAATGTGATGCAGCAGCAAAACTCAAAGGGGATTGGTGCTGTAACAAATGCTGGGATAGCCACTCAAAGTCCTGTACTTGCTCCTTCATGGAAGAAGCTTGCTCAAAAGCCAGCCATTCCTTTTTGACATCCCACAATCTACCTCCAAATTACTAGAAAAGAAACTTCACTCTTCTGATTTGAAAAGTTGTGACATACTTTCCTTAAAGTCTGCCAATGGTTAACCAGGTTCTCATTGGTGTAGTACCAAAGCCTCACTGCCTGCTCTGCTGAGTGTCACTGGGAAGCATTCCTGTCCCTCTACTGTGTTTCACTGCCTATATGGAGAACTTTTGTTGGCTAGAGAGGATTTTATAGAAACTATTGAACCAAGATCCTTGTATGTGCCTATAAAAGCCCTGTCACAGAATCTGAAGAGGTGGGGACATTCTGGTGATCTTTGGGTCTCTTGCACAAAGACCATCTTCAGGGTGGGAGGACTCTCCTGGAGCTTCTCACAGGCAGAGTTCTTCTGGACAGGTTGCTCCTGTCTTTCAGCTCAGATGGATAAAGCTCAAAGCTGACATAACAGTAAGGAGGGAGATGATGACCCTTCCTGGAACAGTACCTGCTCACCTCCACTGGGCACACTGATCGATTATTCTTACTCAGCTTTTTTCAGTAATGACCCTCTGATGACCAGGAAGCCACCTTCACTTTGCCTGTCTTCCCCACTTTTGCTGGACACTCGCAGTTGGGATACCAGAGCTCAGATCTGAGCTTTCAAAAAGGCAATTGTATGGCCTCTTATACTTTGGCTGAGCTTGTCATAAAAATGGAAGGGTGGCATTCACAGTGGTCAACGTGCTGCAAGAAATGGAAGGAAACAATCAGTGTTTTTTTGTTGAACTCTTGTAGTGTCACACTGATCGTGATTATGAAACCCCCACCCCTTACATTGTCCACAGCCTTGAACAATCTGGGCCTTAACATTTAAGCTGCACATATTCTCTGGCAGAACATTCCTCTTGCCAAAGACACAGTGGATTGAGATTTGTCAAATATAGACTGAAGCCTGAAAGTGGACATTAGTTCAGGCAATTCACACTGAGTTGGACTTGTGTTGCCCTTCATGCCCAAGTGCATGCTCCCAGAAGCTGGAATGTTGAACGCTGACACAGTAGAGCACACATTTATGTAAATCTGTGGGAGGAGACAGTGGAGAAAAAGCAATTATCTTTATGAAGAACCTGGCATAATGTTAAGTTGCTGTTACTACAACAGGCCCCTGTGCTTCTGATACACCTGGACACAGTGCAGTCTGTGGTTTTAGCTTAAGTGGCACATAGCATACACCCAAGCAGCAGCAGAGGAGGGGTCATGGAGAAGCCAGAGGCAACACAGCTACTATTTCAAATATCTGTACGTGTAGGAGGGAGGAAGAAAGCAGTGGGTAAGACACCACAATTAGAAGGCAGCTGGACCTAGGGAGGCTGATGAGTAAAGCAAATTCCTACATTCTTGCTGGCTATGGGGAGTATTTTGACCTCATTCAGGAACAAGAAGTTGTCCTGTTAGCAATATAAGGAATTTGAAAGAAGTGGAAAGCAAATTCAAGATGAGAATGTCTTCATTCCCAGAAGAAAGATAAAACTTGAAAAATAATCAGGGCTGCTAATTTAGCCCAATAATTTAAATCTGCCTCCTCCTGCTCACCAACTACATTCAAAGGGAGGAGTGGCAACTGGCCACAGCCTAGGCAGCCAACTTAGCCTGCTGGGAGACTTGTGGGCATCAGTTTTTGGCCAGCAATGAATTGTTACCCAGTCCACTTCTTGTAGAGCTGATAACCAGTAACGACAGAAACAGCTTACATGTGACCAAGTCTCCCCCCAGGCAGGATGCTGTGACCCGTCTTTGCTCCTTAAGAAACAATGGAAAATTCCAGCCTCAATGACATTTAATCCATCACCTTTTCCAAAGGGAAGCAATACACAGTTTCAGCAGAGCTTCAAGCTGAAATTCAACAAGAGACATATCAGGGGCTTGGACAAATCACTGGGTGGCCAGCTCCACCATACAATCACCCATATATCAGGTAGCCACAATACTTGGACATCCAGTGTGATCATGTTGTACATAAGCAACTCTGAACAGCCTTCCAGAGAATATACTACAGCAGTTATTCATTTAGTGCTTAAATAATTGTATCCAAACATCACTACTTTATGTATCTTCTCTCACTAGAGAAGCTCCAAGAATGTACTTTGCATAGTCCAAGTCTGATTAGCCTGTATAAATCATTCAAAAGCCTCACAGTAATGCTGCTTAAAACACCAACAGAGAGGACATTAATCTTCCTTACTGAGAGTGCAGGGTTTGATGCAGTGATGCAACAGATGGACAGTATCAGACAGTGCTTGCTTAAAAGGCTTTCCATAGTAGCCAGCAGTCTTCACAGAGAAAAATATGCATTAAATTGGCACACATGGGGATCAGGAGGGATGACACACTGCAGCTGAGCTGCTCAGTAGAGCCGTGAGGTGTCGTACAGGACAGACACGATGACATGTTTAGGGACTAAGCAGCAGATATGCCTAGAACCACACATGACTCATGAAGGCACGCAAGTCCTTTAACCACTTCCTAGGCTAAGCTTACTATAATTTTTCTTCCCAGACTGAAACAGCAACTCAGATAACATTCTATCCCAAGTGTTTAGCTACAAATTGGCAGTTTTGGGGAAAGCAATGAGGTAACACACACAGTTGCAAAGTGGAGCTATACTGCAGTCTACTGTTGGCTGCAGCTCAAAGGAAAGACAGTCCTTCATTGCTATTGTGCTATCTGTCAAGGACATTGCCACATTCCCACACTACGCAGATCCCACCCAAACTGTATATGCTTCAGAGGAGAGTTCCAAACTGTAAATGACCAAACACAGAAGTCACTGTAGGAGTGAGGGCTGGCTGAGAAGCTCTGAGAGCATCACAGCCTAGAAGTTCAGGGATGAATGCTGCAGATACACGCCATTCTGGCTGAGAGGCCACTGTGTGCAGCTCACCCAGAACTGCAATATCAGTAGCTGCAGTTCTCTCCTCTGTCAGCTAAGACAGTCTGGCACGTTTTACGCACTCACTAGAAACACACAAGTGAGGGTATGACTTCTCCATATAAAGGATATCCCCCTCCTTAAGGGGAATGACTATGTTTTCCTACAAATAGCCTTTGAATATTTTAATATTTAATTCTATTTACAATACTGCTGAAGAACATAACAGAATCCCAGTGTGGTACAGAGCATCGTGGAAGGTTGCCCACAAAAAGGCATTAAGCTGAGCTCTTGCTACTGTCCTACCCCCTCCTCAAGGATAAGAGGTGTTTATCTCACAGGCAGCCTTGGGCAGGATGTCACAACTCCTGAGCACAGTTCTCACGTACAGAAGACCTGAAAACATATGTGCAGTTTTTCAGACCATAAAATTCACCAGTGTATCTATGGAGAAATAGAGTACTGACCAATTTATAAAAGCAGGCATCTACAGCACACAATGAAGTAACAAAACACAGAGGTTTATTCATAACGGCATGTTCTGTCATTTGATTTTCAATCCCCTTCTGTCCCAGAGAAATGCTTAGATGAATCTTAATTGAAGAGTTGAAAACATTGTTTAGATTCCAAAGAAAGAAATCCAAGAAAATGAATATAGTTCAACTAATTTAAGGCCTAGTTTAAGTTGCTCTTTAAAAGACAGGCACTGAAGCCAATGCACATCAGGTACTAAAAGATGCCAAATGCTTGGTGTTGCAGATAGCACCAGCTACACCAGAACCTACAAAGTAGGAAGCTGCCTCTGGTTGACTTTTCTACATGACAGCTTTCTTCAAGTACTGGAACAAGGAACTGAAATGGCTAATGTGTCTGAGACTCAGCCAGAGGCTGGAGAGCACAGACTCAGGAAGAGCTGCTACAAAATACATGTTTGGAAGTAACATAAGTTCATTCCAGGATTGCAGTTTGAACTACTGCCTTGTTCTCCTGGGGGAAAAATTAACAGGCAGCTCCAAACCAATCTGAAAAGTACAAAGGCATTTAAATCCCTACTTTCAAAGGCTGTTTCTATTCTAGCACTGCCCCATCTGTTTCACGATTTGAAAAGGCAACTGAGTCTTAAAGCAGTCACCCACCACTGCTGACACAAGGGAACTGCACGGCCTAGGAAGCATTACAATCACAGAGAGATTTAGAACCTGGCCCAGCATCCCATCTCAATGGTAGCTGTTCCCAGGGAATGTGGGCTACAACAGCAATGGATATACACAGTAAGGCCACTTGTTCTTTGGTGTACCTGAACAATTCCTGTTTTGATATGTCATACTTTAAAGGTTTATATATTCAATATATTTAACAGTAAACACCTAGAGTTAACATTCATATATCAAAGCTCTGGATACGATCATAAAATCCATTCAGAGAACAAACCCTCCTCCCAAAACATCTGTGCAAAACATGCACATCTTCCAAACGTGATTTACAACAGATTTTGGTAATACAAACCTTCTGTTTGTGCGGGCTTTGTTTTTCCAATTAAGGTAATCTTCAACAAAATCAACTACAGCTCTTGGTTGGGGAGAACTCACATAATTCTTCCAATCTTACCAACAAAAATCTGAGACAGTCAAAGACAGAGGTAAGGCTGATGAAAGACAGATGAATTCACTAAGAGACTCAGCACAAGTGAAACCAACAGGAAATTCACTGTGGTGGGGACAGGAGAACAGTCCTGGTTTCCACATAAAGCCAAGTGGAAACCTGTGTTGAAGCTAAGCCCTTTCTACACAGGCTGGGTCAGAGTGACCTGGCTGATACCTCAGCATATTCTCAAGTTGCCTCTGTTCAAAGAGTACCATAAAACCATATTGTTTGCACCCACATCTTTACCAGAAAACATAAAAGCACTCAACTAGAAGCACCTACATGAAACAGCATGTTGGACTGCCACATGTGAAGAGCTAGTTACAGTAATCAGCAAATTACTACAGGCATCCAAAAGACCTGACTACCTGGGGAGGGGAAGACCCACAGTCTTTACAAACATATGATGGTTTATGAGTATAAAAGAAACTTTCACCATATTTTCTCCTTGTATCAGCAATCATGTGCTGCAAGCAAGATAGGAGAAAAAGAAGCAATGACCAAAGATACTCTTAACCATGGCAACACTACTTGCTCCAGTGGAACATATTTGCATTAACATGACAGCAAGTCAGCTCACAATGTGAAGCTGCATCCCATTGCCCAGGGGAAAACCCAGCCTACCTGCTGTACTTCAGAATCTTCACGTGTGATCTCCAGGACCCTTCCCATTCACAATGTTTGACATATTGACTGTATGGATAAGCCTGATTCCACAATAGCATCCTGAGCCACAAGCCAGCTAAGAATCTAACAGTCTGAGGAACTCACCACTAAGTAGCACTAATTATTCACAAAGTTACACTAATGTCTGGCTCTGCCATCCACCTAGGCAGGCCAATACTCACATCTTCCACAAGGCATCCATTCCCTCCCCAGCCCTTCTTCCCCAAATCACCAGGTTATCCTTCCTACGCACTCTAACATAACCCTCATCCATCTGCCTAAGAATCTATTCACAAGCAATAGTGTATAAACTGACCTCGCCAGCACAGGCAAGAGTTTCTCCATTAGTGACAGTGACATGATGACCCTAATAGAATGCAATGCTGGATTTTCCCCCTGGCGGATTGAGGACTTTGTTGTGCGAGCGTGGCCTTGGCCCTAGTCGGGGTTCGTGATTGTCTATCTTGGCTTCTGGCTCCTTGCATCGCTCCTCTTTGCCCAGAGTTTTTTTCTCGCCTCCATCTTCCAGATGTGGTTTGATATTTTCTGTAGCTGCATTAAAGAAAACAGATTGGATCATCAGATCACTCACTATTCTGTAGTGCACAAAGTGCACTTATCTTCTGTCGGCTGCATTATTTCCCACATCTCCCATCCACACACACCAGTTTCTCATTACCTGTTCATTTTTCCTGAAGGAAACATGTGCTAAGAAAAGAACTTAACTTTTCACAACAATTCCTCTCTTCCTTCAGCAATCTTTCTAACTAGGATATGAAGACTGAGCAATACACCTTCAGAATTATTTTTAGCAGTTGCAGGCAATTAGGAGATACAATGTACGAACCAATCCTTTTATACTAAATTTGAAAGCAGGGTTCCCATCATTCTTTAACAACTTGCTGAGCAATAATACATTTTGTCAGTCAATTGTTTATTATTTACAACTACAGAAGGCCAAAATTAGCCATTTGAGATGGCAAGAGAGGAAGAGGTAATCTGATGTTATGCCATATACAGATTCCATATATATCTGTATATACACACATGGTATCAAGCAAAGTCTAAACACACAGACACAGAATATCATGACTCATGTCTGTGTTTTCCTCAATAAAAAGGAAGAGAACCATTTCCCTAAGACAAGCGATTAGATTTATGCCTAGACTTTCCGGTCATGTTATCCTAAAAACATGAGACTAAGGCAAGCATTTAAGCAGAAGCACAAGAAACTTCCTCATAGCTTATCTTCCCAAAGAGAACAAGGAAAATAATTTCTCTTGCTGACCTTCTAGCTTCTTTGGTATTTCCTCTTCTTTCAAGACAATGTGATCCTGCAAAGAAATCAAAAACTATCTTAGTGTATTCTTGTTCTCAAACAGCAAGTCTGTCACAAAATCCTTCTGGAAGTTTTGCTTAATTTCTAAGTTTAGAGATCACTGATCACATAAAAGCAAGCTGTATGCAGCCCTTCATCCCCTCCACTTCTACAGAACCTCAAAAGCAGGGGCACACATCTATTATTTTATGGCAAGGTGCACATCTAAGACAATTCATTGAAACATGGAT
This sequence comes from Prinia subflava, assembly GCF_021018805.1. Lineage (NCBI taxonomy): Eukaryota > Metazoa > Chordata > Aves > Passeriformes > Cisticolidae > Prinia > Prinia subflava. Next base: position 230,309 of record NC_086263.1, read on the forward strand.
GAAGAGGCTACATTAGATCATCAAAATGGTAAGCGAAGCAGTGGTGGGTTAACTGCCAGACTCAAATTTAGAGGTCTTCTTCAACCTTAAGGATTAATTGATTTTAAGGTCAATAATTACTATTCCTGTCAAGCACCTGCTATCATGCAGGAGAACTTGGTACACACAACTATAATACAAGCAGCCCCCGAAGACCCTATTTGTATGCAGCAATTCCTGTCTTCAGCAAGTTTCCTAACAGTCAGGTAATAATCAAAACATCTTAAGACCATTTCCCCAACAATCTGAATTGACTGTTGGAAATACACAGTCACACTTCAGAGAAGTGTGTTTTCCTACCCACAAAACTCAACTTGCAGTGCTTTTTTTAAATATGCTTCTTTCTATCTCAGTATCTCCCGCAATTCCAATGCTCTAATTAATGACATAAGAATTTCCACAATGCTGTCCTCCATTTAGTCAGGAATTCAATGGAATTAAAGCTACATTTCTAAAACGCAACTAAAAAGAGCAACCATCCCAATAAAAGGGACAGAGAAACAAAGCCAACCTTCTACACTAACAGCACTACTCCTGCCAAAACCTAGCTACTGATCTTATTTTTCCTCCTCGTCCTTTCATATGGCCCCAGATATTATTCAGACATGCATAAAAATAAACCACTGTACCAACACCTTAAATTTAAGAGGGAAAAAAAAACAAAGGCAAGGAAGTTAAACTGGACAGATCCTTTCTTCCTAAGCTTCCAGGAAAAATTAGACTGTTTTCAGCAAAATGACAATTTCTGTCCTGGTTTCAGCCAGTACGGGATTAATTTTTGCAGTAGCCAGAGAGGTCATGGCCAAGACCTGGAGCTTATTCTATACCACATCACGTGCCAGGCGTGGAGAGGGCCGCTGGTGGCTGAGCAGTTGGGGTAGTATGAGAACTGTTCATCCTTCTTGCACACTCCATTATTAATTTTGTTGCTGTTACTGTTCTTTTCTTATCTCACTGCTATTTCCAGTAAATTGTTTTTATCTCAACCCATGATTTTTATCTTTTAGCTCCAATTTCTCTCCCCAGCCACAGGAAGGTGGAGGGGAGTGTGAGTGGTGCATGTTTTGGAGTGTTTTCCATGGGAACACTAAACTGGGGAACACCATTCCTAAAACACATCAGTTTCATAGAATATTGAATTTTCATGCTGTGTGACATGCTGGAAACATTATCACCATAATAGTTACTTCACTTATTAGTATTTACTTAGACTAAGGGAGCAGGTCCTAAATGTGCATATAAGGCACTTAAATACAGTAACTGGTAATGTATCCTGCTTTTTCCAAACCCAGGTGTGGTCATAACTACAAGCAACTACTATTACACATACCAGCTTTTAAGATCAAAACTCAACTGTATAACCTATGTGTAACAACTGTAACTATGAGACATATACTAATGTATGCTAAGAGACATCTTTGTCTATCTTGTACAAATCAAGTACCTGCTGGGCATGACACCACTGATCCCAAGTTCACTTTTTCACTGTTGATCACTTAAGCCTAATTTGTTGAAGTGCTTTCAAGGTGACTATAGATACCTGTATTTAAGAGAGGTGAAGTACACAGCCAGGCCTCACAAAGGTTTATGACTGTAGCTTACTGGAGTTTCTGACTACAGCTCACCAACTTCCCAAGTCTGCATCAAAATCACATCTGCCAAACTGCAGAATAAGAAGAAATATCTCCTCCTTATCTAGTTTAAATGCCTCTTGGCTCTGTCAAGCGCTCCAGCTGTACCTCACTTACAAGAAAGATCAAAGGCTTTTTCCTCTCTTTTTTTCCTTCTTTTTTTGAATGCACATCTGCAGTCTAATTAATACTTTTACAATAAACTGCAGAGGTCTGATACACCCAAAATAACAAGATATCAAAGAGACTTTGGGAATAACCATCTAACTCAAAGTCACTCCATGCACATTCAGTTCTGTTCTTAGGGAGTGCACAGGCACATGACAGAGCACAACAGGACCCTAGAGCTGCTGGCTTCTTGATCTGACAGCAACAGAAGTACAAATACCTTGGGTTTGTTTGGGTGTGCTCGCACAATGCTGGGAGATACAGGAGACCCAAAGATATCGCTTGTTTTCCCACCAGGTGGATTCATGCGTGGACGAGGCTGAGCAGAACTGGAGTCCTCAAAAATGCCACTTTCTTTTCCTCCTGCAAGGCAGTTATTAAGACTTTTTTCTAGATTAGTTTTATCAGACAATATTAAAAAAAGAAATCTCTCTCTCTGTATATATATATGTAAAATCCAAGGGCTTCTACAACCCTGATAGCTAGGGACTTTGTCATACTTGCCTAGTTGAAATCCTTTGTTACAATTCACCTATGGATCTCAAATTGAGCTAACTGCTGATACAGCTCTACAATAGAAGTGGTTTCCTTTCATTATTTCTTAGAACCTCAGTTTGGAAAGAATTAAGACTTGAATGATGTGTAAAACATCTGTGAACATGCAGCTCACTGAGATATTCATATATTCAGAGGTCTGAAGAGATTTGTTGTTCCAACTACTCAGTATATAAAAATGCAACATCAAAAACCAGATCCCAGTGTTCCAGTTTAGGAACACAAATCCATTCTATGCTGCAATTCAGAGCCCAGTCACACACAAAGAGGGGGCAGCTTTTACCTGGAGGGTTTGTTCTTTTTGGAATGTTCTGAGGTTGTTCTGATGCTCCAAAGATATTGGATGCCATCCGGTGTGGCCTGGTTGAAGAAGACACTTCTTCTGCACTACCAAAGAGATTACTAGAATCTCCCCCTGGGGGCTTCAATACCCTGTATCACAGAATGAGAAACAAGATAAAAAAGTTCATTTAACATTTATAGCATTCAACATATTTGATGTTCCCTCCCCATTCTCTCTTTGTATGTAACTACCCTCATTTTAATTTACTTTAGGCAATTCTGCTGTAGCCATGAAGTATCTACTTTTCAAGAGCTGTTTTAATATTCTTAGGTTCAGCACAAATATTGCCAACCTCCTGGTCAGTCAACTTGATCATTAGGGTATCCATGATTACATGGAATGATCCTAACACTGCCATCTACACAAATGGCTACACTATCTGTGGTGTTCCAGAAACAACAGAGATTACGAGAAGCCACATGATGGTCAGGATTTTAAAAATAACCATTACTGATTCAGACTTACTGCTAAACTACACATGCCAACTTTGAATCTGCGACACAATTCAAACCCATTAACTTTTAAATAAAGGCAGACATTTCATAACTACAAAAAATTTGCTCATCTCAACCATCAGTTATCATAATAGCTACTGTAGTTTAAAATGGAGAGACAGGATACAAAAAAGCTAATTGCAGCGGTCAAGCTACAAATCCATTAAAACTAAAGCTTTGCACCAGAGGATATCAAATGGATCTGCAGAAAAATTGGAGCTTACAACAGAAATCATCTGACTTCTTGAAAACTTACCAAAAGTCATGCTTGTCCTTCAGTAGTATTTCCACAGTTAATGTCTATGTCTTGTTCAACAGACTACAGGTCCTGCCCCAAAAAGGAATCTAACTACATTTGGGAGTAGAATCAGTGGAATTAATTAGAAAATTAACAGAAAAAGCACAGGAAAGAGATTAATACCTAAATATGACTGGAAAGAAGTTCAGAAAAAATAAAGCACCTGGGGGTGCTGGCTGACAGTGGCTGAACATCAGCTGAGTGTGCCCAGGTAGGCAAGAAGGCCAATGTGGTGGTGGGCTTTTGATAAGTTATAGTTTACTCCTGTTATCTCCTCAGTGCCCGGTGTCTGGTTTGCCCCAGATCTTCCCCTCCCCTGTTCTTTATCCCCCTTTCCTGACCTTGCCCTGTATTAACTTGGGGCCAATCACCTACCAGCCCCACCCCTCTGCCCCCTGGTTTAAATGTTAAGCACGCAGGGATCCCTCTCTCTTGCTTACCATCTTTGAAGAATAAACATCTGAGAGAGTCTTCTCTAATTCCTCGTTCTGAGCCTTGTCAGTATAAAGACCACTGCCGCAGAGACAGCCTGTTCTGCACCATCTCTCGGACTGCTGGCATTCTGAGAGTGGTACTCCTGGCACTAGGGCCGGAGTTTTGAGATAGCAGGGTCTCACTGGCACTTCAGTGACAGACATCCTGGCCTGTACCAGGACCAATGTGGCCACCAGGACCTCTGGGCACTGGTGAGGCATCTGAAATCATAGGGGCAGTTTTGGGCCCCTCTTCAGACAAGAGAGATCTTAAGTGGCTGGAGCATATCCATAGAAGAGAATGGAGTTGGGGAAGGCTCTGGAGAGCAAGCCTGAATGAGGAGCAGCTGAAGGAGCTGGAGGAGGCCCAGCCTGGAGAAAAGGAGGCTCAGTGGGGACCTTCTGGCTCTCCACAACTCTCTGACAGGAGGGGGCAGCCAGGGGGGGTTGGGCTCTGCTCCCAGGGAACCGGGACAGGACAAGGGGAAACAGCCTCAAGTTGTGCCAGGGGAGGGCAGACTGGACATCAGGAGGAATTTCTTCACAGGAAGGGTTGTTAAACATTGGAATGGGCTGCCTGGGGCAGTGGTAATCACCATCCCCGTAGGTGTTCATGAAATGACAGAATGTAGCACTTAATGCTCGGGTCTAGCTGACAAGCAGTCAAAGGTTGCACTCTATGATCTCAGAGGGCTTTTCCAGCCTTAACTATTCTGGGATTCTGTATCAAAAATAAATTTTACATCTACCAATTACCCACAGTCTTAGCAGCTGAACAAAGGTAGTTTCTCAATTATACTACTTCTAATCTGAACCCTTGATCTGGAACCTAAAGTAACCTTTGCTATTAAACCAAGAGAACAGTTACAAACGGCAAGATCTTGATCCCACCCCACCTGAACACAATTCAAATGTCAGTGAATTATTACAACCCCTCCTCTCCCTAGCACATCATTACAGGTGAGCTATGCCAAGCATAAAATAAGGTTCCTCTTGGTGCCAAGATCTACTCCAGTTTAAGATTTAATTTCACAAAAGTAGAGATATTTGGCTGCTCTGTCAGAAAATGGGCTTTGTGTGCACTTCAGATCTCAAGATCCAGAAAGCAGTTTTAGGCCTTTTGGGAAGGAGAAAAAAGTTCCTCTTTTAGTCTGGTGTGGAAAATCAAGGCACAGAAAATTCTCAAAACCTTGCACCTACAGGCCCAGACTTAGAAATGAATACAGGGTTTGATCTGAGATCTTGGAAAAGGCTTCCAGATTTAGAGACTAGAAGCAAGAATGTGGATTTGTAGTTTAAGTAGAAACACGTTAAACGATGTAATAGAAAGGTTTAGGGTTTAAAGGTTAAGATATGGAAGTAGTAATAAAGGTAATAAGAAGTTTTAAGGTGTAGTTCTGTAAGTTTGTGTGTAATTATATGATTGGTTAAGAAAGTCCACACTACGGCAAAAACACATAAAACAAAATAATTAACTATTGGCTTAAAGACAAACATTCTTTGTGCAGTAGTTCATTGGCTAGTAAGTCTTTAAAAGCCATTGTAACTAGAGTTCTTGTGACTACTGGCTTATGCCATGAAGATGTTCTCACCCTTCATGAGACTGTAAAAGATAAGAGCAATAAATCATGCTTTAATACGTCTCTCAGTAGTCCCGTCTCTCTCATGCAATCCTGATAGTCTGGGAATAGTTTATGTAGACAGTATTAGCATCAGAGAGACTGTCTTTGCTGGCTAATTTCAATATTTTAATCCTTAGTATGATTGTGGATTTAATAAATCCTTTTAGCTTAAGGAGTACCGAGAATTTCAGCAGACAAAATAACTCCTTGTCCAAAGCACAAGTTAGAGCATACAAAGATTATTTATTTACAATTTAGTGTTCAACAGACTACAGATCCAACTAGCCTCTGTGCTCTCCCTGTATTTTAGAAGACTTAAACCCACTATTAAAGCAGACAATGTATAGGTAAATTATGTATTTCAATCATTAAAATGGTCCAGAAACCATGAGGCAGTTCAAGTATTTAAAGTGGGGAGACTGAGTGAAAAGGGAACTCTACAAAAAAGTAGTTTGGGAAGGGGGTCTCCGTTAAAATGGAGTCCTCTCACATAATTTAAATGATTTTTGAATTTGTCTGTTCTTTTCAGCTATTTTTAAACTCCATTTAGTCTTTCTTGCATTCCAACTACACTAAGTATACCAGCAAAGAGACTGAAAGGAAGGAAAAAGCTGTTTATACAGCTGGAGTCTCTTACACCCCAGATTCATTCAATTTACCACACTGTTTGCTTAACACATGCCTACAAGCATAGAAGGGACTAATAAAATAACTACATTCAGAATTTTTTTGGTTTAAGAAAAATAGCCAGTCATAAGAATCAAATTACTCCTCGTTCCTGCAGTGGGTTTTAAGAGCTATTGCAGAAGAAAATTCTAGAGAAAATCCATTTTAAGATTAAAAGTCTTGATAATTCAGTAAGGAAACTTCATCAAAATGAATCCAACACTGATTAATCTTCTACTATCCTCTTATTTTCAGCTTAGTATCCACACTAAGAAAATCCTACTGTTGAATAAATTAACTAGAGGCATCACTGGTGGTGCTTACAAGGTTGAAATCAGCAAAAGTACTTTTTCTGCCAGCATCATGCAAAATAATGTCTTGACCCTACATATACAAAGTGGATTTACCACCTCAGTTTCAAGAGCTTTGAAATGCTGGGAACCTTCCAAGCATTACATAAACTTTCGAATGGCAGCAACACCAGATTAATAAAATCTGAACTAATACAAAGTCAGATAACTAAGTCATTCACAGGACTTACCAAAAATAACCTTGAAATACAGCAACAAAGTCTGTCAGCTGATGCCAACAAAGAGGACAGGGCATTCATTCCCTCCAACCAAATATGTGGGAGAATACAAAGCTATTTTGTGCTGTGTAGCCTCTAGAGCACTGCTGGCCTCCCTGTACTACCACGTACTCAGTTCTAGAGCAGTGAGACATGCAGGTCTCCCACACCATGTAAGAGAATCAGATTTCACCTGTAAATCATACCAAAAGTAAACAGCACGCTAAACTCAGCAAGCCAAGATGAGCTGCTTTAACAGAGTACACAGAAATTTAACATATACTGTATAGTAACTTCAGTGTATACTTTATAGCCATTTTAGTTTACATCATTATTATGCCAGTTTATATAGAAACATTTTTGTTTCTTGTACCGAGATATGTTGGGTCTTTCTTCCTTTGGGAAGGTGTTTTATTCTTTCACACTGTGAAAAAATAGCCCTTTGTCTTCTATAAAATCTACATCTGCCTTACTCCCCCTCCCCTTCAGCAGACCAGAAGTTGGTGAACTCCTCTAAAACAGCTAAATCAAGAGCCCTATTCTGCAAGTTTAAAAGCCCTACTAATTGCTTTGTTCTCTTCTGGCAGATTTGCAGAATTTTAATTACTTCTTCTGATCTTTTTTTTAATTCCCTACATTCTAACACACTTGAATTTGAATGCCCTTTCTTCATTAAGTCTTTCAGTGCACCTATGGAAGGCTTATCCATTACTTCAAGATGCCCTCTACATAATATATTTTTTTAATCCTGCCTGAAAGTTAAACACTGAAGTTTTACCAGTTTTCAGACTGTTCTAATACAGTAGATAAGAGCTGTGTTATTACATATGAGACTAGCAGAAAGCAGGTGTTGAGGTTTGGAACCGCCGGCTCTAAAACAAGACCAGAGGTCCTGGGGTGTTCCCGCTGTGGGATCAATAGAGACTCACGGCTCATTAAACAGCTCACTCACATACAAACAGCAAGCTGTGTTATGCAGCCATGCTCTTGATCTGAAAGCGCCACAATACTCTGCAGTGGCCCTGGTGGGAGTAGAGGAACGTATTATATTTCCGAGATGGTTAAATTTACCATTGTCAGCTCTTTGCAGTAGTTGTGAAACTGCTCATACACAGGACAAACCGAGAGGATGTTATTACAATGCATCTTTATAGCGCACAACAGCAGAATGATACAACTCTGTCCTGCTTTGTTTTTAGAAGCTCTTAGACATGCAGTTCCATGTTTTATTCCGAAAAAGCAAAACTTTCTTAAAAGTACAAAGTGTCATTGTTATAGTTTAATAAAATAAAACTAGGCAGTTAATTCAATTCAGCAAACTAGTTGCTTGCTCTACCACTGCATGCATTAACAGGATCACTAGAAACACGTTTCAGTGGACAATTAAGTGAAAGCTTTCACTTAAAACCTTCGTAGCATAATTTATTTCTAGAAGTAACACGCCTGTATTATGAAGTTCTCAAAATGCAAACACTTGTTCATAATTTTCTAGGTAAGATTTACACACAAGGAAGACCTTTTTTTCCCCCACTTCCACAGCTAGCGGTGATTGCTGCAGGGATTTGGAATCAGTTTTATTTAGAGCAACTTCTAGATACCAAGAACTGCAATAGGATTTGCATTCTCACTAAATAAAGTTTTGTTCAGGGAATGAACAGAATAAGCTGTGTCTTTAAACCAGGTACTTTTGCGCTTGATGGCCCAGGCCATGAGTCAGTATAGTAAACGCCACAGAGACCATGCTGCCAACCCAGTACAGGAAGTTCCTGCGGTGCTGCCACGGGCTCTGGTGCAGAGCTGTGAGTGGCTCCAGCCTGCTCTCAGGCACCACAAATACACCCCGACACGGCAACGGGGAGCAAGCTGTAAGGCTACTTTTGCTCGCTGCTAACAAACACGCTGCAATAGTCTGCCCGGAAATCCAACTGATGCGTTAAACGTGGTTTCAAAATTACTATGGTAACAGAGACTACACTAAGGACAGAGCACCCTTAAAAGTCTTCTAAAACCAGGTCACAGATTGGAGCGACTGGAATGCGGGAAAACTTAAAGCATTCTCAGACCATTTCGAAACCCTTCCTCCTTCCCGCACGCGACAGCTTCAGAGATGGATTACTCACTGCATTCACAACCTGCGGTATTCAGGGATCTGCCCTCCTCCAAACAAAGCAATATACTTTAACTTCCGTAGGGCAAAAGCAAGCCGACATCTGCTTCTGCAGGCGTTTGTGCTGAATCCTCCCCTCACAGCTTCTAAGAGAGTAGCTCACCCTCACTCCACGTGAGTAGAAGTACGGCGGGAGAAGGTGCTCCCCGGCCCCAGGCACTTCTCCCCGCGCCGGAGTCCCTGCAGGAGCTCTGGGGTCCCCACCCGGCCCTGGGGCTCTCCCCGTGTGCCCCAAGCGTGGCCTCAGCCCAAGGCACCACCGACGGGAGCGCAGTGCGGCCACACCCCACCCAGCCCCCGGGGCGCAGGACAAGTAAACTGAGGCACGGCGAAGGCACCAGCCGTGCCCTGGCTTCTACCCGGCGGTACGCGACGTATGTGGCTGTGCTTCTGCCCACCGCAGCGAAGAGGCCCCTGAGGGGGAACCCTATCTCCTCAGCCAGAGCCTACATCCCCGACCCATCCCCCTCACGGCCCTCAGTCGGAGCCTGCACCTTCCCGCCCTCGAACAAAGCCCCGCCGAAGACCCGCGCCGCCGCACGACTCTTCCCGTGCCCCGCCACCCCACCTGGAGCTAGGCTTGGCCGACTCGGACTCCACATCCTGGAACATGGTGGCACTCAGCAGCTCCACTCTACAGCCCCGCTCCAACTGCGCCGAAGGGAGAGCCAGCTGCCCCGCCTTGCCGGACTATTGGCCGTCTAGCTGCCCATCATGACGAGCAGCCTATCGTACGCAGTTCTCCCGCTCGAAATCCCGCCTGGTCGGCCAGCCTCGCAGAGGGAGGGAAGCTTAAAACCACCCGCGTTGGCGTTCATCCTGTATGCCTTCCATTGGTTACACTGTTCATCCGTCAGAGGAAACTGCAAAGCTATTGGCTGAAGGAAGAGCGGGGCGAGCAGCGGGTGGGCATTTAATTCAATTCAGTACACCGGGTGGGGTAGGTGTACGGGCTGTAGTAGCGGAGAGGGAACGGGCCTCAACCTTACAGTCGGGACCTTATTGTGAAGGTTTTACCTCGAAATTGCAATGGAAAGCAGAAAACAGGAGGAAGATTATCCTACGGAATAACCTCAGGGAGGACTTCGTAACCTGCTGCCCTCCAGAGCGTTTCCGAAGTTCAAGGATACCTGAGCAGCGACCCCGAGCCCCGCCCGGGCTCGACAGCCTCTCAGGCGCCGAGGGAGCATTGACCGGGGCAGCGCGGGAGATTTAAGCTGCTCCAGGGAGCCCGGGCGAGCGAACAGGACATGGAGCATGAAGGGCACTGCAGCGCAGGCAGCTTGCTTAATTTCTGGTCATTACACTTGCTCGGAGAACTCAGCAGGGAACCCAGTCCCCTAAACTCAAACTCAAACTCAAACTCAAACTCAAAAAAAAAAAAAAAAAAAAAAAAAAAAAAAAAAAAAAAAAGAAGCAGTGACTCAGACTGAAATTCCCCCCAAAATATGCAAAAACCCCATGTAGCCACCCGGGCTTCACAGCTTTAGCTAATGCCTGAGCCTGTCAGTGGATTGACCAGTGATGGGCAGCTGCATCAGATATGATCAGGAGGGTGACCTTCCCAGCCTGGTAGCAGAGCTACAAGACAAACTAAAAAGGCTGAGAAGTATTAGAAAATCAGAGAGGGACATAGACTGGTGGGTCCATTCTCCGGCCTCCCAAGCTGAGCATAAGACAGGAGCACCCAATAGAAAGGAGATCATCTATCCATCCCCCAGCAAAGAGTAGGCACCAGTTGTGAAGTGAGAAGCAAGCAGCAGTCCATACTCAGGGAAGCAAGCAAAATTCCTTTGCTCACCTCACTTTTCCCTCACAATATCCTCATAGGCAAACTCAAGAAGTAGGTTGGATGAGTGGACGGTGGGGTGGACTGAGAACTGCCTGAGTGGTAGATCCCAGAGGCTCAGTGATCAGTAGTGCAGAGTAAGGTTGGAGACCTGTCACTACTGGTGTCCCCCAGGGTTGTGTGTTTGGCTCAGTGTTGTATAACTTGATCATCGATGTTTGGATGAAAAAGCAGATGCCTCCTCACCAAGTTCACTGCCGATGAAAACTCAGAGGACTGGCCGATAACCTCAGAGGGCTGTGCAGCCCTTCAGAGGGATCTCAACAACTTGGGGAGATGGGTAGAGAAGAACCTTCTGAAATTCAACAAGGGGAAATGCAGGTCTTCCAGCTATTGAGGAACAGCCCTGGTCACCAGTATAGGCTAGGAGCTGACATGCTGGACAGCAGTGCTGAAGAGTAGGGCCTGGGTGTCCTGGTGCACAGCTATTTCTCCCTGACCAGCTGTGTGCCTTAGGGCCAAGAAGAGCAAGGTTGTCCAGGCCTTAGAAAGAGTATTGCCAGCAGGTTGAGGGAGATGATCCTGCCCCTCAACTAAGCCCTGGTGAAGCCAGGAGCATTGTGTACACATACATCTGGGCCCCACAGTACAAGAGAGACATGGAGCTCCTGGAGCAGTTCTATCAGAGTGCTACTAAATTGTTCAAGGGTCTGGATAATCTCTCTTATGAGAAAAGGCTGAGGGAGCTGGACCTGTTCAACCTCAAGAAGAGATGGCTGAGAGGGGACCCCATTAATGTGTTTAAATATCCAAAGGGTAGGTATCAAGAGGATGGACCAGGCTCTTCTCTCTGGTGTCAGCCAGTAGAACAAGAGGTAAAGGCAGCAACTGATGCCCAGGAAGTTTCACCCAAATATGAGGAAGAACTTCTTCATTGTGCACTGACTGAGCACTGAACAGGCTGTCTAGAGAGGGTGTGGAATCTCCCTCGCTGGAGGTATTCCAGAACCATCTGGACACAGCTTTATGACAAGTGTTCTGGGATGACCCTGCTTGAGCAGGGATATGGGATCAGAAGAACCCATTGTGGTCCCTTCCAATCTGATCAATTCTGTGATTGTTGTGTGTCGGGCCCCTATGCCTCACCTGGCCTTGTCAGTGTGCACAGGAGTTTTGCAACACGGTGTTGAGCAGAGTCTGGCTGCTGTGATTCGGCCTGCTCCCTGGTATGTGTCCATGGTTTGCTCACAGCTCTGCACCTGAAGCATGGGATGACTGCCACATGAAAGCTGTCAGCTGCCTGGAGAATCTGCACTGGGAGGAGGTGGTATAGCTGCACCTACAGAGCCAGCATTTGCATGGCCTTTCTAACCATTTTTTATTAACTGTAACATCACAAGCTAACATTTTCAGCTGAAGGTTTTATTTCAAAGCTCTATAGCTTTGTATATGTCAAGAAGGAAATTTAGAGGCATAAATTTAGCAGCATATTGCTGCTTTTGTTTTGAAGGACTAAAAAAACCAAACCAAAGCTAATGAAAACCCCTGAAAAATATGTACTATCACTGCAGTATCTTCTTGTTTTGCTAATTATTTTTCAGACTTTTTCTGTTTTTACAGTCTTAAATTTTGGTCATTATGGGCAAAACTAGCTAATTTGTGAGAGAAGATTCAGTAGGAGCTTTGACAGAAGGTGGAAAAGATTTAAAGGTCTTGTGCTGACAAAGGCTCATAGCCAGTGTAGGGGAGAAGCTGCTCAAACTTAGTCATACCCAATTTTTTGAGTAAACAGATGGGAGAGATGAGCACACACTTTTTGGATAGGAAGGAAGTCTCAAAATACTACTAATAAAACTTATGTTTTAGAACGTTCTTCACTTCTAACCAATTACACACTTGCACTTTCTCAGTGCAACATTAAAGCTGCTTTTTTGTATGTCATAGAGACCAAAACCCTAAAGGTGTACAAAAAGGAGTTAGTTACTGACCTAGATCACAGGAACTTAAGGCCTTAAGTCCAGCTTGCCCAAAGCAGGGTGTGCTGGATCAGCCCACCTTTCTAGGAGCTTTAGTTAGTTTTATCTTGGAAAGCTCTGAAGACAGACTATGCAACCATATCAGGGCTTCCTGTTCTTGAGTGTCCTGGGGTGAAAAGGTGTTTCTGGTAGTGGCTGTATAAAACATGATGGCCTGAATACAACTTCCACAGCTGAGTTTCTGCTTATCTGAAGCTGTGAATGAAAAAAACCATCAAACATTCAAGATAAACACTACCATTTTTATTCTACCTTCCTGGTGGTGCTGGTTGGAAATTTTTTTTGGTGGTTTTCTTGTTTGTTTTCCTCTCTTTCTCCCCCTTGTTACTGGTGCCCATGGCCCAGACAGGCCATTCATGATACCCAGCCCTCTGGTTTGCCACATTTCTGAAACTCACCATGAGCAGACATGTGGGCCTGACAGTGGTCTGAATTTAGGCTTTGGGCTCTGTCAGTGTCTGTGTGAAAGGCAAGTGTTTCTCGTGTTAGCCTGAGAAATCTAAAAGAGGAATTCAAACAAACCTTGGGAAGTGAGAAACCATCTGCAGGTGGTGTTTTTCCAACATGTTTACTGGAAAGAAATGTTTACAAAAGGGTGTAGATGCTGAATAACCAATCATGTTCTTTGTACCGAACTACTCTATAAAAGTAGAATTTAGAAGAATAAAGTTTGCTCTCATCTTTGCCATCATGGAGAGCCATGTTGTTATTTCTGTGCTGTCCAAAATCCATAACAACACAGACAATACTGAGAATGGAAGCTATAAAGCAAAAACAACCCTACCAAAATTTTCTCTGATCATGGTGAGACTCATCAAAATTCTGGGATGAGAGATGCCAGTGGGAGTTAGACAACTGATTTCACTGCAACCAAATCACCTTGAAAGACTTGACCTTATGGATGAATTTTATCACCCACCCACACAATTGTAAAATATGCAAATTATTATAAATAAAGCTTAAATGACAATATCTGAGAGGATATGAACAGCAAGGAACACAATGGACACAAGTTAGACCAAGTATTAGTATGTATTTATGCACAAGAATAAAAACAGCTTTACAAGTTGAATTGGAAATTTAAACAGAAGTTTAACAGCTTTTGTATATTATATTAAATAACCAAAACACCTTTTTCCAAAATTGGTAAAGAATAAATAATATAATTTACAGTATGGTACAAAAAATAATCAGTAAGGACAGGCATTTTGCTTTATACATACACTATATAGGTATATTTATAATCTATAAAACAAATTCACATCTCAAACAAGCCAGAAACCTCAGATGATATGGCTTAACTATTATTAAAAGAAACAGCATTAAATTTTGCTGCCAGAACCATAAGCTCTAAAGCAGTTATCATGTTTCAATAATTAATGATAACTTATTGCCGTAGTGCTTGCCAAGGTTTCATTCAGTTAACATGTACAAATTGCTGTGAAATTAACAGATTCAAAGGTTTGAAAAGGTTAAGAAGAAGTGCAGTACTTTCCTTATAAATGCATCTGAAGTCTGAGTGTAGAAAACAAAATGCAACTGAATTTCCACTCTGGGATCTGCTGCCAGTAAGTAAGGTGTCCTTGTAAGTTAGATTTGAATCAAGACATTTAATTCAATTTAGAAATATATGTGTCAAAAAAAGGCTTAACTATGCTGTATGAAAAACAATTCCTATTCCTATGCTTAGTAGATTCAGTGATACAGGATAAAATTGACTGTGTGAGTGATCAGGATGCAACACCTTGCACAGATCTCTGCCAGTGTGTGCACACACACCTGGGTGGATCCAATCTTGGGCTGTGATACTGCTCTGGTGTAGTAAACCCAGCCCATGGGGATGAGACACTGAATCTTCTGCCATTTACCTTGTCAGCTACTCAGAACTGCCTTATGGTCACTGAGAGGGAAAAGCCTAGAGCAGTTAATCCTAAACCTGGAGGCTGTTAGTGTCCCTTAGTCCTCTCCAATACATTATAGTGCCCCAGGAAGATACTAACCTAATGAAGTCACTTCTACCTCAGAAATGATACTGTGTGCATTTCAGTGTCACTTGCTCGGATGTCTGCTTAGCCTGACCTTGTTGCTCATACAGATTTTGTAACTGCCATCGGAGAAGCTGAAATAATTAAAATTGAAGAAGTTCTGAGTATTACCAGCCCTCCCCCGCCCCAAATATGCACACGCAGATGTGTGTGTGTCCGCGTGTGTATACACCACCTCCTTAGCACTCTCAGCACAAACTGATCACAACTACTATTGTAAAGCACATTCACCTAAAATCTAGAGCTGGTCTGATCAGAGATGTGTTTAAACGGCCTTCCACATAGTAGTTGATGCACAAATACTGCATCAATTCAGAATTACCACAATGATCTTATTCTTAAGTTCTTCTCTTGTCCTCAACGGGCTTTATTCTTAAAAAGCAGTTTGCAATGCATTACATTTCTGAAATCATATTCTGTTTCACAATGCAAATTTTTAAGAGGCTGATGCCAAACACACTCCTGACTCCAACATTCTGAGTGCTGAACTGATTTGTCATTTATACTCTGTTATTACTGAGTGGTTCAAGCCCACTTGCAAAGGTTCAGGGTATTAAAAGTTTTATGATGATGTGATGGCATCATCAAAAATAGCCACTTGTGCTACCTTCATTCTGCAGTTGTGTCCTTCCCCCCTGGGTGAGCAAGGCAGGGCAGCTGACAGCTCCTTGTAGCGCAGGCAGAAAGCCTTCATGGATCACGATGAAGTGCTCTGCTCCCCACTCCTGTGGCAGGTGCAGCAACACTGGCCTTTATTCTAGGCAACTTCAGAGCCAAACCCAGTGTCCATATCCACTGCATTGCCAGCATCAATAGGGACGATGAAAAGTTTGTCAAGTTACAAATACACTGGAGACCCTCACATTACTCTTGCGGTATTTAGAAGTTTAAGAATGAAAGTTCAAATTTCTTTTTAGACAGTACTTGATTAGAATCTAACGCATTTTCTCCTGCACATTCTGTAATCCCAGCCATAGTAGGTGCCTTCTACTTTTGTCCTGCAAATCTGAAGGATCTCTGGAGACATAGCATATAGAATAATCTGCATTAATAATAGAGGAACTCAAAACCAAGAGGGAATAATCTGGGAAACTCCAAACCAAAACACAGCTAAATTCTAAGTAAAACTGAAAAGTTTTAGTGGGCATGACTCTTGAGATTAGCAGATGTCCTCTCCTTACCAAGGGGGAATGCTCAGAACAAAACAGGCCCCAGCATTCATTTCTTGTGACAGCCTTCAACTTTCCCAGGCTTATGTGATTTCCTGACAATTCTGTCAGAATTCTCAAACAAGGCTCTCTGTGCATCAGAGAACTTGTTCAAATTTCTCCTGGTGATAGAAAACACAAGGCCAACTCCATAGAAGCTAAAAATCATTTGCCTAAAGCAGGGTGAAGGGACAGCAAACAGAATCAGTGCATTGTGAGCAAGTTACAAGAGACTCCCAGTCAAAGAAATGCCTTGTACAAGTAGCTAAAGGCAGGCAGAACTACATCCACCAAGTATAGTGCAAGTTGGGAAAAGAACCCATTATAACAGCCTAAGGGGTGGAGAAGGTTTGTTTATTTATTATTAATACAAAGTTGAGGTTTATATAGGAGCAGCCCCTTGGAAAAGTTCAGAGCTACTCACACCAGCCAAGGGACACCCTCTAACTGGAGAAGCAGACAAGTGTTTACAAAAGGGGCACAACATGGGTATTCTTGGACGGGACAGAAAGGAAAGGAGAAAGGAGAAAGGAGAAAGGAGAAAGGAGAAAGGAGAAAGGAGAAAGGAGAAAGGAGAAAGGAGAAAGGAGAAAGGAGAAAGGAGAAAGGAGAAAGGAGAAAGGAGAAAGGAGAAAGGAGAAAGGAGAAAGGAGAAAGGAGAAAGGAGAAAGGAGAAAGGGAATAAGAAAAATCTCCTGAGTTATAGAGCTAGAATTAATTGATGACAACCAGCTCCCCAGAAATTAACTTGCTATCCAGTTCAACCCACTGGAATCAGGATCTGGGTTTTTCCTACAGTAAAACACAACATTAAATGCACAGGGATTTCAGAGAGGGAGTGCCAGACCCACTCATGCCTGGGAGTGACTGTAATGAAGAATGATGCTGAGGTACTACAGAGCACCTGGAGTCCACAGAACAAAGAGGAAGTAGGGAAGTACCAAGGGATTAAGCTAGGACTTGACACTTCTCTTCATGACACAAAACTGATCTCAACTGGCTTAGCATTAACCTAGTATTTGTTCCTATACATTACAATATTCTTCCCTATTTCCTCTCCCAGATAAATCCTCAGTTTTTGTGAAGATGACAATATTTACATGTTTCCAGCAAAGCCAAGACTAATTATGACACAGCTTTCCTAGTGTAAGCTCTTTCGCTATGCTTCTAGACCTAAAAAGCAACTGTTCTTCAGGGAGAGCAATAAAGCACTCTCTCACTCACAGGGTGAACTGTGCAATGTGCTGAAGAATCTCAAAGGTTAAGAATATGAGTGCAGTCAGGGTGATGATGATGATCATGATTGTGATGTGATGGGGTTTAAAAGTAGGGGATCCAAGCAGCACGGGAGGAGGGCAGATTAGAGCTCCCCTACCAAACAAGTACGCAGGTGTGAGCCCCACTGGAATAATCAAAGAGCCAAAGGAACAGAGTGGTCTGCAAGAACACAGCATTGAGGAGTAGCAGTGCCTTGGCCCTGAACAGAGTGCAAGAACCTCAGTTTGACTGAATGGTAATAAGACTGCCAACTAGGACGTGTCAAAATACACAATGGTTCCCCTACCCACCTCTACCCTTCATCCTCCACAACGTGGATCCAAAAGCATAGCATTCTGATCACTATGCAAACAATAATTCATGTATAGGAGCTTGTGGCAATCCCATCCTTATTTGAGCTGCTTGCTTAGGCCATTCCAAAGTACAAGTCCAGAACTGTCCCACAAACCTGCAATCTTACATTGCTGATGCAGGGACACACTATATCCTGTAATGTTATTCCATGTCCTGTTGTTGCCAGCATATTGCACATTCTAGGACTTGCAAGTACTTCTTGAGACCTTTGAAACCAATGCTTCTCTGTTAGAAAGAAGCACACAGGACAGGGATAACAGCCTCAGCTGCTGCCCTTATCAAGTTCCAGCTCTGCAAGCTCCAACTTAGCTGAACAGTCTGCATCAGCCTCCTGGTCATTCCCTTACTGTGACAGATCCCCTATCGGGGGACCACCACCTCCTCCATCAAACAGGATCTCCCTGCGAGTCGGCTCAGGTATCGACAGTTCCTGGGCAAGGTCATTAAACCGAGATATGTAATCTATGCTGTTCTCATTCATCATGCAAGCTAGCTGAGAATCCACCACCTGGAAGAGACAAGGAGAGAATAGATGTCAGCTACATGTCAGTGGCAATTTCATGGAATAACTGAGGCTGGACATCTTGAGAGCATTTTATCCAACCATCTCACTTGAGCAGGGTAAGCTAGAACAGGCTGCCCTGGACTGTTGCCCTGGTTTTTCTGAGATTTTTTTAAAGCCTTCTACTTGCTTATAAGACTGAGTCAGTTCTTTAGTTACTGTACAATATTAACGGTCAGTTTTTCACTTTCTCACACTCTGGAACATAAACAACCTTTCTTGTTTTTGTTCACTGTCCTTTGCTTACATATTTCCAGCCTGAAAACAATGTTGGTTGACAGCTGGTCTGGCCAGTGGGGTGAAGGGGTAGTAACCCCAGAAGCCAATCTGCTACCAGACCCACAAAATTATAAAAGGAAAAGAAATAAACAGGCTGGCCCCTTTTTTGGTGGGTAGCAACTTTTCACTGAAGACCTCTGCCTCCGTGTTGTTGATTTTGCGTTCCGGGCAACACTGGACCTTGTTGAGCAGGTGTAGAATTATCCCCATGCACAGATGTTCCAAAACTCTCTGGGTACCCTGTTTCCATGCCTGATTACCTCAAAATAAATATCTTGTCTTCAGGTAGGATTGAATGTGTTTCAAATTTTTCTTGCAGCCTTTTGTCCTGAGAACAGTCTGGCTCCCTCAGCTTCATTCCCATCCTCTCCTCATATAAGAGAGAAACTTTATCTTACTTGACCCAAGTTAGAGAACAGCTCTTCTCATCCACAACTAAATGAAAGCTTCTAAAACAACTAACCACCTATACTCTCAATGGGCCTTACCTGGTCCAATTTAGCATTAAGGTGCACAGGCAGACGATCTAAAGATATTATCTCTGCCACAAGAGCTGCTCTCCTGTGCATAACATGTTTATCCTGTTTTCTTCTAAAGGGAGTTGGTAATATTGAGGGCTGCAATGTCACTTCAATCCATGCACATAAATTATCATATATTTCTTTAATTAGAACACACCTTGACAGCTTCTCACCACCAAGCAAACAGAATCTTTATATTTATGCCAGAAGTAGATCTGTTTTTCAGGTCTGAAGCTGCCAACATCACATTAAATCTGCAGGAGTTTGCTGTACCTCCTGGTTACAAGGTCTATGCAGAACCTCTTTATCCAAATCCAGGGCAATAGAGAAATGACACAATCCTTCCATAAGGGAAAGTCTCCAAGAAATTACAAGTTATGTGATGTTGTACTGAGTTAATAACTAAACTGTGGAATAACAGACTGGAAGGGACCTGAAGAGGTCTCTAATTCAACTTCCTGCTCAAAGCAGGTTCACCTAATAAGGACAGACCAGCTCACTCAGAGCTTTATTGATGTGAGCTCTGGAAAGCTCTGAAGACAGCCACCGCATAACATCTCTGGGCAGCCTGTTTCCTTGCCTGCCTATCTTCAATGTGAAGGAGTTTTTCTATAGATGTAGCAGAATGTTTCTCACTTCAGCTTTTGCTTGTTCCTCCCACCTCCCACCCCCATTCTGTAAAGGGCTTGGCTACATCTTCTCAATGCAGGCAGGCAGCAGGGTCCCTCCCACCCTGAAGTCTTTTCTAGGCTGAACAAGCCTAGACTTCACCCTTTCTTCACCACCTGATCCTCCTGGTAACTTGTTCCAGTTAATCTCTCTCTCCTATATACTGGGTACTCAAAACTGGTAACAATATTCATGGTCTCACAGCAGGCAGACTCTACTACTCTACAGAGCAGAGCACATTAATCATAATTTTGTTCAATATCCTGGCCATGCTCCTGTTAAAAACAGCTCATGACATCCTTGGTCACCTTTGGTTCCACACTTTTTGATCCGCCCTGGATCACACTCAGCTCGTGTCTATTGGCATATCCAGGTACAGCAGAGCTGCTTCCCAGACAACCAGTCCCCAGCTGATACTGCTGTGGGGTTATTCCTTAATCCCTTCCTAGGGCAGGACTTTGCATTTTCCTTGCTAAGCTGCATAATGTTCCTGCAGCTCTTCCTTCCTCCCTGTCCCTCTGAAAGGGAGCCTTAAAAACTGCTGGGCTTCATTCTACTCCTTCAAAAGAGTTCAAAACAAAGGGCTCTGCCAACAGAGACAGTAACTCAGCAGCACAGAACCTTCTGCCATCCTCTCAGGTGACTTGGTATTAGCCATGTCCTACTTCAAACTTCTGGACCTATTTGTTTTTTCCTACCAGGCTTCCAACTGTATTGTAGCTGCATCACTATTAACCTTTCTCTTATCTTTAGCACTTTCAGTTCTTGCTCTACAAAGCAGGACACACGCAACAGAGTGATTGAATCTTTCTCTGTCAAACAAAGGTGAATACGATCTCCTTCAACAAAAACAACCTGGGTTGAAGGCACTCACATCAGCTTCTCACACCAGCTCTGGTGTCAGATAATTACCCTCAGATAATTTCAAATCTTTATATTACGACTGTAATCTTCTTCTACTGAGCTAAAGTGCAGGTGACAAAGAATCTCTGCCTTCAAAGTATCTCAGGAGAGTGTGAGGGACAGCACCCAGTAACTGTAACTTCCAGCACTGCAAGAGGAAGCAGACTCGAGAGTAATTTGCTGACATACCTCTGCCACATCTGCCAGGGACCGCGACACAAAGGAGTCCCGTGAGTTTCCATCCAGCAGGCTGGGTCCCAGTAAGGAGGTGCCACTGGTGTTCCCAACTGGAGTTGGTAACATTTTTCGTCCCTTCTCTGGGGAGATGAAACTTGCTACAAAGAAAAGGCACATCAGTAAGTCACTGCACTGAATGTTTTTAACTGTGAGGATAAAGAGAAGGACAAGGAAATTCAGAATTATCAATTTCTTCCATCTTTTAAAAATTATGTGTTATGAGCATCGATACCATCACCACATGGCTAAGAGTAAGGCGACTCATTACACTGGCCCCATGATTTATTAATTTAAAAACTTCTCAAAAACTAAACCTCAACCAAACTCAGCAAGTGACCTCATTGTCTTTGAGATAGCACTTACCAAGCACACAACAAAGTCTATTTTTCCACCAGCAGAGCCAAAGACATCTGTTCATTTTGGCACAACAGTGCAAATGTTTCACCCCTTACTGATGAGTCAGGCTCCAAACAGACTGAAAGGAACTGCCAAGGAATTAACTGTCCAAAGCTACAGGCCCCAATCTAGCAATGGAATCTTTTCAGGAATAGACTTGTAAAGAGAGAGAAAACGTACTCAAGGTAACACTGTGGAAATGAAAGCAAGAAGTATTTGGAATAATTCTACTAATGTCCTGCTGGATTTATAATTTTTCAAAGGATTCACTACTGATAAACAATGTTTTGGTTTCTTTTTTAACAGGAAAGCACTTTTTGGTTGTACTTCTTTGCATCTGGACACTCACAGAACAAACTGCTGAGGGAGGAGTCTGTGGAGTCATTGGGGTACCACTGAGGATCGTGGGTAGGAGACGCAATCCAGTTCTGCTGAGGACTACCAGATGGGGACGGAAGACTTTTAGAGCTGTCACTGCCATTCAGCTTTGCAGGAGAGAGAGAAACACCTTCACCTGTAAGCCAATGTCGCCGATCATGAATTCAGTCGATACGGTAAAGTTACAGGACACTGCACCAATTTTTGTTTAAAAAGGAAAAAACTCCCAAACAACAACAACAACCTCCCTACCCCATATTTGCTAGAAAATAAAGGCCAGGCACAGATTTTTATTTCCAACAGATATTTGGAAACAAACAAACACAAACTCACAAAAACCTCGTAACCCAAGAACTGCTTCCTGGAAAAGTTTCTGCTGCTATGTAAGATATCAGGGATTTGACTTACTGTATTGGCCAGAGCTGATGGCTATTTCAATGATGGAATCACTGATCTGAGTGGCAGGTTCCCCTTGGGAAAGCACATCTTCAGGTGGTCCAGGCAGGGAAATATCCAAGAGAGCAGAAACATTGGGAGGAGAGAGCCGAGTACTGGAAGCTTCTGATGAGGGAAGTGGAGGGGTGGACAGACCATTCTGGAGAGGTGTCTTGGCCAGTTCTGGCAGAGAAAGGACTGATGTACCCTATTACAAGAAACAGAATTAATTGTTCATAAATTTATTAAGAACTCAGAAAACTAAAAAGCAACATTTTGGCTCTTGAGTATCAGATTAAAACCAGACTTTTACGGGAAAAAAACCCAGTAGATAATATGCCTAAATTAGAGGAATATACTATTTACATAATAAACCTGTATTATTTTAATGAAAAGTACCTATAAGCATAAACAAATATGCTTCAGCCCATATCCTGCCAAATCATCTCAAAAAATATGAGTCTGTAACATTGCAAAGAATATTTAAAACGGCCTACGTAACAGAACAAGCATAATCTTAAAATTAACATAATTTTGATAAATCTACAAGATAGTTCCAAATAGATATGTATTAATTTTGCCTTTGTATAGGCAAAACTCCTTTAACTGATGGAAGAGTATACAGATATTTTAAACTGGTATACAGATATTTTTAAACTCACATTTATTCACTTTGTACAGCCAGACTTCCCAAATTTCAGCTGATCGTTATGGAGTCTCATAACCAGTACCTCATTGTAGAACTGTAAAATTATTTTCTGATATAATGTATACACAACTGTCCTAAGAGCAACAACCAGAACCCAAGGCCCCATTTACCACAATAAATGGCTCACAGGTTCATGTCCTAACATCTGTTCCATAAAAAATCCTAATCTCCTTTATGCTCTCCAATCAAACTAATTTGATCTTTTTCACATGCAGGCATCACAGGGAGCATGGTAAGTGCTTCCACTGAAGAAAAGAACAGCCTGTATTCTGAGGCTTAAAAATCCAGCACCAGGTCCTGGATCCCACTGGAAAAAGAGTCTGGGGGCAGGATGACAACACTTCTACAATTAAAGTGTCATCACAGTTACTCTTAAGTATCTATGTCTTACTGGATCCAGCACAATGAACAGTGAATCTGTGAAAAGGATGCTGACATTACAATCACACTATGAGCCCTAATATCCCTCCTTTAGCAGGAGGCAGCAGGACTGTGAACTGCGTAAATGTCTCCTTGTGACGTCTAAAACACACACAGAGATATAGCAGAGTGATTAATAAACTCCTCCACTCTATTAGGAGATATGTAAAGCTTATTCGTCCTTCACAGATCAGCTTCACCTTGATTTTAGGGAATGGCACACACACATATTTAAGCAGCTTTCCTAAATTTCTTTAATTTTTTTCAGACACTAGAGATTTCATTTCCACCAGATAGTACCAGTGACGCACAATTACCTGGTAGTACAGAGTTTTAACTAGCAATACCAGTGGTATTTTCACAGAACATTACCCATACCAGAGCTCTGTTCCTTCAGCACACACCGTACCTGGAAGCCATCCTGCTCGGGCCGGGTTGGCAGGCTGATGTACGGCACCCGGCACTCTGGGCCTGAGCCCTGCAACCACAACAGAAACCATGTGAGTGACCAGCCAGGCAGGGAACAGATAAAGGCCTATCACCAGTTATCCTTCATACATCTTCATGTCATTCATACATCTTCATGCTCTTCATATATCTCATGTTTTTCAAAATTGTCCATCAACTCCCTGAGAACATAACATGGACTGACATGTATCTGAGTCTCAGTGAAAGAAACAGCAAGGATAAATTACAGTTTCCATTCCAAATACAATCCCAAAAAGTCCATGTTTTACCCTAGATCCCCTCCTGAATTTTTGAAATAGCATAATTTCTTTTCAAACCAGATTTCTGGATGGTCAAGTTCAATGCTCTATCACCTGCAAACCATTTTACAGGATGGAAATTCATTCAATGAGATGATGATCCCTCAACCCCAAATACACATTACACAACACAGACTGGGTCTGCCATGACAGCAGAGTCTAACACCAAGCCCCAGGAGAAAGCTCACTGAGGAGTCATAATAATACAGCTTTTTTTATACAATGAAAGAGCAAGACAGTTAAACACTTAAAAAAGCTCATTTAAGAGCCTCTGACCTCCACAGTGGTGATGGAGCCTCCGTTCTGATGTGCTACTGCTGGCTCCTGCTCTGTCACCACCGTGTGCACTGCATCTGGTGACAATGGAGACACACCTGGCAAGCCATCTGCATCCAGGACAGGCATGGGACTACCAGGTATAATGCCAGCACTTTTAGCTGCCAAGTCAATAGCACCTTGGGTGAAACAAAAACCAAAAAATCATATTACAAGCTGCTTCTTCACTTTGTTATGATTCTCTAAAATATGATTTTTTAAAACTTACCCAGAGTCAAAACTCAACCCATGTAAAAAAGCAGCAATAGCAATG
Source organism: Prinia subflava (assembly GCF_021018805.1). NCBI lineage: Eukaryota > Metazoa > Chordata > Aves > Passeriformes > Cisticolidae > Prinia > Prinia subflava. The sequence continues at coordinate 254,908 of NC_086263.1, forward strand.
ATCTGATCATCTGGGTCAGCCGCTTCTCTACACCAAGGGTAACATTGCTTTTAACTAAAATGTTTAACTTTTCTGCCCTGTTCCAACCTGTTACTAGGTATATCAAAATAGCTGAGAAACATCCCAGTTCCCCTCCCATCCTTCTTTTTTTTTTCTTTTTTGTCCTCCAAATTGGTAAATATTTCATTATGCAATTTCCAAAAATTTCCTATGGGTTACTAGAGGAAGTCTAGAAACAATAGAGCCATATGTTGTTATCTTGCCTCTGGCAGCCATGTAGATTCAATGTAAAAACTATAAGTTGTTGTCAGGGTCAACCTCACCCAAATCTTTTAAAATCCACTTCAAACATCTGAATGTCTTCTCATCTCAAAAGAATCCTCTAGGTAAAACATAGATGCAGTCACTGTTTTCACCTCATTAATTGTTTTAATTATGGAACTCACTCTGTGCTGAGAGACAGTGCCTGCCTGGAGGACACCAGCATGGCTTTTATTGCAGAATTCAGAATGACTTACTAGACAGATGGTTGGTGGCCTGTGTTGGAAGAACTTTGGGCACAATTGGACGAGAAACAGCAGCTTTAGTCAGTGAGGACTGGATTGGCCGAAATGAACCTCTCCCTGGGGGAAAGCATTAATACCTTTCAAGCAAATGAAATCTAACATCTTTAAAGCAGAACACAACACAGTTCAATGGAAGCAAATAAATTCCAAACAGCAGCAAGCTGCAGGAATCCAAATAGTGGAGAATGTTGAATAAATCGATGATGGAATTGGAGGTAAAACAGTGATGTGAGCTAAGCAGTGTCTTGCCACGGACACACAACAGTAAGTGCTGCTGTGCTACTGGAGCTGCTCTCATACTGTCAGTAAAGACAACCTTTCAGGTGTCATGCTGGTTTTCATGAGGGATCAGCTGTACTCAAGAGTGTAAAGCGGAAAAGGACGTATGGGCAGTGGATTGCTTATGCTGTATAAAATTTAGACAGTATCCCACATACTAGGGAAAGTCCAATATAAAATCTAGACAAATTATTATATCCTACGGAACAAAAATTCCTATGTAGGTATTTTAATCCAAATTTCATCTCCCTTTTGAGAACTCCTTGCTCTTCTGTGATTTCAGTCTTGGGAAATAGAAGAAAAAATTTTTATCAAAAGAACAACTTGTTTAACAATGATCCAGGAGAGCAATCCCATCATCCTGCAGGCTGGTGACACTGTCATTTTGAAAGAGTATTTTCTTCTTTTTAGAAATTACTTCTTTATGCAGTTTTAACAGACACTTTTCAGTTTTCAGAAGTGCTAGACTCACCTGTAATGGATGAGTTGGATAAGATAGAAAAGGAACAGACATGCTGGGATGGATTTCCAGACGGCCTGGGGAGCAGTGTTCTCTATGTGAGAGAAACAATAAACCAGAACAGATTTATACACAGACAGAGGGTAACATTCATTGTATAAGTTGCAGGAGTTCACAAGACCTTCCAGAATAAGCAGAGTATTTCTGTAGCATTACTATCATGCACCAGACACAGCAACAGGATCAGTGTGTTCTTGAGAAAAAAGCTACAGAAAAGAATTATGTTTTCTCTGTAAACTACTAAAAGAAATTATTTCCACATGGAGAATTCTCAGATAAATGCTGATTAGAACTATAATACTCGCTGATTATACTTGCAGTGATTTTCAAATCTCAAAACTACAGCAGTGATCTTAAGCATGGGACCTAGTCTGTGTACAAACTGATCTGCCTTTAAAAATTCAGGAAGTGTGGATGAGCGAGATAGCTGTGTGTACTTGGGAGCTCTTAAAACACATGCAATTGCCCAGATCCGAAGATCTCAGGATCAAAAAATAGTCCAGGGGTAATTTCTATGTCCCCTACTCTTATACAAAATAGAAGAGAAAAAAAATGGTATAGTGACACTTGGGAACTTTGTTTTCCCCAGTAGGTTACTATTATTTACACTTCAGATTTCTTTTTTCTCACCTGCCTCTGGTGTCCCAGTGATATGAGTCTATTCCCAGGATTAGCAGAGCAGTCTGAAGGAGGGTAATGCCTGTCTGTCACCAAAGCACCACAACGACAGGCCACTCCTTCCAAATATCTTTTTCCAAGCCCCATTTTTTCCCAGGAATCATTGTTCTTTCAAAGTGTGTTATGGCTTATTTCACTACAAAGGCTTATATCCACCACAGTTTAACATCTACTAGGAAGCAGGAAAATGATACAAAGGAAGATTTTGGGATAAGAGGGCTGCCAGCTCCGAAACTGCCAGCACAGGACAGCACAGGGGCATACTGCCTACGCCTCAGTGCCAGAAGGCCCAGGCAGCAGAACCTGCTTCCAGGTTCCAGAAGCTCTTCCAGAGGCTTTTTTATTTTTCCAAACTACCTTAGGCACTGGACTTCCGCTGTTGTTGATATTCTTCATACAGGGAATGTAACATAGTTAGTTACACTAGAGACTGAAGTGTTTTTCCTTCACAATTTCAGCTTCACATTTCCAGTGGATGCATGAGGGAAATTCAGTTTTTTATTTGATGTCTGCAAATCACTACAGCCTTACTGATACTCAGTGAGCAAAATAAGCATTTACACTTTGCTCTGACCTGTACTACCAGTGGCTTCCGCAAGTGCCTGTTCCGTAACTTCCTGGGCTTCGGCAGGAAGAAGTCTGACTGCATCTAGACAACAACAGGAAATGCATTACAAGTATTTTAAACATCCAGACACAGAATAAATTACATCTCCCAAATTATTATTTTCAATAAAGACGAATTAAGAGTTAACTAAAATACTGTGTTTTGTTTCAGATAGCACAATATCCTTTCTGCTAGAGTCAGAATATTTTCCACCAAGAATGTGTTTTTTCTTCTTTTTTTATGGAGATAAAGCTTTGTCCCAAAAAGCCATTTCATTACCAACTACTTCAGTTTCCTACGAAATTCTTACTGAGATTGTGTACATAAAAATTAGAACTTGACTTAAATACAGCAATGAGGGTGTGTTAAAATTAGCTATACATCAGAAGGAGATCAGTTTTTGCTAAATCTGGCACATATATATACTGGAGCAATTTAATTAGACAGCAAATCAGTGTCATCAGGTTGTATGATGTCATTCAGATTTTAATTACCTGAATTGCCTGAATAGGTAATGTCAGTATCTTGAGTTATGTAACAAAAAAGCAAAATCTGTAGAAAGCAGTTGGGGGATGGTTTATTTTTTCTTTATCTCTTGTAGCTCCAGGGGGGAGGAGGGTGGATGCCTTCTGATAACAGACTATCTGTTAAAACCAGATGTGGGGCAGTGTTTCTTACCTCTTTCATCAACTGCCCACCCTCGGGGGATATCTTCTGTTCATGGGCCATTGAGGCTCACCAGTGACATGACACATGACATCATCCATTGGGAGATGCTCCACCCAGTGGGGAGGAGCCAACCATTCCCTACCCAGATAAAAATGGGGACACAGGGACCCTAGATCATCCTCTTTTCCACTGGATTCACAGAGGAAGACTGGACTCATCTCACCACCACTGAACCTGTCTGCAGGATCATCTCTACTCCAACAGAGCCACATCTGTCACTCCAGGAGGACTTATTTGGACTGCTTCCAACACCCTGGCCAACAGGGTGTCAGGTCGTATTCCTGACTCCGTCAGGGTTTTCTAGGACTTTTGTTTGTTTGCTAGCTTGTTATTTTTGTGCTACTGCATTTGTATTTTTTAATATTCCTAGTAAACAACTGTTATTCCTATTCCCATATTTTTGCCTGAAAGCTCCTAATTGCAGAATTGTAATAATTTGGAGGGAGGGGGTTTTACATTCTCCATTCCAAGGGAAACTCCAGTCTTCCCTGACAGATACCTGTCTTTCCAAACCAAGACAGTCAGTTCAAAGCACAGTTACATGGCCAAAATCTGACTTATCTCAGTTAATACAATATTAAACTTGTGCATTATAAGAAGCACTGCTTCACAAGGCAGCCCATACTTTCTGATGAATTCAGAATCCCTGTGATACCTCCTGGAAGCTGGCTCATGCATAGCATGCTGCATTTTCTATCCAGCCATCTGACTTACACTGATGGTATCCAGGTGCTGCCGGAAGGTCAGTTCTGCTTCCTTGCTGGGTAGGAACAGCTTCCCATGGCGGCTGTTGGGGGGCAGGGTTGTAGGGACTGCAAACAGTCCACTGTCGGCCTCAGTGCTCCCAGAACTTGAAGGACTGGCCACCAAGAGAGGTCTAGGGAGGTTTCTCAAACCTAGAAGATTTTAACAGCAATTTAAAAGAAATAAAGTAGAACCAAAAAGGAAATAACTCTTTAGTAATCGAAGGATCACAGAGAGCTAGGACATAAGGATTCTGGCTCTGTCACCAGTTGTTTCCAAAATCAGGAAACTCTCCATATATGCAGTTGTCCCACCTGCAAACTGACAGTATTTACCTGCTATGGATATCACTAATATTCACTTGGTTTGAAATTCTTGGAAGTAGGGGATTAATGTACTTTTACACTGCTTAAGAAACTAGAATTGAAGCACTGTTTTCAGCCTCACACAGACCATGATAATCAGTTTATCTGTCCAGCTTGTAGGCATCCCTAAGGGCCTATTCCCATAAACAAACTATATCCACCATTTCTTATGTAGGGGATGATAATACAAACACTGAGCCATTTTACAGCATTTATGATTTATTTACACTCCCACCTCTGCTTTTGCTATAGTAATTTGAAGTGCAATCCCAATAAAATCAATCTGGTGATGGAGAGGAGATTAATTTACCAAGAGACCTTCCCAAAGATGGACTGTCTTCAGGATACATTTGGCACAACGAAATAATGGTAGCTTGTCTGAGTAGAACTTCCCCATTGACATTTAAGTTTAAAAAAATATGGTAGGCTTTCCTTCTGCAGGTAGCCAGCTTGGATGAAAGCCAGCATTGTTAGCCTGTCACTCTGAGGTACCCAAGATGTGCCTTTATCCACACAGGTGCTTTACAGCATCAGTTAACCCAGTTAAACTGCTCCTGGATTCACCGCTTCTCAGAGTAGGGGTGTGAAAAGGACTGCCTAACAATTACAACTGGTCCCAGTAACCCCAACACCATCACAAACTTTTCTGAAGTCATAAACATTTGGTGGCAAATGCTTCTGGGCTGAAGCACAGAACTGAAATTCTTGGCCTGAATTGGGCTAGAGCTCACAGGTTACAGCAGCTGTACCTCCTGTTAAAGAAAAGGCAATTCATAATCATTCTCTATCTTATAATCATAGAATCACACGACTGGTTTGGGTTGGGAGGGGCCTTCAAGCTCATCTCATTCTACCCCCGGCCATGGGCAGGGACACCTTCCACTATCCCAGGTTGCTCCAAGCCCCATCCAACCTGGCTTTTAACACTACCAGGGATCCAGGGGCAGACACAACTTCTCTGGGCAACCTGTGCCAGGGCCTCACCACCCTCACAGAGAAGAATTTCCTCCTAATATCTAATTTAAACCTATAGTGGCAGGATGGCACAGAACATTTTTAGTAATTATTTATCAACAGATTTTACCTCAGGCATTTACTTGCCTGTGTTGTAAGCTGATACTCTCTTGAGATCTTTCTCCTTGTGCCATCAGCATGCGCTGGTTCAGGCTGGGAAGGGGTTAATTTTCTACAGTGGCAGTTTTGGATATGTGTTGCAAACAGTGTTCATAACTCAGGGATGCTTTAGTTACTCCTGAGCAGGACTGACACTGGTCATGGCCTTTGCTGCTCCTCGTCCCACACTACCAGTGAGGGGGCTGAGGATGCACAAGGAACTGGGAGGGGACACAGCCACAACAGCTGATCCCAGCTGACCACAGTGATAATCCCACACCATGGGATCATGCTTAGCATATAGACCTGGGTAAAGAAGGAAGGGGTGGACATTCAGAGTGAGGGTGTTTGTCTTCCCAAGTTATTGCTACATATGATGAAACCCCACTGTCTTGGGGATGGTTGAACACCTGCCTGTCCAAGAGAAGCAGGGAAGGAGATCCTTGTTTTGCTTTGCATGCATGGCATTTGCTTTCCCTAATAAACTGTTTTTATTTCAAACCATGAGTTCTCTCACTTTTACTCTTCCAGTTCACCCCCATCCAACCAGAGGTGAGTGACTGAGCAGCTGCATGGGGCTGAGTCGCTGGCTGGGGTTAAATCATGACACAGCTCCCAAAAAATCCCCAAGCATCTTCTCTAAGAGCAACTAAGGAGAGTTTCTTCTGGATTGTGAACTGTGTTATTGATGTGCACTGTTATTCAAGATTCAAAGCAGTATTGGACGTACGACAATTCTAAAGCAAATTAACACATACCAATGTTCTCAGACAGCGAAGCTCCTAAGAGTAAGAGCACTCCTCCTTCCAGTGTTCCATCACTGGGAAGTTCTCATCATGGTGTGAGGTATTAATAAGTTGATTTTGTCAAGTAGATTTTTAGGAATACTCACCTGAGGAACTGGAAGCAGCGCCAGGAGCAAAAGTCTTGTTGCGAAGGGCAGACTGATTCCGTGTGCAGCCTGGACTCCTGGTGTTGATGGCAATCACCTTTCCCGGGGGAGTCAGGGACTGCTCCTCCTGAGCAGGCTTTATAGGTGATGTGGCAATGGAGCTCATCTCAGGTGTCTGAAAATGCACATTAAATGAACACTATGTCCTGGTATAACAAATGTATTGTGAAACTCACTGTACTTAGGAAGCCTTAAAATTAAAATCTGACATAGTACAATACCTTAAAGTACTCTAAGCAATACCTCCTAGTGTGGGTGGGGGACAGCTGAAATTACCTTCCTGCCCATTTAGCAGTATTGGATGTCACCAATTCAATATATTAATTTATGTTACAATTGGATTAACACTCAAGCTTCATACAATGTGCTGGATTACCACAGAATTGAAAGAAAGAGAAAAAAAAGTGTTGGTTTTAATTCAGTGCAAAACTATTTTTCATAAACTCCATCTAGAGGACTGCTCTGGTGAGAAATACATCTGGACAAAAACATTTTAATTCTCTCCTAATTCTAATCAAGTAATGTTGAACTTTTTCCCTTGCCTTCTCTTTCACACTGTAACACATTGTCTTGGGTTGCAATGCAAGATGTATTCTATTCCAAATCTGTTTAAACTGGTTGAAGAGATTTTTTTTTTCTTTATCTCATAACTCCAGAGGGGAGGGGATGGGTGTCTTTCTGTTAATGGGCCAACTGTTAAAACCAGGTGGAGCAATGTCCCTTATCTCTTCTCCCACCCATCCTCCCTCCAGGGGGATGTCTGCTGTTAATGAGACATTAAGGCTCACCACATGACTGATAACATCATCCCATTGTGAGATGCTCCACCCAGTGGGAGGAGCCAAGCATTTCTGCCTGGATAAAAACCTGACATTCAGAACACTAGCCACTGGATTCCCAGAGGAATCTGTTTTTCCACTGGATTTCCCAGAGGAGTACCAAACCCATCTCACCATTACTGGACCCTTCTACAGGATCATCTGTACTCCTACAGAACCACATCTTTTACTTCAGGAGGACTTCTTTGGACTGCTTCCAGCACCCTGACCAACAGGGTATCAGGTCGTATTTTGACTCTGTCAGAGTTTCTGGGATTTTTGTTTGGTTGGTTTTTGTACTCCTACATTTGTACTTTTAATAATCCTAGTAAAGAACAGTTATTCCTATTCTCATATCTTTGCCTGAAAGCCCCTAATTGCAAAATCATAATAATTTGGAGGGAGGGGGTTTGCATTCTCGATTCCAAGGGAAGCTCCAGCTTTTCCTGGCGGACACCTGTCTTTCCAAACCAAGACACACATCACTTACAAGAGACACATGGGCTTCAATAATTTTCCAGGCCTATCCAGTTGTTTCATTAAGTCATTTAAACTGTTTTCTAGAAAACCCTGCCTTTTTAAGGAATCTGTGTGCAATTACAGGCAACTACACCCCCTGCTCAACTGCAATGCCACTTCACAGTTCGTTTTATGCTGATGATTTTCATTTAAGGAATAAACCACAGCACAGCTGGCTGCTTTGGCTGTTACAGATTGTCTGGAGAAAACAGCAGGCATGCACACAATCAATCCTTCCTCTTAAGATACCCTGTGGAAAAAAAATCATGTTCCTGTCATTAGTTGATGAAATGCAACTTTCAAGACATCTACAGTGCTTTCAGTGAGGCAGGAAATAACTTCCTGGCCTTTGCAGTATCAGTGCTACAATGTTCATGCTACAAGAAGAGTATGACAAATGAAAGGATGCGTTCCTTCTTTTTGCTGGAATGTACAATATGGTACACATCCTTAAAGAGCTCCTTTACTGTTTAGTAGTACTATGCTACTTTGATTAAGACAGTAAGAGTGTGAAAGTGACAGGAAAACGCATGCAAATCCTGACTGCTGGTTTCTCCCCCTCTTCAATTCCTCTCTCCCCAGAAGTCTCAGGGATGTCCTTCTTCATCGTTTGTGATTGTTTCATCATGTCATGCCTAGCTGTCATCTGTGTCACCAGAAGTAAAAGTAGATGCCAAATGGGAGACAATATCCCAGATCTGTGAGGCATCAGACCAAAAGCCTTTGCAGTTTAAACAAAGTCTGTATGAACAAAGATGGATTTAAATTTATAAAATCCTTCATTCCATGTCTGTAGAATCAGAAGGAATTTTGAGGGGGGCTAAATCACCAACAAACAAAGATAGAAGCCTGTGTTTGGGAACAGCAATACATTTGCATCCTGGTGGAACAGAATCTTTAGCTCATCCTTTCTACCACAGGCATTTGAGCAAATCTGCTGAACTATGTGTCTTTTTAAAAGATGTTTTACTAAGTTTCAATTGTCTGCCCAGGTATCACTGTGGCAAATCTTAAATACAGGTAACAAACACAAGAAGGAAAGCAAGTTCATGCCCTAAGGTCTGCCTAATGAGGAGGGTGTTTTTCTGGGACTGTTAAACAGCTATTCTGGAATCTGGGAACTTCTACACAAATCAACTGTGGTAGGCGCAGTTCCATTGACTCTGCTATTCTGAAGAAATTAATTCTTTTCACTCTCACACTGTGTAATTTGAACTACATAAACATTGAAAATCAATGCAGTTTTCATGTGGAATCTTAATCTCATCCAGGCTCTATTTCCCACAAAAGATTGGATTAGATGATCCTGCAAGGCCCCTTCCAACCTGGGCTGTTCTAAGGTTGTGTGAATCTGAGACAGAACAGAAGGCACCTCACCTCATAACTGATCTTTTGAGTAGTCACATTAAATGTTCAGTGGAACACCAATGAAACTCACAGCAAACCAGAAGCTAAAAGGCAGTGTAAAAAGCATATCGAAGCAAAGTCCACTCTGTAGCCAGCTGTCTTGTGTTGTGTTTTTGTATAATTTAAACACAGGAATCTCCAAAGCTCCTGACATGGCCAGATATTGATTTATTGTGCATGCAAAACTGAGCAATTATTCCCCAAATGAAACTAAAGTTTAGTATCTGGAGCATGGACAAGAGTTACTTACTGGTTTGGGATTGACTTCAGTAGAGATGAGTTTCAAAAGGCAATTCAAGAGTCTCTGCTTGTGAAAGGTAGAACATGCAGGGACAGCACTTGACTCAGATGTTTGCTCTCTAGCATCCTGGGTTTCTGGCTCCAGGACAGCCAACCAGTCATATTCCAGCTGCAGCTTGTTCGGTTTGCCCATCATGAGGTAGACTTCAGCCAGCGTAAGGCTCTCAGAGGTTCGCAGACTCCATCCTTCTTCTCTAACTTGCTGGGAGAGTCGACTTGGGTCATCTTTGAGAGACTTTGTACTGGATTGTCCCTGAGGTGGAGGTGGTAACAAGGAGCCCAGCTTCTCTTGAGAATCCTCCATTACTGCATCTGTGATATCCTTGGTACAAGCATCGAGCTGCTGGCCCTGGCTGTGGCTGGCCTGAGTTTCACATCTGCTGCTGCCAGGGGAAGCCACACCACCTCTCAGTAGCTGAGAACAGGAGTCAGAGGTCTCTGCACTCCTCCTGCTTGGAAAAGCCACTGGAGAAGCATTACCAGCTGCTGAAGCAGAGTCCTTCCCATGCAGTTTGTCTGTGCAAGAACATTTCTCTGGGACAATTAGGTCCTGGCAGGACTTCATGTACCGTGGGAATGGATCAAGCAGAGAGAGCTCCTCCACATCAGGGATCTTGCTGCAAGTGCACATTGTGCTGCACGAGGGTAGCACAGCTGCCTGGTCATTAGCCAGGGCTTCCCTGCCCTCCATGCAAGGGGCCACTGAGCTTAGCTTTTCCTGGAGTCCTCCTGGATCCTGAAGTCCAGAAGGTGCTTTCTGGAGGGAATTATTGATGCCAAGATTTGAGGCTGTTCCTTCCACCAGGACAGGCTCTGGGGCACCATCTTCAGTGCTTGCAGAAACTTCAGCTGTAGGCTGTAAGGTTCTGCTGGGCTCTGTAGTGCTCTCTGCCCTTCCCACACCCTTACCTTCCACTCCCCGCAGGTATTTCAGCTGCCCCCTTGCTGTCCCCTGACCACTCTGTATGCCGAGGATTTGGGCAGGGGGGAGTAAGTGAGAGTCTTTTGTGTTTTGTTTGCATTTGCCTGTTTCCTGCCAATGCACGGTACAGAAGGCCTTGGAGTGGACCACTCTGGCCACCCCAGGCAGTGGAGTGAGGGTACAGTTCTCCCCTGGAAAGAGATGGAGCATCACTTTCTCCTCTGAGAAGCTGCCTCTTGTTTCTGAGTCTCTGGAGTCTTGAAGTTGCTGTTCTTCAAGTGTTTTACGCTAAAAAAATGTGTCAAAGAATGTAACAATCATCTTTTCCTTTCCAAAAAAAAGCATCTGGGAGCCTATTTTGCAAGTTAAAAAAAAAAAAAAAAAAGTAAAAGAAAACCTAGCTGATTGAGGACATATTCTCTATTCAGCACAGATTATAGTGAAGACACTATAATCAGAAATTAGGTCCTTTGTGGTAATAAAGACTGCAATGAAGACCTGCTACAAGCCCAAAATAAATATCCATTACAAACAAAATTACTTCTTTCTGTTTCACACACCACTGTAATTGTAAAAAAAAATCCTAATCAACAAACCCCAACAAAACCAATCAAAACCTCCAACGCTACACAGCAAAGCAGCCTCCCATGAGTGATACCAAACTCCACCTTACACACCCTGACATCCTTCAGAGTTTCAAGTGCTATGCTGCTGCTTCTTGCACCCTCACAAATTAAACAGAAAAGCCTGAATGAAAGGCCCAAGAAGAGGATAAAATCTACAAGTCAGAAGGATTAGGTTCAGAACAGAACAGCTGTTAGCTCACAAATCCTTCTATTGCATGGATCAAAGTTCACAGGCACACCTTGAATGCTATATAGCTCAGACAGCTCAGAGATACATTGCAGGTAGCCGCAGCTACCTCGACAAGAAGCTTAAGCCTTCACTGGTGAAAATGCACCAAGTGCAAAGATCTGTCCTTAATCTCACTGCTGAAACTGGAAACAGAATTGTCAGTTATTATGAAAGCTGTATGGGGTCACCCAGGAAATGAAATGAAGGCAGGAATTTTTTCTTAACTAGCTTTCATGGGATCATAATAGAGAAGAGTTGAGGTAAAAGCAGAACGCTATGGGATCTCCCACAAAAGCATCCATTAATGATGCTGAGACTTTTTCTAAGTAGGGACTGGTACATTTATTAAGTAATTAATTCTTCTGATGCAAAACTGAACTTGGAATAGGAAGGGAATTGCTCCCAGGACACAGCACATGGGAACAGACTGAGTAGGAAAAGGATACAACCCGCACTTCATGGAGAGCCCATTTCTGCTTCAGGAATTCAAGGAGGCTGGAGACCTTCCGATGTAACTCCACGATCATCCTGTATGCAAGAGAAGCAAAGCATGGGAACAGAGAACAACTGTCAACAGGAGCTGCAAGTCATAACCTTGGTGCTAGAAGGGGAATTAAGGAATAAACTGGCATTCTATAATGCCAGCACAAAAACCACTTTCAAGCACTAAGGAAAAAAAACCACAACAAAACCAAAAACATATGGTATCCCCTAACTTTAAAATCTGGGTTAACTCACAACTGTGACAACTTACACATTCTAAAAGCATGTCTGATAAACCTGACTGCCATGATTCAAGAAATTATCTTTTTCCAGATGGAAGAAGATAGGAGAAGATGGCAGGAGTTAGCTGAACTGCAAAAGTGCAGGCAAGGCACGAAGCTACTACATAAAGTATAAAAAGAAAGAGAAAAAGGGGCACAAAGGACTCTTAAACATTTACTTTTTGAAAGCATTTTACTAAATAAACCTAATGCAGAGAAGAGAATGGATATTTTTATCATGATCTTTGGTCACTACACTGAAGTACTGCATTTGAAACAACACTCAACATCATAGAGGCCTCATGTTTGCTGTCCCAAGTTCTGGACTAGGAGTACCAGGATGAACAGCCACTGATGACACTGAACAGCTGCACCAATAATGTTTACAAGGGGGAAGCTACAAACACCTTCCATGCTGCTTTAATCATTGGGTGCAGATGAAATGTTCAGAGCCTTGGTGTAGACACCTCTGACCACTGTGTATGTTTTCCCTTCTCTCTGTCTATCGTACATTCAATAAAAATTGCAGTAGAACCAAGGCTACTATCTCCACTTTACTTCCCCTCTGCGCTGACATTAAGTGCCACAAACTATACTCATCTCCAAAGATAGTATTCATTACTCAAATTAAAAGATATAAAGAACAATGGTAATCTAATTTTCCCAAACGGTAACTCATGTTTACAAACCATGCACTCTGGTTAGACAAAATCTTCAGACTAAGTACACTTAGGCCAACTTCATTATTAAAGATGAACTGGTCAACTGGTAAAGAGAACCCAGAAGAAAGAGGAAAAGGCTAGGATGCTGCTCATCTGTTTCCCTATTCTGAGCACCACAATCAAGGTCTCCATTACCTAAGCCGTGGGTTCTGGGCAAGACTCTGTACTCGAGCCCATGCGTGGTTATTTCGTGGCTGCAGCTCCACAGGGACCTTGAGAGGAAGTCGTACTGGCTTTTGGTCCTCTTCATCACTCACGCCTGAATGGAGATGAAACACAAAGGGTCAAAGCAAGGTCAACTCAGTCATAACACTATGCTCAGCTACACAATACAAAAGATCAGATACCACCATCACCTACAGACAACTCAGGCAGTTTAGGTTCACCAGTAGAGCCTGCTTCCTTAATTACCTTTGGTTCCAATATGTTCTTATCCTTGGACACTGCAGTGATACTGGGGATTCCAGTTGAGCAAGCAGTGTCAAAAATCAGATGTCTAGAAAATTTGAGGAAGTACAGTATTTCAGACCTTTGAACAGCTTGGTTCTACTTACTTGAGAACAAGGAAGAAAAAATATCCAAAATGAAATCACACATAGCTAAATAGGAAAAGGTAAAAAAAATTGAAAATGTTCAATACTAAACACTATACTGCTGCTGATTCACTGGCAACTTCACATACAGTGAAAGCACAATGTGTAAAGCAGCAGTTAACTGGTCTGGTGTGGGTATTTTCATCTTAGCTGGTAAGAAAACTGGGTGAGTCATGAAGTTACTGGGGTTATACAAGAAAACAGGACAAGACAGAATGTTGTGCCTAAGACAAACATGCAACAGCTCAAATTTCCCTGCCAGTGATGGACACACCAGAACAAGTCAGCTCTTTTTCTGTGTTTCCAGCCATCTTCTACTCACCATCCGGATCACAGAGTTTCTTCAAAGCCCTGCACATGGGAGCTTTGATACGCAAGTTTCTGCCTTTGTAACGAACAGTTGTAGCCCTGGATATATGGAAAGAGAAGTACTTAGAGGAGCCAGTAATAACTGTGTGTGAATACAGACCTATTAGGCCCTGTGCTCTTCACCATCTTCATATATGACTTGGACACAGGACTGGAAGGGATACTAAGCAAGTCTGTAGACAATACAAAATTGGGAGAAGCTGTGGACTCCCTTGAAGACAGGGAGGCCCTGCAGAGAATGCTCAACAAATGAGAGGACTGGGCAATCACCAACCATGTGAAGTTCAAAAAGGGAGGTTCTGGATTCTGCACCTGAGATGGGGCAACCTTAGATGTATGGACAGACTGGGGAATGAGATGCTGGAGAGTAGTGCTGCAGAAAGGACCAGGGGGTCCTGGTCCAGGGCCAGTTAGATCTGAGTTACCAGTGCCATGGAGCCAGGAGGGAAATCCCTGTTCTGGGGGCACCAGGTCCGGCATCATCAGCTGGGCCAAGGAGGGGATTGTCCCACTCTTCTTTGCACTGGAATGGCCTCACTTTGAGTATTGTGTGCACAGTTTTGGTAACCACAATATAATAAAGATTTTAAGCTATTAGAGAGTGTCCAAAGGAGGGCAACAAGAATGGTGAAGGGAGGAGTCACGTGAGTAGTGGCTGAGGGTACTCGGTCTGTTCAGCCTGGAGAAAAGGAGATTGAGGGGAGACCTCATTGCAGTTACAACTTCCTCATGAGGGGGAGAGAAGGGGCAGACACTGATTCCTTCCCTGTGCCGGTGACCAGTGACAAGACCCAAGGAAATGGCCTGAAATTGTGTCAGGACAGGTTTAGGCTGGATACTAGAAAAAGCATCTTCCCCCACAGTGCTTGGGCACTGAACAGGCTCCCCAGAGCAATGGTCCCAGCACCAAGCCTGACAGAGATCAAGAAGCATTAGGACAATGCTCTCAGGCACAGTGTGACTCTTTGGGATTGTGCTGTGCAGGGCTGGGAGTTGGACTTGATGACCCTTGTCCCATCCAACTCAGCTTATTCTGTGATTCTGTGATCAAAGACACAGAGCAAGCCACCATGATGGCTACAGGAATGAATACAGAAATGTAAGGGCCTGCAGTGCAAGTTCACAGAGCATTTAGTCTTTCCCATCACCTTACTTTTCATTGTACAAGTGCTACTCTTGTGACACTCATCTTCTAGACTTTCATGAAACACTTGGTTCAGGGAGGAACCTCTGTTTTATAAGTGTACAAGGATTATGTTACTTTGGTTCAAGAGTACCCTCACAGACAGCTGCTTCACAAAAGACAAGTGGTTTTGATTTGGCCTTCCCTTTATACTCATGACTGTTAATTATAGGAAGAAAGAGTTTGAAGTTTTTGCAGTCTTTAATTTGGAAATATGATCACCGTATCTGGTGCAGACATGAGGTCTAAGAGCTTGTTCAGAAACCTGAACAAAGTAACTTTTTACAGTATGATTTCACTGGTTTAGCTTCAGTATCACCTTAGCAGTTTCAAAGATCCTTCAAAGTCAGAGGTAATTTTTGTTTTCACACTGTGAAACTACTTATTTTCTTCACTCCATCACTCCTGTTTTCTTTTTAGGGACTTAAAAGGCAGGTATTGAGCCCAATCAAATTACCAATGGCAGTATTACTACCTAATACTTGAAGCATGAAGGATCAGCTGGCACAGAAGTAGCAGGATTGAACGTAAATCCTTGCAGTAAAATGAAATAGATTACAGAGAATATTCCTATCCTATAAGTAAAACACCATCACGTAGGAAGAGCAGTTGTCTACAGTGCAAAGAGGAAAATTTGCAAAAGGGCAGCAGAAGTGAAGCCAGAGTTGAGAAGATGGAGTAAACAACTCAAAAGTTTCAGTTACTGAACTGTGAACTTCTCTAGATATGGAATATACCTGGGCTGGAAGGGCAGATTTCCTTTCAGTTTAATTCTTGGAAACAAGAATTGTTTGAAGACAGTTGGTCTCCACTAAGTTCAACAATGTAAAGTCTCTGTCAGTGTCTTCCACTCTATAAAGACTCTTAGAGAAGGACACAGAAACCCTTGTGGATATCTAATTAATAAGTTAAGGTAAGGACGAAAGGTAAAACCTCCTTCTGGTGACCTCAGCCTTAGCATAACATTCCATATCCTCTTGTATTTATCTTTATTAAAGTGTAGATATGATTTTATCAGAAAATCAGCATTTTGTACAATGATCCTCTTCCCTATTTGTAATCTGTTTCAATACAGCAAATTCTTTTGATTACTTGTGCAAGCTGAGACTCTCCTCCTTAATTTTAGCTAACACGATTCTTAGTATCAAATGTGCCCTTGAAGCATATGAGTGAAGAGTCAGAAATAGCATCATTATTATCATGATTATTACCTTGACAATATAACAGTACAAGTAAGATTTGGGGAGAGAAACATTTTTTGTATTAACTGATATGACTATATAAACCAATCAAGTTTTTTGGAAATTGTTTCATCACATGAATGGAAGGTGACTGAAACAAGGGCCTGGCTGCTCAGAAGGCCCAGAAAGTTTGATCTGCCTAAAACAGCTGAGGTATTTGATCTAAGAAAAAGAAGAAGAAAGAAGAAAAGTGCTATTGTTAATTTTTCATATTTCCAGTTTCTGTTCAAGAGTCCAGCTAGTTGGTCATAAACCATTTATTGTCGAGTCAGGCTTCTTGGTAGTTGTTCGTGCTCAATTTGTCTGCCACCTGTGCAGGTGGACCTTGGGCTACAGGTATCCACCACCCGTTGCCATAGAGCAGCACATAAATGAACATGGATCAGCATCACAAACTCCTGACTGCATCTCTATCTGTGCTTCAAAGGGCAGAGAGATCAGAAAAAAACAACCAACCCAACCAAAACCTAATATAAAAGCCAGAAAAGAAGTCTGAAAAAATGTAAGTATATTATGGAAAAGATATTATTTGGAAAAAAAAACCCCCAAAACCAAACAAAACAACAAAACACTAGAAGGAAAGCCACACTGGAGGAAACTGAACAACTGCAAACCTGCTGATATCTATATGGAGAAGCAGGAACTACTGCCTTCCCTGAGCATAAGGGGGACTATTCAGTAAATGAAGAAATACAGAGCACACGTAAATGTGAGAAAGCATTAAAGACTTCTCGTGCAAGTTTTCACCTGCGACTACAGCACTCTTCCACAACTACAGCAATCAATGCTATTTTCATGGTTCCCTCACACATGCTTTAGAATATCCCAGCTCCCCACATTCAGGTGTTCTGCTTCCCCTAATATCTTTTCCCATTAAGTACAATTAGCTTCAAGCAATCTAGGACAGAGTCTAAAGGATAACTTATTATCAAACTAACATAAAAGCAGATATATATTTAGACACTATAATTTTCTAATTGAAATCCATGGCTGGGAGGCTGGAAAAAGACTATTTCTACAAATTTAGGAGAAAGCACAGTAAAGCAGTCAGTCTGCAACAGAACTACTCTTAGCTTCAATCTATTTTCATCTGCTACCTAGATCCTGGATGTCTCCAAATGCAGAAAAAGGTAAGTCTTAAAAATAGTCACTCTACTGACTACGCATTCAGAATTGCCAGTCTGACTTGACACCAAGAGCATAACCTGCTTACTTAAAATGGTTTAGTTTAAGTATTTTTTTTTTCAGTATGAACTGATATTTTATGATCAAGATTTTTAGAGATTGCCCCTCAGCATGCCAAAGAACTTTCCCAAGGAATTGGAAGACAGTGAAGAATCGCTCCTATCTCACATACAGTACATTCAGAATCTGAACCAGACAGAGCAATTAATGCCTGTAAATGGTTTCTTGTCTTTCTTACCTTGTGCTATAAAAAGCCTCTCAGGCTGGGGTGTAAAACCACATACACTACCAGACACTGAAGAGTGCTCTGCTTAACTGGTGCGCAGTTACGATACTTCTTTAACTATGTTTCTTGTGTTTCTGGTTTTTTGTTTGTTTGTTTTCTTTTTAAACTTACCCAAAATTTCTACATATTTACAAAAAGGTCAAGAAAATACTTGTATTTGTTCATATGTAGTTTTTTATTAAATATAAAGAGTGTTGCAAAACCTAAGTTAAATAAAAATGTCTCCCTCCTAAAAATGAAACAAAACAACAAAACTTCAGTTTATTTATGTTAGTTACTAAACATTTATGCTATACCACCATAAACCTTTTCATCTTGTTATACATCCTAATCAATGCCATAATAAATGTGCAGTAAAATTAAAATGCTGTAAAAAAAAAAATCTTAGCACAAAGGACTGGACAGAGAGTGGTCCTGTCTTTCAGCAGCTGGAGCAGGCCAGCATTGACCTGAGTATGCTGAACTATTCAGAACAGTTACAGAATCTGACAGAATAATTCTTAGCTCCCCCTTGCAATTATAAAGATGTAAACTCAGACCTATTTTCTCCAAGATTCCCATTTATTCAGCAACTCCACTGGCTGTTGACTAGCCTCATTTGACATTCTGAAGACAAGTGCAGAGACGTGTAGCAGCGAACAGCCTTAACTCCAACAGCCAGACAGGGATATGTTACACAGAGACTTTGCTAGTACTTGCCAGAGTCAACTGATTGGAGTTGTCAGGCACTCCTTAGTATCCATGACCTTGGTTATAAGTTCAACTGCAAAGCTTTTAAGTATGTTTTTTCTTATGAGTCCCTTACAGGGTTATTTGTTTTTCCATACTCCATGAAATTAGTACAGAAACCAGAGATGCAAAACAAGCACTGAATTAGAGCATGTAACTCCAGGGTCTGGAGTCGTGCTGCAAATAAATTACCAGGTAGTTCCTCACCACCTTATCCTTTCTCAACTTTCCTCACCAATCAAATGAAGAGAATGTTTACCTACTTAAGGAGCAGCTCATCAAAATAATGCACGTTCACATTCCCCATTTTTGATCACTTGGATTAACTTTCTTTCATGGCTTTCCTCAGAGACAAGCCTTACAAAGTGCATTGCATTCAGAAGAGTGTCACACTAAAAGAAACAGGAACTGCAGAAAAAACTGATTACAAATAAGGAAGAGTATCACAGAATTGTACCATCACTGAGCAAGATGGGAAGTTGAACCAGCCGAGGTATATGCAACGTGTTTGCTTCTGGGAGCTATGAGGCTGTCCTGCATGTGCAGGTGGTGCAGACATCCAGGTGATAATGAAGACACAGTTTGCTCTTCTTCAGCTGATGAAGTTCACCACCAAATGGGGTAAGGGACACAGGAGAAAAAGGGAAGCAAAAATGGGTCTCCCATATGAAGATAAAAAGCCTATGCAAAAGCAACTAATTCTGAACTGGTTAATGTTATGTACACTCTAATTTTGGCATAGAAGATTAGAATTAATACCTTCAAATGCAAAGACTCCTGTTCCCAAAATGATTTGTTACAAGACTGGCTTTCATGGAGCAAACACTTAGACTTCACAGAAATCACCAGCCCTCATTAACAATTAATTAAAAGAACTAAGGCCTGAATCATGTGAAGTGATAAACTGATACTACAGCTCACTAAATGTCATCAGGCTCATTTGTTATGCTTCAGTTTGTTTGGATGACTCAGTATAAGAAAGGCGCTTTAGTATAGCAGAATGACTAAACCGACTACTGATACTCTGAACCATGGAGATATTCAGGAAACTACAGATGAAGACTCATCCCAGGCTCACTTTAACTGGTAACTCCAATTTAAAGAAGTAATTTACTTTAAGAATAATGCAGTTAAACATACTGTTCATATTTTCCTAACTGTACAAAACCCAAACCAAATAGGAATTTCTCTTCTAATTCAAAACCTTGCAGTTAATACAAGAATGAACAAGTGATTCAAGCATCACATTGAAGACCATCAACACAAGCCACTGTACAAACAGCATCTCCCAGGAGAGGAAACGTTGTTCAGCTCCTAGGAAACTTATCTGGAAACTCCATTTGAGAACATGAGAAAGGTACAACACCAAGTATCCATATAATGCAAGGTAAAGTCAAAAGACTGCAGCTGCTGAGGGGGCAACTCCCTATTCCTGTTTACAGTCAAATTTACTTAATCAGTAACTTGTCTGCTACAGTGAACACCCTAAAAGCAAGCATACAAAATGTAAAAGCAGACCTGTAACAAACAGAAAATAACGATTTTTTAAATCACTTTTAAAGATGGGATTAAGAACACATCAATGCCTCCTAAGTAATCACATGCTTTGTCTGTTTAAAGAAATTTCACTTTAAAACACAAATTCTGAAAGCTGAACTACTTTGGAAAAATTTAAGCACAAATACATCAAGTATGCCCTCATTTCTAACATTTGCAACTTCTAACCCCTTCTGCATTCTAGGAGTACATCGACTCAGACTGCAACTCAAATGCCACAATACTCTCTAGAAGTGAAAGAAAACATTTGTTCTTAATGTCAAGAAGATGCAAAAGTCAGTGGAGGGCTGAGGCCTCCGGTATGCCAAAGGGTCATTTCAGGTCTGAAAGTCAGGACTTGTGAGCCCTGCTGAGGCAGAATGGTTTGGAAATGAACCTTCTTTGCAAGAAGGACAATAAGGGGCTGGAGTGTGTGCAGAGATGGGAA
The DNA here is from genome assembly GCF_021018805.1 of Prinia subflava. Classification (NCBI taxonomy): domain Eukaryota; kingdom Metazoa; phylum Chordata; class Aves; order Passeriformes; family Cisticolidae; genus Prinia; species Prinia subflava. The sequence goes on from NC_086263.1 coordinate 275,338, forward strand.
TGGAGCTGGGGAAGGGTCGGGAACACAAGTCTGATGAGGAGTTGCTGAGGGAGCTGAGGGGCCTCAGCCTGGAGAAAAGGAGGCTCCGCGGGGACCTTCTGGCTCTGCACAGCTCCCTGACAGGAGATGGCAGCTGGGGGGGTCAGGGTCTGCTTCCAGGGAACAGGGACAGGACAAGAGGAAACATCCTAAAGTTGTGCCAAGAGAGGTTTAGATGGGATATTGGGAAAATTTCTGCACTGAAAGTGTGGCCAGGCAGTGAAACAGGCTGCCCAGGGCAGTGGTGGAGTGACCATCCCTGAAAAGATTTAAAAGACCTATGCATGTGGCACTTAGGGACAGGAGTTAGTGGTGGCAGGGCTGAGGTAATGGTTGGACTTGATGATCTTGGACTCCAACCTAAATAATTCTTTGATTTCCCTGAACAAATCCACATGGTTAAGTGCTGTAGCTTCTGTAAAGAATTCTCATTTAAGTATTTTATTAAACTTAACCCACCATTTCTTATTATTAACAATTAATGGCTTAATGGAAAAGGGGAGAACTATCCTAATACAAAACAAACTAAGAATGGAAAACATCAAACTTCAGCTCTTGAAAATTAAGAAATGCCCCAAACTTTGACTGATCAATACAACAGTCAAGTTGCTGAACAATGCAGTTTTATGAGTTTCAGAAGTAAGTTCCTACTCACCCAGCTTGAATGAGCTCATTGAGTTTAGCTGCGTTCTTGTCATCCATACCTTTTCAGTAAACAAGACAACACAGTGAATTAGGATTTACACTGTTAAACCCATGGCCTTCTCTGTGTCCTGCTGGGTTTTCAATGCTGTTACATTTTATTCTCACATAGGATTAATGTGCATAAATGTGCTGTAAGATAGCTCTTCTGGAAAGTTTGTATTTTCATAACATGGAAGTGTTACATGATCCTTACCACAAAAAATTACTTTTAATACATGGATTAAATGACCGTAGTTTAGGTATTAACACCATATTTGAACACTGGGCTTTAATCTGACATTGGAGTATTAAAAAGCAAAGCTTCTTCCTGCTCAGTCTCTGTCGTTAAGGCAGCAAGGCAGAATGAAACAGCATCCTAGTGCTCAACACAACAAAAACCAAAAATAATAAAATGCACATCCAACCCTCACTTTTTTGTATGCGTTGCAGAGCATGTTTTTAAATGGACGTTTTGGTAACTTGATTTATATGACAGCTAGGCCCAGATATATTTATTGAACAGTTAACTTCTCTCTGGCAATACTAAAAGTATTTCTGGAGTACTCTTGTGTTTCAATAGCTCTCAGTAAGTCTTCTCCATTTCTGTGACTATGAATACTACAAGAGAAAAAAAAAAGAGGGGGGGGCAAGGTGCTTTCCATAGCTAGAGTAGACCTGTCATAAATGGGTGTAGAGTCTTGCAGCTTGAGTACATTTGGTCTTGGAGACAGGAATTTTCCAAGTGACAGTGGGTAAAGTATGTAACCAAGTATCAAAGTTCTAAAAAGGCAGAAGTACAGAGGCTGCGGGCATTGCCATGGCGACTATGTGAAATCTTACTCCCAGTCATAGACAGAAGGGTCTGCTTGTAAAACAAGCCATGGGTACAGGAAAGACTAACACTGATTTCTGCTGACAGTGCAATGTGCCTTCTGCAATGTGCTTCTGCACCGGCTTTGTCATCAAACAGTTCAAAACTGCTTCTCCAAGCTGAGCACTGCTTCTCCAATTAACACACTGGAGATCTTTAAACAAACAGAATAAAGTCAGTATGAACATTCACAACAGTCTCATTCATTACCTGCTATGACAGGAGTCCCAGGCAAGGGAATAAAATAGCAAAAAACCCTTCCCAAAATCTCACAATCCTTTTAGGAATTGTACATGTTCACTCATGAATGCTTTCTTGTCCATTTCATTTTACAACTAGTATGACTTCACAAAGAAGTGAGGGTATTTCGATGGTTTTCCATGTCTCACAAATTAAACTAAGCAGGTAGAAGAAATACACTATGATGTTACACTGTACAAAAAGCCTGGGGACAAATGAAAAAAAATATGGATAAAAAGGTGTATGCACATGGACTGGCACATATAAGGCATGTTCCTCTGCCCACTCCTCAAGCCAATCATGTCAGAGCTCTCTCTGGTCTGGAAGCCATGAAAACCATAGGTACCATGTCCTGTGGTTCATCCCTTCAGTGTGGACAGTAGGGTAAGGTAGGGATCCTCTATTCTACTTAGATGAGATTCCACCTGCAGCTCTGGGGGTCCCAGCATATAAAGTACTTAAAGAAGGCTTAAAAGAAAGACAATGACAGACTTTTCAGCAGGGCCTGGAGGGACAGGACAAAGACTGATGGTTTTAAATCACAGGAGGGGAGATTTAAACAATATAGTGAAAACATTTTTTTATTCCAGTGTGGGGAGGCTCTGGCACAGGTTGCCCAAAGAAGCTGTGGCTGCCCCATTCCTGGAAATGTTCAAGCCCAAGTTAGATGGGGGTTGGAGCAACCTGGCCTAGTGGAAAGTGCCCCTGTCCATGGCAGGGGATTGGGACAAGATGGTCTTTCAGGTCCCTTTCAATCCAAACCATTTTGTTCTGTGAGCCTAAGCTCACGTATGTTGCTAATGCAATTAATCAACTGCCACCAAACACTGGAGCATTGTAATGGCACATACTCTTCCATCTCCACTCATCAATATGGACAAAACTGGACTCTGGGACTGATGAGGTCAGAACTCATCTTGCCTAGCCAGTAAAGTTATGTCCAATTATGATTTGTGTCTTTTCATCTTCAGGGTACAGTGAAGAAATATTTAGAAAAAAAAATCAGAAAAAGACATCATCCCAGATTTTGACTCATAGGCACAAATAATTCTGGGTGTAAATGGTATAATTTACACACTTAATTGCTTAGGTTTCAATAGTAACAGAATAGATCATCTAAACTTTGTGTATGTTTTCCTATCACCCGTGGGCAACACATGCATTGCATTCTGCAGACAGATAAAACTAAAGAAATCTATCAAAGTGGACTAAAGCAACAGACAAAGAAGGTCTGTAAAAATAAAAGCACATTTAATGAAGAAATAACACCACAGATTACAGCAATAGTCAAGAACTCAAAAGCTGAACTGAATTAGACACTGCTAACCTCAAGGGTAGTAACTTCTGATTCTATCATGTAAAAATAACCTGAAGTCATTCATACTCACATCCCCCGATCTTTTTCCTCAGTTCCCCATAGCAGATTAAGCCATACAGCTCCAGGGAAGATTTTTTCAGCCCTTGAGAAAACACTAGAAAACAGAAAAGGTGTCAGTGAGATGCAGGTTGCAGATACACACAGCTACACTGCAGACACTCATTTCAACACTATAAAGGAGAGGATTTGTATTTTCAATGATGAGATGAATCAGATTGTCCTAGGGTGACTTTATGATGCTTGTATCCCCAGTCGTCTGTTCTGTCTGTGCTGTATACTGAGTTCTGTGCCTTTCAGACCGGCTCTGAGAGCAAAGCAGGGAATGAAGAAGCCCCAGGTTTGTTTTGCAAACAGTTCTCACTCCTGCACGTTCCTCTCCGCACTGTGTTCGTCTGAAGCACAGACGGGCGGCTGGGACAGAGATCTTTTTTGCTTTTTAGTTAGTTTAGCTACATAGGGCAGAGAAGTTCCCTAGAGTGTTTTTTTCCTTTTTCTTGGGACTCTTTAAATCTGCTCTGGACTGAAAACCCCAGAGGAGCACCGAGGGCTCGCACCTGTGGCCCACCAGGCCTGGACCTCTGGAGGGACTGGGACTGATAAAAAACTGAGTGAGCAGCCACCCACGGCAGAGATTTTCTCAGGTTTACCATCACTCTTCGGAGCAGTGAAAGGTTTTGTTGTTTCATATTATTCATTCTTTATGCTTGTGGGCATTTTGTTTGATAAATAAATTGTTTTTTCCACTTTTCCCCAAGGAAGTTATTTTCCCAGACAGCTGGGGGGAGGGGCCGTTTGGGTTTGTTTTCCAGAGGGACCCTATTCAGAGGTTTCTTCCCAAATTTGCCCTAAACCAGGACACAGATGAAAGGCAAAACTAAGTTCTGGTTCAAGAAACACTATAATGGGATTGGTTCACCAACTTCCTTTTCATGGCATTTTTATATTACAGGAAAACAAAGCAGCTTCCATGGAATTTAAACAAATATGCAACTGCTCAATATACAAAATAAAGCTAATTCATAAAAAAACTAGGTCTAGTATCAACTAGATACTGTTTATAAATTCTAAGGGAAATGTCCAGATGCCCCCAAGTAAATGCATATAAAACTCTTTTACATGAAATTTCAGAGGTAGGTCTGGATTATCTAGAAGACAGAGAACATTTTTTGTGCACACAAACACACCATAAGAGATTTGACACAAATTCTAGATTCTAAATTTTTACACAAAAAAAATCTGATATTTTATTCAACTTCAGAAGGGTTTTTTTCTGTCCTTTCTCTTCAATACACAAGATGTGGACATTACTGCTAATAGATCTAAAGATCTAGGACAGCAAGGACATCTTGTGGTTTACAAATCAAGTGAAAATATTTATTCTTGTCTATTCATCAAAATTTTAGTTCCCATTATCTCAAAATCCAAGCACACATATTTCTACCAACACTAAACCTAATCAAACTTATTAAGTTAACCCAATTTAACCACTAATGGTTAAAATTCCAAGAGACAATGAGATTCTAGACCCCACAGATACAGATACATAACTTTTTGTTATCCAAAAAACACATTAACTTCTTCTGTGACATCTTTTTATTTTAAAAATTCTTCCATACTGTGTTTGCTCCAACACTGGCTTTTAAATAAAATACTAATGGCTTCATCTTAAAGTGCTGCCTTGTTTTGAAAAAAGGAACTCACAAATACACCTTGTGCCCTGTGGTTTAGATACTCAAGGCCTCCTTTAGGTAACCTTCAGGAACACAAAAGAGACTATACATATATAGTATGTACTACCATACATAGTACAGTACTAAGTGTATCGTACACTAGCTTTGCATTCCTTCAGCTTCTTTCTAGCCATATTCATTTCTTCTTAAAGAGTTACTTTTAATAACTCATTTTAAATTTTTAGTGAGGTTTAACAAGACCAAGTGCTGGGTCCTGCACTTTGGTCGAAACTACATGCAGCTCAACAGGCTGGGGACAGAGCGGCTGGACAGCAGCCAGGCAGAAAGGGACCTGGGAGTGCTGATTGACACTGACTGAGTATGAGCCAGCAGTGTGCCCAAGACCAATGGCACCTGGCCTGGATCAGGAATGCTGTGCCCAGCAGGACCAGGGCAGTGATTCTTCTCTTGTATTTGGCACTGGTTGGGCCACACCTTGAGTGCTGTGACCAGTTCTGGGCCCCCTCAGTTTAGGAAGGATGTTGAGATGCTTGAATGTGTCCAGAGAAGGGCAACAAGGCTGGTGAAGGATCTGGAACACAAGTCTTGTGAGGAGTGGCTGAGGGAGCTGGAGTTGTTTAGACTGGAGAAAAGGACGATCAGAGGAGATCCCATCACTCTCTACAACTTCCTGAAAGGAGCGTGTAGCCAGGTGGAGGTCAATCTCTTCTCTTAGGCAACCAGTCACAAAATGAGAGGACACAGCCTTAAGCTGCATCAGGGGAGGTCTAGGATGGACAATAAAAAGAAGTTCTTCACAGAAAGAGTGATTGAGCATTGGAATGGGCTGCCCAGGGAGGTCGTGGAGTCACTGTCTCTGGAGGTGTTTAAGAAAAGACTGGATGTGGCACTTGTTGCCATGGTCTACTTGACAAGGTGGCCATAGGTTGGACTTGATGATCTCAAAGGTCTTTTCCATGATAGTTGATTCTGTGATAAAGACACTGTATTGTACACTAGCTTTGCATTCCTTTAACTTCCTTCCACACCCATTTCTCCCTGATGAGCTATATTTAACTTGAGAGGCTCTGCCCACAAACTGTAGACGAATTTACTATCCAAACTTATGCTGATATTTAGGAGTTGTTCCAAGACCAAAAAATTCAACCACCACAAACTGCCATGATTTATGCATCTTAGAATACGGCATCAGAAGGACCAGAAAACTCTGAAGACTATTACTTAATCAACATGCTAATGGGAGAACGGACATTTTTTGACAGCTTGAAGTCAGAAGAACTGAATCTTAGTAAAATCTACTCATTCTGAAATACATTCCTTTAGCCTGTTATACAGATTAGGCCCCCCATAGTCTAACTTGAATACTCTCTGCCAATTCTTAAGTAGTATGGATTTGATAAAAATCCATTCTCAATTATCATGTCACTATTACTGTTATAAAACGCCCCCAGCAGTTAATCTGACTTCTCAATTTCATTAAACCAGTTGCAGAAGGAAGGAAAAGAATGGGGTGGGGAACATGGCGCTGAGAATCCTAAGTTACTGAACTCATGGTACAATTTCAAACTTCTTTAAAGTGGGAGCAAATATGTCACCATTTGTATCGGACTGTTATTTGTCTCTACCTTCCCCCAAGAATTGCAAAGTGGTGCTAGGTCAGTTTGCTTGATGGAGCCATGTCTAATTAACGTTTAGGCAGCTATCCTTGAAGGTCTGTTCCTGAGAATACAAAAACATTTCCTTGAACCTGGTTTTTCCCCAGTATTAACAGCAGGATCTTTATTTACTATGGTGTGGTGAATTCACAGAATAGTAGTGACAGAAACACCAGGTTTTGAAAAGTATTTTTCACAAAACATGAACTTTGATAGGGCCATGCTAACAAAAATAAGAAGTGAGACACTATGCATTCCCTGTTCCTGAAGGTCTCTACAGGACCGTGAGCAACCTGGTCTAGTGGAAGGTGTCCTTGCCCATGGCAAGGGATGGAATGGGATTGTCTTTGAGGTCCCTTGTAACCCAAACCATCCTGTGGTTCTACAACTCTATGTTCAGTATTTATTTCCTCACCTCTAGAAGGCAGGACTCCAACCATTGCACCAAGCCTATTTTGTTGCATACTAACCATTGTCAAAGTCAATGTACTTTGAGATCTTGTGCCAGGTGCGGTAGTAGAAGTGCCGGACCTGCTCCTTGTTCTTCACCATGCTTGCTGGTTTGCCTTTCTTCTTATATTTCAGGGCAATGTTGTTCTGGATAGCTTCAAAGTCCTTCCCATGCTGAAGAAAGATTAAATCAAATTGAAATATTCAAGCCCAAACTTGGATCTTGTCGTAAGTCAAGTCAAACAATGTGAGGGACTTCGGGGTTCTTTGTGGGAGATTGGATTTCATTGGCCATAAACAAAATTTCTGAGGATCAGAGCTCAATAGTGAAAGAATGACACTGGCTTCCTTTGTTTTATATAAAATGCAATATAGATGCCAAATTAATTACTTTCCAAGTTCTTTAACTGTTTCAAAATAAAACCAGTAAGGTGCTAGCAAATTTAAAAAATCACCCAAGTTTACTTACAAATGTGTTAGGTAGCAGGATTGAAAACACTGATTTTTTTCCCTGAGCATTCTTTACTTTCCTCTGCATTCCCCCCACCATTTCTGACTAGAGTAAATGAAAAACATACTATACTGTAAATGAAAAACATACTCTATTTACCAGCTGCACTTTTATTTACAGTGCATTTCATGTTACTGTTACTAGGAGTAAAAAAATTGAGTTTCAGAAGATTTGATTTTATAAAAATTAACTCCTACTATCACAAAAATTTTGTATTCAGAATAGGTTGGAACTAATTTAAATACTAAGTATGAAACTCTCTTCTGAAAGGCAGTGCCACAAAATGAATGGTAGGAGGGACTGAACAAACTGAGTCTCAGATCCACCTTAAAACAAATTTTTAGAATTTTTCCTCAATCTTTAAAAAAAGTCAGTGAAGTGGCTTAAAAATTACTTGATTCCCAGGAATATTACTGCAATTCAGAGGAGTTAAGAAAAGAAAACACAGCTTTAAGTGTTCATTTTGTCCACAAAATATATGTATGTGATACCATGCTCAGGATGAAAAAAAAAAAGCAAAAAGATGCACATGCACAAAGAAAACTCCCCATCACTGCTTTTGTTTTTACCATTGGCATGCATTTTCAAAACAGATATGCTGTTGAATTAATCACAGGAACAGGAAAAGCCGGAATCCATCACATATACCGTAAGAGACAGAAGATAGGATGATGTAACTTTTTCTTGTCTCTCAGCTCTACGACTGAACTGGTTCTAGCCTCTTCATGGCCAAAGACTAAACACAATTCTCTTTAGAACAGAGCAGCTTTTCTTTTTTGGAATTATTACAGAGCAAGTGTGTTGCTTTTGAAAGTTCAGATGGGGACATTAATTATTTTTCATTTGAAACAGAACCATAATTCAACAACAACTGAAATTATTATAAATTCATTCATTCATGAAACTCAGAATTCTTTCCTGCGTATTTAAAGAAAAAAAAAACCCAAGAAACTTAACTCTTTTGACACTTGGCTTTGACTGACAGCTGTTTTGCAGCCCTGTGTATGGCACCACAAATGCTCATCTCTTAGTGGCTTTCTGCTCCTGCCAACCTCACCCTAATCAACCTTTAGGAATATTTAGAGTCTAACCAAAGCCATCTAAGACTGTTATTTTCTTCTACATGTACCTCATACAGTCCTTCAAAGAAAGTATTCTTGTCCTCTGTGCTCCATGACTCCCACTGCCGTCGGACCTTCTTCCCTTCTTCCTTCTCTCCTGTGGAGGAGCCCAGGTTCCTTGCCGCTGACTTGGAATTCCCAGTGGGATTGCTGGGAGGAATTCCCGATGTGCTGCCAGGTGCAGTCCCCCCATTATCTGCTGCTGTGAAAAACCACGACCAGAGTGAATATTAAACCTATAGAAAGATTCATGGATAGAGGTAAGGGAGTAATTTAGAATTTTCTCCTTTTTCACTTGAAATACAATGGGGCAAATAACGATGTTTGTTTTATAGTAATGAAATCTCAAAGTGCAAAAAACAAGGGAAAGCTTTCAATGGCTTAATTTTATATTTCCAGAAGTAACTCAGATAAGCAGGAATGTACCACAGCAGCCTCTACCAGATAACCTTCTCTGATACTTATACACTGGTGATGCTTATACACTGGTGAGTCACTGCCCTGCAGCCAGGGAGAACTCCTAAGCAGTACTGAACTGGGAGCAGACCAATGGAGCAACGTGATGTCTGTGAGGAGAACAGGTGGAATGTCACATGCTTGTCTTTGGTCTTGATCCTACTGCCTCTGCAATAACTGTGGAAAGGGAAGGATTGAGAAAAGTTGACTTTAGTTCATTACATGACAAGGGATCATCATTTCCACAATCTGATCCACAGTGTATGATCCTCAAAGCACCACGTCTGACATGCCCCATCTAGGAAAACTCCAGCTATCCAAAGGATAGCAAGTCTCAACTCATTTTCCTTTCCCATATCCTGCTGTGGCTTTCAGAAAAAGGCACAGAAGTGTACTCTTGATTGTCCCTCTGTCAGTTAGCAGCATCCAAAGAACATGGAAAAAAAGATATGAAGATTAGAAATACTAAAATGAGAATAATGGTGGATAAAATGGAGACAATTTGCTGTTTACTCAAGTAGGGACCTGGAAACAAAATGGGATGGGAAGTCTATAAACAAAACAGCATGCCTGGTTTGACACTGTATATCCGAGTGTTAATCCAGAAACCAAGGTCAAGTTCCCAAAATGCACTCATTTTTTTCTGTAAAAATATAACCATTCCCAGTAACTTGTATTTCCAAAATAAATTATCTTGAATTTTATTAAAAAAAAAATTATTTAGGATTTGACTGTCCTTATCAATGCAGACATGTACTTAATAAAACAGAAATCTTTTAAAACTAAACGTTCATTGCTCATTATAAAGAATGCTAATTACACTTTCCTTTTCTCCAGTTACTGGCCTTTAGCTTTTGTATTTTACCTCACGATATATTGGCTTGCCTTAGTTTATTTGTTTATACACCCAGCTTGTATAATATAGCAGTCCCAATCAGTTTCCCTAACTTTTAGCTATATCAGCATAATTCTCTTTCCTATTTAGGCTTAAAAAGTTCAGTTATCTTTTCAAACTCAACTTCATGAAGGAGGTTTTTTTACCTGACAAAGCCAGTGTTTTATATATATACATATATATATATCTCATTCAAGAACCCAGAGATCTCAGTTTGATAATTCTAACAATATTTATTTTTTTAAGTATCAGAAAAATCAGCTGTTACAGGTCCCCTATCTTTAGAGATTTAAAGACTCGTATGTAAATCTTAACAAGTCAGTTGCAATTTGAAAGGAATTCCTTTGGGCAACAAAGTCATATTTCTTCAAATCCTAAAGAAAGCTGTTTGTTCAAGTAATGGAGAATATTTGAACTCAAATCTGGAAGAGACCAAGATGTGTAAAAATATTTTTTTCCTACATACAATAAATATTTACTTGATATAAAATATGATATTGTGACCATTTTGGACTTAACTTTTATTTCTAGGGATGACCGTTTGACTTTTTGAAGAAAATTATTGTCACCACAGGGAAGCATGTAAGGCAAGACATGAAAAACCAATAGATAGCTAGAAGAAAATACACTTATTTATAACTTTTCAAATAAACAGCTTCTTTACTGCCTTAAGTCTTTATCAGCCACAGAAATAATTGAAACTTGAGCCATTTAATTCTGGCACTGTGGAGGCAAATCCTTTACAAAAAGGAAACCACAAGAAAAAAACTGAGCACTTTAACAGATGGCTGAGAAGAAACTCAGCACAGACACAGAACTGACCCATCTTCATTCAGCAAATGTGAGATTGGAATATCACAACTTGCACAGTAATGAAATACAGATCTTTGGTCAAGAAGGGGAAAGTCAAACACATCAGTCCCCAAACTCAATCTCCAATCCCTTGTTGCTACCAGCTCCCAACACGAAAGACATCCTGTATCACAAGACAGATACAGGATTTCAGTCCAGAGTCACTACTCTGATCACAGATCCCTAACTTCTGAGATATCCTTCAGAGGAACAGTGAATGTAGGATGCAAGGATTTCATTTGTGTGCTGGGTGGTTGGTTTTTGTTTAGGGTTTCTGAGGGTGTTTTCTTTTTTTTAATACTTACTCAAGTAAATAAAGTCCTAAGTCAGCTGCCGGAAGAACAGATCTTATCAAGGATTTTCTGAAGATTGTTCAGTACATTTCATACACATAAAGTTTTCATTATTAAAAAGCGTAAGAAGCTAAAGTGTCAGTGAAGATTTTATGGTCTTATTAGAATTTAAAGTGCAGTTCATTTTCATTTACGTTATAGTTGTAGGTAAAAGATGGACTGTTCTGTTGGACATGCTGAGGACTCCATGGATTCAACTTCGTCACAGGACACATAACTCATAATTGAACTTTTGTTCAATGCACACTTACTATTTCACAAGACAAACTGTAGTCCTGAGAGTTTTATCAGAATATTTTTTGTTTTAAGCTCTTTTAGAAATTACCATCCAGACAACTGTGCAGAGTATTGTATATGAAGATCTAAAAATCTGAATATCCTGTCACCTCTACAGAGCTCTTACATGACATTCAATTATTCCAGGAACAAAGGGGTTTGCTCTATCATTGCTTTGCATAAACTTTCTTATTACTGTGAATGGCAATTTGTATCGTTGGGTTATCCCAATCCAACCTAGCGCATACTGAACCTTGGTAAGGAAATGGAATGTACTGTATTCTAAAGCAAAGAACTACAGACCAGTTCAGGATAAAAGACAAAACCAAGAACAATCATATATCAATAAACTACCTCCCATAAATTCATTAACTCAATCTCACTGTATGTAATTCTTGTTACATACAGAACAGCTAACGAGCTTTCATCCCCTCACTAATGATTGGCGATTCTATGATTAATTCTATGATTAATAACAGATGATTTAAAACTTCATCAATGCATTAAAACAAGAAGCTCTCCTGAGGCCAGCTATACCATTACTGCTGCAGAATGCTGGCGAGAAGGAGGGGGCTCACTCTAACAACCTGCTCAGGTGTTTGTTCAATGTAATATCATTTATAGAAAAGACAAGACAAAGACAAGCTGGACATTCTCCCACTGTCTACTCATCTTACATCACTCAGCCAGTGATCTAGACATTCACACCACTACAGCTATAGCAACTCCTTCCCTTTGCTGCAGGTGCACCAGAGCACCAGCACCTGTACCTTGTACCTGTGTACAAGGTACAAGGCAGTCATTTGGATATGTAAGTTTGCAGCCTTTTCCCTCAGCTGTCAATACACAGTTTGCAAAGACATTGGGTTTTTATACTCAGTATTTGAATTGTAACCTCGCAAAAAATCATGGGTCAAAACACCAGTGTTTCAGAGAAACTTATTCATTCCTTCTGTCCAGTGTTCTCTACCTGTCTATATGTCACATTATTAAAACTTCATTTATCTGTGACTGGCATCATATCATCTCAAACTACATTCCCATGGAAAAAGCTGTCTCTGTAGTTCTAAGCAAAACATAAACACTTGTAAAATTTAAATAAAGAGATTTAAAGACTGCAGTTTTAGAATCCTCTATGAAAATTACAAACAATGGAACACACATGTTTAACTGAGACACTGACAGTATCAGGATCTCATCGTGGCTACCACCATAAGTTCTTCCTTCTAGGTAGCATCTCAGAATTTGCCTTTCAGTCTTCCACTGACAGCTCTTACAGGCCAGCTGATTCATATCTTCTGTGACAGACCACACACACAAGCTGGAATCCTCAGAGTAAATTCTCACTACACCCTTGTATCCCAACACACAGGCTGGGTTACAGGCTTAGCTCACAATATCTTAACTTCTTCAGGAGTCACCAGTCACTGTAGGCAGAACACTCATTTGGGAATACCTTCATAAACAAGATGGTGCATTCACACTCTTACCTGCCACAGGTCAGCTACCAAACGTTAGGACTAACTCACTTCCCAAAGCGAGGGTTGCAAATGCCAACACTTCATTTTGAGTGCTAACTTTGTAACTGGAAAGGAAGCTTCTACCCTGCCTCCACAGGACACAGCATGGACTCCTGAGAACGGTGAGTCTAGAACAGCTTCTGTCGTATTGCATGGTTATATCATATAGTGTTCTTGTTGTGAATATCCAGCGTTTGAAACGCAGATCCACAGACTACTCTGAGCTGGAAGGGACCACAAGGATTATGGAGTCCAACTCGTACATGAATGGCCCATACAGGAACTGAACCTGTGACCTTGGCATTCTTAGTACCATGCTCTGACCAACTCAGCTCATCTCATGCTCAACTGGTAACTGTCCCACACGGACAATGGTAGCCTATCTTCTCCTAACTGTTACCAGTTACAAAATTAGAGGTAGTTCAATGTGTTTAAAGCATACACAGTGTCAATTATCAATCAGAGCCTTGTAACAAACCTATACTTAAGGCTTCCTTCTCTATGGACAGGATCTGTTTAGTATACAATGTATCAAAGGCAGCACTCGCTGAGCTAACCAAGAAGAGCTATAAAAAAACCCCCATACATTTGGTCATTCCCCCATCTCCTGTAAATCACTATTCTCTTGCTCTTCCCAAAGAAAACACCCATAAAGCTCAGTATGAAGTTCCACTTAACCCTGCAGCCTTGCAGGCAGGTACCTGTCACAGCTCAGCACCTACTGCACAGGATGAGAAAATCCACTTCTTGCAGTATGGGATGAGATACTGTGGAGTCCTGGTCCTGAGCCACTTCCAAAGGGAGGGCGGGAGGGAGAACGAGATGGCAAAGAATGAATGAAAGCATGTCAGGGTAGGATGGAAGGAGAGGTACCAAGTGCAAGTGAGATTGATAGAAGTAAGGAGAATGACAGAACAAGGGGTTGTGCCAGTAGTTTTTAAACAGTGGTTCTAGAGAAATAATTGTCCTAGAGAAATAATTCCGGAGAAGAAACATCTCAAAAGACAGTTACAATATATTCTGCAACATATGAACTCAGGAAGATAGAGTAAAACTCTTTTTTTTTTTTTTGCATACATTAGGTGTTTTGCTGTCTACATCCTCTCTACAGAAGACAGTAGTTGATTTAACCCACATGCTACTGAACATGAAACTTTGGCATACTAGACTGCTTTTTAGCAAGTTCTATACCATGCCAAAAGATGGAACACTTCAATTCAACTACACTTTCACCTGAATAAGTTCTTTTTCAAAGGACTCCAACTCTGGCTTCATGGACAAAGCCCAAAACACACCTTAACAACTGTGCTCAGCAACCATGTGGCATACTGGTGTTTGAGAAGCAAACTCTCAGAAATCCCTTCTTCAGCAACCTTAACTTGGGTCTGTATGTCCTCCCTCAACAAACCTCCCTGTGTTGGAACACTCACAACAAACTGTCTCAATACCACTAGTCCTTCAAGCTCCTGCTATGGCTTCATGCAAGTTACCTGAAGACTTCCTTTCAAGCCTTCATGGTTCAAAAGTCATGCATCAGTTGAGGTGTAGACTACAACCTTGAAAATACAATTAAAAGATGATGAACAGTATGATAGTAATTCTAAAAAATGCAGAGATTTAGATATGCGCAGGAAATTTGATAAACCCTCCCACAACTCCAAATGGATTGGCTACAGAAGTGAAATAGTTTCCAAACTTTATTCTACTGTACTACTTTCTATGTTATTTTTGCCCTAAGCTCAAAAGTGCACCTCAGTACACAAAAGGCAAGAGGCAGAATTCAAAGGTGCAATTAAAGAGTACATCAGGGCAATCTGACTATTAGGAGCATGTTTATACACTCCATAAGACAGCTTGGGAATTACTATGAGCAAGCTTCCCTGAACCACAGTAAGATAAAGCTGAAAAGTCAGCAGCTGCTGAGTGGACACACTCTTCTTACAGTTCACAGCCAAGTTTATCAATAATTTGTCTGCTACAATTAAAGACACTAAAAGCATGAATGCCAAAAGTAAAAAGGAATTTGCAACACACAGAAAAAAACCCCACTATTTTTAAAACTTTTCTGAAGACAAACCAATGCCTGCTGAGAGCTACAATTTGAAAGAAAGTGCATTGTTTACACTCCTTAAAAATTGGCAAGTGAGACTTTTCCCTTCAGAATACAGAGGTTCTAGCAGTAGAAACACTTCAATAAAATGTTAAGGGTTACATAGCATTATTGAATGCCTATGACAAAAACAAGTTTCTGGTTTCATTGAACCAAGCATGGGTGTGGTCTGGTCACTCCAGCTGGCCACTGTCAGAGCTACTTGGTGATGGTGCAGCCATCACCTTGACTTTGACATTAACCATGCAAAAGCTTCCAGGTTCAGAGCTGACGTACTCCAGCTTTTCATCATTTTTATACTTACAGAGGGAGGAGAAAGTTAATGGGACAGCTAATGAAATGATTTAAGTCCAACCTTTATTAGCCATGTCCACCCTTCCATTCATTTCCTATCAGAAGCAGGCTCTGTGAGACACTTTGCTCAGAACACAGAGCACTATGAATTCTGATCACAAGGCATTCCACTAGGGAGAATTTAGACAAGCCTGGAAAACCTCTCATTATGCATCTCTGAACATAAAGAACTCAAATTAGAAAGGATCCTGCTTCGTGGCTCTGGTCTCCAAAATCTGACAATTATAATCTCAACCATATCAGACAATTCAATCAATTGGACACATTCACACCAAATCTGGCCAGGCAGAGCTGTGGCTGGTCTTAAAATTGAAGAAGTGAAAGCATAGATGTAATTCTACCACTGTCACTCCTGATGAATCTAAGGAGTTCTCCCAAACCTGACAACATGGTCCAGTGATTGCAAGCACTATCCATAACTGGCTCCTGAGATAATATTTTCTGTTCCATGTGTAATTTTCTTATGTTTGTTTTGGAATCTGAATTGCAAAAATGAATGAAATTTCTTTTCCTATTGTGTTGATATTCCTAGTTAAAAATCATTCTGGTGCTGTAGAATTGGAAATAAATGTTCATGTACAAACATGAATATACACTTGCACAAACACATGTATTTGTTCATACATGTATGCACTTCCAAATCAATGGAATAATTTCAAATGGGCATATTCAACTTGTGAATCATAGACAAGACTTATTTCAAAGAAACGCCTCCTCGCATTTAATATTATTTACAATCCCAGAATTAATTATATGTAGCTAAACACTCCTGGATATTCCATTTGTTTGTTTATTTGGTTTCATGCAACTGGAAAAAAAGTTACACAGGCCTTTTTGTTCTGTCCTATACCACCACACAGAGCTTTCATTTAACATTCAAGAGATTAAAGAAGACTTACTAAGGTATTTAGAAATACTTAGTCAATTCTGGTAACTGTCAAGCAACTGAGTTCAAGAACATTTTTCTGATATAACAATAACTAAAATATCCCAATTTGCTCTACTTTATTACTGCAACACAAAACTATCATAACTGCAATGTTTACTTAATGCCCAGCATGTGCACACCCCTGAGATGGACAAGAGCTAGGTAACCTACAAGATACATTTATCCTACATGGAATTATACCTCAATTTAGCAGACAAGAGTAAATTTCATTATTTTAAATGTTGATGTGCAATCTTTGAGTGCTGTTTTTCTCAAAAATTAACAGTAAATAACACTTGAGTACTTTAGTACATGATATCCAAAATTAGGCTCAAGTACAGCTCAACTGCAGTGCTAAGCTGTCATCTAGTCACTGCTGAGCACACACAATAGCACCAAAATATTCAAATATCCCTGCTGCCTTCCAGCTATTCAAGTTAGAAACAGCTCCACAAAAAAACAAAATCAAATTCTTGTCTCCAATGCTAAGTGAAAAAGCAGGTGTGCATATGTCTGTACCTACAGACTTTCAGATGTATACAAACCAATCTTAATAAAATCTCAAATCACATAGATGCCCAAAGTGTTCTGAAACAGTGAAACAGGACTCCCAAGACCTTAGAAACAAACATGTCAATATGCGTATTTCATTGCTGTTTCCAAACCAGTTATTTTGATAATAAAAATAACTGGGGAAAATCATCAATGTTTGTGGGTGGGGTTTTTTTTCCTAGGCTAACTAGCACCCGGTGAATATTTTGTTACTATCCATGAACAGAACTCAGAGTGCAGCCACCTGATTACACAGCTAGCTAGAATCCGATTTCCTAATCAAAATACAGGAATTCCCCAAAACTCGGGAGAGATGAAATAAAGACATTAAAGATTTGCTTCAATAATGTAGAATATCTGCTCCTCCACATAAACATCCAGACCTCCCCATTTCTGGAAGTGCAGAGAGCACAGTGGGCAGCAGAGAAGCTGAAGCCTTGGGACACAAAGAAGATTTCAGCTGTGAGAAACAAGCCACAAAACACCTTCCCAAAACCAAACAAAAGATGGCATCTACAGAAATAGAATGACAATCCACAGCCCCACAGGTGCCTCCCCTCTTTGCCATCCCCCTCGCCTGCATGTTTTTAGGGTGTCAAAACACAGTACCTTTGCCTTTCCCAGCAGTGCTGCTGCCAACCGAGGAGGATGCCTGGGAATCCTTCTTCAGTCTCTTGCTCTGAGGTCTGACGCTGGACCTGAGAAAATGATGCTGGTCCTGGTTCTGGGAGGGCTGGAGAGAGGCAGGGGCTGGTGACAAGTTGGGGTTCGGTGGGGGGCTGCTGGTAGTGTTGCTGTTAATGATCTTTTCTTCTTTCTTTGTGCTGCTGCTGCCTGGAGCTGCCTCTCCTCCTCCTCCTGCCCCTTCTTCTTCCAGGGACTCCTCATCTCCTCCTGCTCTCTTGCCCAGCTTTTTCACCCCTTCCTCCCCGCTGCTCTCTCCCAGTTTCACTGTCATCCTGCGGGGGAGGAGAGGGAGAAAAGAGGGGGGCACACAGTCAGGCCAGGGAGCCCCCCGGGAAGGCAGAGAAACCCCTGGGCTGAGAGGGGAGAAGTTTAGCTACAGAAATTCCTCTCAACATGGCCGCCGTTGTTTGTTACTAAATCCCCTTTCGTTTGCTGTCCCGACCCAACAACCTGTGCCGAGGGCGGGAGGGGGAAAGCTCCACCACAACCCCCCCCAAATCGGCCCAAACGGCAGCCACGGGCCCCCGGTAGCCCCCCGTCTCCGTCCCGAAGGGCTCCGAACCGCCTTTGGCCGAGAAATAGCCCGGCCAAACTCGGGCGTGTGGCAGCGCTCGCCAGCGCCAAAGGAGCGGCAGCCGCGGGGCTGGCGGAGCAGAACGGAGCGGGGAAGTGCTGCTCTCCCATCCTATCCCTCCCCATTCCATCCCTCCGCGGCTGCTGGACCCGGGGCTCTCTTCTCTCCTCACCACAGAGCCGCGGCCCGGCCCGCCGCGAGGGGGGGATCCATGCTCCTGGATGCGGCGGCGGCTTCTCCTCCTCCGTGTGTGTCTAGGGCTGGGACTGGCCGAGGCTCCCGAGGTTCCCGCTCCCCTCCGCCCCCACTCCGCACCTCCCTGCGCTCCTTCTCTCCGGCCAGCCCCGACCCCAACGCCCCCGTCGACAGCAGCACCGTGGGCCAGGTCTGTTCTGTCACCGGGAACGGGCAGAGGGGCAGAGACCGGCTCCCTAGGCCGGCATCCCTGCCTTCCGCCTCTGCTGGGAGAGAATTAATGCCACCCCATTTCCACCCACCCACCCCCTCCCTTTTTTTTTTTTTTTTTTTAAATTTGGAGGGCAATAAACTTCGGAGGCACCTAAAGCAACCTAAAGTTGTGCACCCTTGCTTCCTTGCTCCTGGCCATGCAGAGACCCTGGCCAAGCACGGCAGCCCTGAACCCTTGTGTGTCAGTGGAGCATCCCCAGGCTTTCGAAGGCATCTGTTAACTTTCGGACCTGACATTGGGATCCTGGGCTGACTTCACAAATCCTCTCAATTCTGAAGGCTTTTTTCAAACACTTGGAACAAAATGTCAGATGTAGACACAAGCTTAAGGCATTAAAGCACATTATCTGTTAAACCCTAACAACTGTTTAAGTTTTTGTTAAAGACTGTAAAAATATTACTGACAGCATATCTAAAAGAAGTCAACTTCTAAGAAATAACCAGTTAGAGCACCCAGCAAAGAGCAGCACTTAGGATGCAGCTGCCTTCACATCATGGCAGGAGCCTCCATCCAACTTCCATCTAGGGGAAAGATAACCAACAAGAGGAAGAAATTCTGAATATCACAAACATTGGAATGACTACAGATTAGGCTGACACTAGGATAATGAGGTTCAAGATTCATCAATGCAATATGGCACACAAACTCATGAGGTAACTGCTTATGGGTTGTAGCCCTACTATTAAAATTATATTTTTCCCTCTAATTTTCAGCAAGACCACTGAACCCATCCAGAATTGTGTTGGACAATGTTTCACTCCTTGAAAATGCTCAATAAACTGATCTGAACTGTGGATCTATACTCACACTGAAATTTGGTTATTCACCTGACAGGTCCCTAATTACAGACTAGATTTTCACACACCAGAACCTACAGTTTCTAGTTATTTTGAGGACAGAAATCTTCCAATTCTGACAGTGTGTGCTCAGAAACTTCGTGTAAGCAAGACTTAAATTAATTTCAAGCTTGATTTTATTACTACAAATTAAACGATGCACCCACTCACTGGCCTCCCCCAACAATTAGCGGGGATGAAAAAAAGATACACTCCTTGGGGACAGCTCCTTACAGGACTCGAGTAACACACCCCAGGATCTGCCCCACTTCTCAACTGCTGGCTCGTTCCAGCATTCTGCCTAAGCCCTACGTGCAGTTTCCCCGTTATAGCTGTTTTTTCCTTTCGTTTTCACCTTGTTCCTCCTTTCCCTTTTCCTCCCAAAGTGAAAATTTCTTCAGCCTCACTGCTTTGGTGGTCTACACCTTCGTGGCCGTCCCTCCGCTGCCTCCCGTAACAGCTGCAGAGACGCGTTACCCAAGCGCGGCCGGCTCGGACGGGAGAGCGGTGCCAGGCCGGTCTCCCCAGGGCCAGATGCGTCTCGCCCTGCAGGCTCCATTCCCCCGCCCCTGCCTCACCTGCCGCATCAATGCCGTCACGCAGCCTCCGCGCTCCGGCTCCCCCGCCGGCGGCTGCCTCGGCTGCTCCAGCACTCGCAGCCTCAGGCACCCCCGGGCTGCACCCAGACCCGCCAGCTCTGGAGGCGGCCGACGCGGAGCCCAGCGGCCCTCCCAGTTTTGCTGGCGGCGGCAGCCCCGCTCCCGGCTGTGGGGTCGAGCTCTTCCCCGAGCTGCTCCGAAACCCAGCGGCAGTCCCAGCGCCGCCAGGCTTGGCCTGGCTCCGGGCCGCGCTAGGCTCGGGCCGAGTGGAGACCACGGCGATTCCGGTTCCTCCTCGCCCTGCCCGGGTCGGGGGCGGGACCACGGCGCGCGGGCCCAGCTGAGAGCGCCAGCGCTCCCCGCCCCCCAAACAACGCGCCCCATTGGCCGGCGGCGAGCGGGAGCGAGGCGGGGGCGGGACCGCAGCTCCAGCGCGAGCCAAACAAAGCGCGGCGCGGGGCGCGTGACGAAAGCTCCTCGCGGAGGAAGAGGCGGCAGCGCGTGTTCGCCAGGAGCGGGGTGAACCCCGAGATCTGGCTGTTGATTGGCTGAAAGAAACAGCCAATTGAGAGCCCTCTAGCCGAGCCCGTTGGGCGGGGTCCAGGATTCCATTGGGCAGGTGATTTGCATGCGGCGCAGTATTCGTGGCAGCCGAGCGGGGCCGCTGTTGCTCCGCGCTGGCCTGTGGGGCTCCTCCGCGCCCAGAGCAGGCCAGCGGAGCTGAGGCTCGCTGCCTGGCGACACCGTCTCGGGCCGGCAGTACCGCTGATTCTCGCTCCCTTCGCCGGGATCTCGGGAATGCCGTGGGGCCGCTCTTCCTGGAGCAATTGGGATATTCCTGGGCTGCATCTACAAACAGGCGCCCTCCATGAGGCCCTTCGCTGGACCAGGGTTTGCTGCCGGGCAGCCTTCTTTTCACAGCGGGGGCTCCCTGATGTGGATTGATACTTCTATGTGGTGACTTCACGTTAACTGCTAAGCAAGATAATTTAAACAAATCTTACGACTGATACAGCTGAGATACTTTTCCCTTAATAATGAATTTGGGGAAAGAACATTAGATCATCCTCTTTTTTGGATCTTTATAACTCATAGCAGGAAAGGATGTCTTGATCCTCTTCTGAGTAAAATCTTTGTAAGCTTAGAAATAAAGTAATAACTAGTTAAAATTCATCATGTTGTCTAAATTCTGGAAAATTTGGCTCCCGTGGAGTATGTTGCAAGTCTATCTGGAACATGTCTTGAGCACTGTGTCATCACCTGTAACTATGCTGTAAAGTGTATTTGTGAGTAACCAAATGAACTGCTCTAAATGGAATTTGTTAAAAAAAGGTTTGTCTCCAGTGCCGAGCGTTGCATTTACATCTTAATTGTTTGTGGTTTTTTTAAGAGTGTTTTTCAGTTTTGTTATAATCTAGCACAAGATCGTATGGCTTATTTTTGCTCCTTGGTTTGGCCACAACCTAATTCAACAATATTGTTAGAAAATTATGGATTTTTCATCTCCACTACCATGTACTTCCATAGTGCTTTACTGAGAGATGTGGAGTTGTGTTCAGCTCTCCAGCTGAAGGTTTCCATTCTCTCTGTATGTAAATAACTTTCCATGCTTGAATAGCCTCATTGCCTCCAGTGGACTGTTAAGGTGTGAAATTGCTCATGTGTCTAAATGTTTGTGAGAGAAAAGCTGACTGAAAAGGAGTTGGACAAGAGCTGAGAGGCAGGGGGTAGGGTGAGATGTCAAAAGACACTTGAAATTCCATTTGTTCAGTTTTGATCACAGCCCTTCCCTGCTATTCTATTTTTACAGACCTGCACAACTACAAAATGCAAATAATCTTCCCGTGTTTGTTGCCATGGTTTTCTAGGCCAGGCAAGAACATTAACTTGGATTTGTCCCACATGCTGTGTATTTTAAGGTATGAATAATAAGTTGCATTTTTACTAGAAAATAGAGCAAGCAATACAGAACTCTTCAGCAAAAGGACGAAGGTAATACTTTAGATTTACGTTAAATTGTTTTTAATTTTGCATCTAATGCACATGATCATTGCAAATTATAACATGGACATACTTTTCCAAAAATCCTAGATGTAAAAGCCACCAATATAGTGAATATTCTGTATTTTCCTTCTAATTAGAAGCTAGCACATTTCATTCATAATTTATTTCTTCTTAAAAGGCTCTGAAGTTGTTTATTCTTGCAAACAATAATGGATGATCTTTGTGTTGCTCAAGCAGTTTTTTCCTGTGCAGGTAAGAGGATTTAAATGGAAGGACAGACCACTATTCTTAGTTCCGTATTGCTTACAGAATAGGAAGCACCTAGTCATGGAACTTTGTTCTACTCTTGGTGTGTGAGGTCAAGCCCTTAAGGGAAGGGAGGAAATGGGCTGTGAGCAACTGTGCTACTGCAGCTAGTCTTGAGACTTGGAGCTGTTAGGCATCTTTTATGATACCAAGGACTTGGAACTAGATGATTTTTAAGGTCCCTTTCAACCCAGATATTTCTGTGGTTATATGATTTTTATGAGTAGAAGGGAAGATGTTAAGTTCCCAGGATTCCACACTCACTTATCTATTTATCAAAGAAGCAGGGCTTCTTTGTTGAATGTTGAAGGGCAGAAAAACTTCATTTCCAGCTAAGCCTGCACAAATATGGATATGTAGTTTAGTTATTGGGAAAAAAATTATGTAACATTGAACCAGCCAATTCTGAGAGCTGTAAAGTGGTCACTTGAGCAGAGACAGACAGTGGGTTGTTTAGACTTTTTATTCCAGCCCAGAAAGGGATCATAGTCTGGATGATATTTTGAAGCTCCAGTTGGCTGTGTGTTTCTGACATGACTGTATCATCTAGTTGCAGTAGTTTCCACAACAGCTTGGTTGTCTGAGAAAACAAGGCATCTGCACATGGTCTGCTCAAATCCTCAACTTCTAGTCTGATGAGCTCAAGGCTACAGTGAGAACAATAGGCTGGGCAGCGGCAAGAGTCTACGTTGCTGACTCTACGTTGGGAGTGGCACCAGAGTGAGCCTATAGGGTTATTCCACGTCCAAGCATCCACCATGAAGAGATGCCATAAATGATGACTGTTAAAGCTGATGCTTGTAAGGGAGAAGATAAAAAGGCTTCAGGAAACAGGGCTTTGTCAGTTCTGCTGTTCCGGTCTGTGTGGGTTGCTGACTTGTAACAAGAAGGTCTAAAGCCAGTGTTTTGCCTCTCTGTCTGAAGCCTGAATCCTAGAACATATATGGTGTGTTTCAGTGCCTCTCACTGGGTACTTTTTCCTACTTGCTACCAAAACAGAGTTTTGTTTTGATGTTGTTGGGTTGTTTTTTTGGTGGTGGGTTTTTTGTTTGTTTTTTGCCAGAAGAGTCCCTGTGTATTTGGAAAAGGAAACTGATAAACACCACATAAATTACACGTTACACATGGCCAGTCAACTTCCAAATATGCAGGAGCTGCTTGTCATAGTGTACCTGGTATGGCTGCTTTTCACTGGTTTGCACAGAAGTGTTGTGACTTCAGACGAATTACAAATGACTATGGATAGGACAGTGCTGTAAGGATTTTGTCTTGACTTTTTTCAACCCTTTTGAAGGTGTTAGTCAAACCGGGGTGTTAGGGCTGGCTGCAGGCCCAATGGGGAAAAGAGCTGGGAATGGAGCTGGGCTGTACCTGACCATGGCTTGTACGTGGCGTGCCGAGGAGGAGCAGGATGGTAGGAGGGCTTTATGGGTTGTCTTCATGTAGATGTTACTAGAAAAACTTGGTCATTAAGTTAAAAACTTTTCCCCCAAAAACTCTGAAAGAGCCGCTGAGCTCCTGGCGGTACAATTAAATATGGTTACGATATGCGTTTCTGTCTCACATCTGGAGGTTCAGATGGGTCACGCTCCATTCACAGCAGGTGCTTGATAGCGTTGGGGTTCGGGAGGGTTTCGTGAAAGATCTCGCTTCTCTGGGCGGCGGCACAGTCCATCACCTCCATAGAAAAAGTTCCTCACGGGACAAGCCACCAAACCCTGAAGACGGCCCTGGGTGCCGCGCGTAGCGCTGGGACAGCGAAGCGGCCACCACTCGACGGGACGCGCAGGACCCCCACCGGACCCGCTGCGCTCGGGACTTTCCGCTATTCTCCGTGTGCCGCCGGGCGGCTTCGGCTGTTCCCGCTACTCCTCGGCTCCACCCGGCAGTTTCCGCTCGGGCTCGCCCCGTTGTCGGGGTAACGCAAAGCCTCACGGAGCGAGTGCGGCCTGCGGCGCGGTGAGCGCGGGGGCGGGAGAGAGCGGGCGGTGGGGGGGAGTGGGCGGCGGGTTCTGCCCGCAGCAGCCCGCGGCGTGTGGGCCAGCTCTCAGTGGTTGTATCTGGGCCCGGCCCGCGGTAGCGAGGTCGATCGCGGTCACCCGGAGGTGAGGAGCGCTTGAGCTGCTGCCCGCGGGGATTCGGCGGGGGCGGCCGAATCCGCCCGCAGGCGAGGACGTGGCGGCGTGGCCCGCGTGTTGCCCTCTCGGAGCCTGGGAGTTCGTGGAGCTCCTTGTCCTGTGCCGGCGAGTGGCGGTCACGGCCCGGACGAGAGACCTGCGCGGGGTTCGGTGCACTCCAGGAGCTGTCCTCGGCAGCAGCAGCCTGGGCTCTGCCTGGCACAGGCTCCCCACATCCTCTCCCTCTGTGCGGTTGCAGGATTCAGCCGGGTTTTTACTTCCATCTGTTTAATTAGAGAAGATTGTACATAGTCATTAACCATCTTTTTGTAGCACAGAGCAGTTTTGTATTATTTTTTTTTCCTGGGGCTGGCTACTTTAAACAATTGCAAATTTAAAAACCAGCATTTCTTATAGATAGGGATTAAAGGAAAATCTTCTGCTTTTGCTTCGGTAACTGTTAAGTCTTGTCAGTCTTGTTAAAACAGTTCCGACAGAGACCACTTTCACAGTGCATGTGGTGACTAGGGGGCTGGTGAGTCCACAGCTCCACAGGTACAGCAAACCAAGTTGCTATCAACCTCGCTTAACTGTGTTGATAACACTGCGGCAGAACATAAAAGCAGCTTTTTAAGTGTTGTCCCCAAAGACAGAAGAGCTTATTTTTTTCCTGAATGCTGATGATTGTTTTGTGAAATATGTGTGCATGTTATGGCTCGCCGCTGTAATTTGCAGTTGTTAATATCTGTAGTGTTCATCTCTGTGAATCTGATGAAGTTCAACAAAGCCGTGTGCAAAGTTCTGCACCGGGCTGGGGCAATCTCCATTACCAATATAGTCTGAAAGATTAACAGATTGAGAGTAGCTGTGAGTACTTTGGGGTACTGGTGGATGAAAGACTGGAAATGACCTGGTAATGCACCCCGGCAGCCCAGATATCTCCCTGTGCTGGCTCATCCCCACACCGTGGACAGCAGGGAAGGGGGGAATTCTGCCTTGCTCGGGTGAGACCTTCAGGTGTACCTCCAGCTCTGGGTCTCCAGCATAGGAAGGACATGGAGCTGGTGGAGAGAGGCCAGAGGAGGCCACGGAGATCCTCCAAGGTCTGCAGTCTTTCTGCTCTGGAGATAGGCTGGAGATCTGTGAGTATTTAGCCTGGAGAAGGCTTTGTGAACACCTCCTTGTGACCTAGTATTTTAGGAATCCATTCAGTGCCAGTGCTAGTATCTCAGGGTGCAGTTGCAGTGCCAGTTGCAGATTGAGCTTTGGGTGGCCAGAGCAAAAGGCTGTAAACTGTTGACTGCATAACACAGGGTGGCCCAGCAGGTGAGGGACACTCAGAGACACTCAGCAGCAGCTGACAACCCCCAGACTTTCCCACCCTTAGACTGAAAGGGTGTAAAAGCCCGGGGGTTGCTTTGTTTGATGTTCCTCCTTGGAGATACCAGCTCGAGCTGTATTTTTGTTATTGCACCAAAATTAAATTATATTAATGACCCAGACGTTTGAGACTGCTATGGGAAAACCTGTGGTTGAGCTGGTAAGGAAACCTGGGCTGACTGTGTGGGTGGGGAGGTGTAGCTGTGCAGGGCCTTGGTCGCAGCTTAGGTGGTGTGAGAGTGACTTGTCAGGGTGGCTCCTGGATGGTTGGACAGGGAAGTTGCCTTAAAAAGAACTTAGTGGGAGCTTATAAGAAAGATGGAGTGAGACTTCTTACTAGGGCCTGTACTGACAGGATGAAAGGCTAATGGTTTAAACTGGCACATGTTGGGTTTAGTTTAGGCATAATGGAGAAAAGTTTTATTGTGAGGGTGCTGAGACCCTGGCACAGGTTGCCCACAGAAGCTGTGGCTGCCCTATCCGGTAAGTCTAGGTTGAACAGGATTTGGAGCAACCTGGGATAGAGGAATCCCTGCCCGTGGCAGGGAGTGGAGCTGTCCCTTCCAACCCAAACCATGCTGTGATTCCCTGAGGTCTAACAATTTTTAAGAATTGCCTGTGCTATGTTTCAAAAGTGTTTGTCAGATGTATCTAATTCGATTATTGAGATCAGGTATGGGGGCTTGGTCATGTTCTATTCCAAAACATAAAATGGTTAACTTTTTCAGAAATTTTTTTTTTTTGAAACCTTGGAAAAATAGAACATGCGGTGCCGTAATAGTTTGTAGAGGCAGCATTACTTGGTTATCTTGAAGACTTTTTTGAAGAGGCAACTGTCAAAGCTGCAGTGTAAATACATGAGCTATCAGTAAACATGACTGATGAATGATGACTGACTAATGAATTCCTAAGATCACAGTAAGGAAATGAATGCTGGTTTAATTATTTTTACACCACTGAGTAATCCACTTATATAAGCCATTTATTTATTTGTGTGTAGCAGTCTGCTGCACAGTTCCGTGTAGTTACTGTGATGGTGAAGAGTATTTTATATTTGGGGTTGTCCCTAGTTTACACGACAGTAGCACTGAATCTTGTTTTAGTAAGTGGCAGTCTGCCATTTTAAATACACACAATATTGGTTGAAAAATTTTTCTTGCTGCCTGTTAATTCCATAAGTTAAATTAGTGAGCTGAACAAGAGATGCAATTTGGAAGCTTGATAAACATACTTCTGTCAATGAAGGGGACTGAAATATCTGAATAATAGTAACAATATCTGAATGATAATAATAATAATAAGTATTTATGACTACAGATGCAAGGAACACTTAAAAGTAGAAGATGGTGGCTACAGAAAATACATTACAGCTGTATGGCTTGTGTGATAAAACTTATTTCATATGAAATGTAGTTTTGTTTTCTTTTAAGCATCTTATATTTTTATTTTAATCTGAAGTGAAATTCTTTATTATTTCAAATTTTGAGCCCATATAAAGCTTTTAGTGAAATATGGACAAAATCCTTCCTCTCTTAGAGGAAAATGAAACAGATGAAATAAGGAGTAAAGTAGTAGTATGGGCACAGAACTCTGGAAAGTACTGGAGATGTAAGAAAACTTTTAAAATACATGAAATCAAGATGAAAAACACTCCAAATTTTATTTGAATGGTTTGTTGGGGGTGTTTTTGAGTGACTATAAAACTAGACCCACTCAATGCCACTTTGGGAATGCTGAGGATTTTGAAGGATTGTGCAGGTAAAGGTGAGTAGATCTTGTTGAAAAATGAAATGGTTTGTCCTTAGGCTGACTGCTCTTGTCTACTCTCATATCTACTAGTTGATGTTGTTCCTTGTATGTGTCAGAGGCAAGACACGGAGCACCCAATTTACTAAACAGGGTTGTCCACCTTTCTACAGTAAGTGCCCAGCAAATTAGTTATTTTAGATGCTGACAGAAGATTTAAAGAAAAGAGACCCTAAGACTCTTAAGAGTTCATGCTCATTTTACATGCTGGTGGCTTAGGCAAGTCTCACTGCTGTGCATGTGTGTGCCTATGGGTTCTGAACTCATAGTTTAGCTGTGCAGAAGAAAACATCTCTTCCCCTTAAATGTCACAGGAGTCTTTTAAACCTTTCATGCTTTGGGGCCTTTTTTATGTGTATGTTTGTTTGTGGTTTTTTTGGGGGGCGAGGGTTTGTTTTCCACCAGGTCTTGACAGGGTTCTGTACCTAGGGAAGAATAACCCCATGCCCTAGTCCAGGTTGGGGGCTGCCCTGCTGCAGGCAGCAGTCTTGTGGAGAAGGACCTGGGGGTCACCAGCTGTCCTTGACCAGCCGTGTACCCTGGGGCCAAGACGGTGGATCCTGGGGTGTGTGAGAAAAGGCATCGTCAGGGTCAGGGAGGGAATTCTGACCCTCTGTTCAGCCCTGGTGGGGCACATCTGGAGCACTGTGTCCAGTTCTGAGAACTGGGCCTCCTGAGCCGTGAGAAGAGATGGCTGAGAGGGGACCTCATCCCTGTCTGTCACTGTCTGCAGGAAAAGCTCAGGAGAATGGACCAGGCTGTACTCAGTGGGGCTCAGCAGTGGCACAAGAGGCCATGGGCAGAAAATGGAACACAGGAAGTTTCATGCAGAGAGGTTGTGAAGTCTCCCTCATTAGAGATATCCAGAACTGTCTGGGCACAATCCTGTGCCATGTGCTCTGGAAAGACCCTATTTGAGCAGGGAGGTTGGACCAGTTGACCCACTGAACTCTATGACGCCGTGATTATTTGCTAGTAATTTGTGGTGTTTTGCTCCAGCTGTTTGTCTTTTTAAACTGAGCTAACTGGATCCCATGACACAAATCCCAAAGAACATTTCTGTGTATAAATTATTACAGATTATTAGTGATGCCCTCCTTTTCTGACCCACAACACTGAAAAGGATTTTGTTTTCATGTTCTTTTCTGTACAACATCAGCACTTACTTTTTTCATTCAAATGTTGGTAACAGTTCAAATGTAAATAGCAGATAGTGTGATTTCAACAGTACAAGCTCCAAAGTGGTGACGACTGTTGAAACTTACTTTGAAAGACCAGATATAAGACTTGACAACATAAAAGAGTTCAGTCTGTACATTAATTAACATCTTTAGATATGAAGTACTGGAAGTAACTTTCTGGTAAATTCTGATTATTTCAGAGTCCTTTGAAGTAGGCCAGCACAAGCCACTGGTGAGAGATTGGTATTGGTCTATGCATGCTGTGAATCTAGAGTATGAGGCTCAGTGTTTAGCCAATTTTTTTTTAAATGCCACTCTGACTTTTCTCATATCTGTGTAGTAATGTGCAACAGGACGATGCTGTAGTTTTATTTTCCCTCATGTCTTAACCCTACATCCTTATATATAGCACATAAATTAAATATAATATAGCATATATGTAGTGTGTATGTATTATCTACATAAGCATATCTGATAGAGATGTTTGTTTTCCTTGTACAGGTGTGCAATCTGTGACAGCTCCTGTTGTTATGGCTGTGTATGTGGCTCATCAAACAGATGTTCCTGATTCCGTTGCCTCCCCTTCCCATATAGCCTGGCACTCACTTCATCCACTCCTTGCAGTTGCTTCCATCAGCACAGCAGCTGGGGGCTGTGTGGATATCTACCTGGAACAGGTGAAAAATCAGCACTTTGCTTTTGGTCTCGATATAGAGTCACAGTATCACAGGATAGCGTGGACTGAAAGGGACCTTTAAGATCACCTTTTTGCATTTCATAGTGTGAGAATTTCAGGCTTATAAGTAAATGAACACATGCTGCTGCTGCTTTTTAACTCTTAAGTGAATAGAATGTGTTAAGAAACGGAAATTGAGGAAATTATTCTACCATCTCAAGACTGAACTGATTTTATTCCTGTAGGCAGATATTTCTTTCGCATACTCTAACTTTTACGTGAGAGCTTTGTGTAAGACTTTGGTTTGCATAATTTTTAGGGAAGTAGCACTAAATATATCTAGCAGCAGAGTTACTGAAACATGTAAGTCTGTTACTACAATAGCCTAAAAATGTGTACTTTTCAAAGGGTATTCTGAAAAATTGTCATCCAAGTTTAACAAATAGAAAAATAAATACTTAGTTTAAATGATTTGCATGAAATATTCTTGCAAACCGTGCCCAAAGGAGGATCTGCCTTTAAGAGCTGTTGAAGCATTAAATTATTCTATGTCCTTAGTGATGTGCTTTATTCTTTTTCAATAGCTGGAATTTTTTTTTTTACCTGGAAATGTGCTCAAAGCCTTCTTATATCCTTTATATGGGAGAGAAAGCTTGATATTGACTGGGCTGGGAATCTGAAGGTTTGGCTGCTGAGTTTCCATTGTACTGAGCTCACACTGATTTCTGTTTGCAGGGAGAACATGTGCCTGATTCCCATGTGGAGAGAAGCTTTCAGGTTACATCACTTGCCTGGCACCCTTCCAGATCTATTCTGGCATCAGGATGGGAGACAGGAGAAGTTCTGATACTGAACAAACAAGACAAGGAGCAGCACACTGTACCTCCAAATCACAGCGCCAAAATCACAGTCCTGAGCTGGAGTACAGGTGGTACCTGCCTTGCGTCTGGAGATGGGGTGAGTAACTGAAATGCCACATGGATTTGATATGGAAAACAGTCTTGGAAGCTCTGTAATGAGAAAGGATTGTGAAACAGACATCCATGAGGAAGGGAGAGTTGTGTGGGAAAGAAATTTCCTTTCCTTAGGTACAAATTAAAACTGTTAGGGAATAAAATCAAATTTTAGTGTTTTAACTTTTTCTACAATATTATTCTACTATTAAAGAATTGCTGTTCTGTAATTTTTCTTTAAACAAAAGTGCGTTGAATCTCAGTGAATACTGAGTGCTGATGAAGATTTAAGGCCATTTCAGGGATGGAATAGTTGAGGTACAGACAATTTGAATTCTTTTGTTCCTGTCCATGCACAGATTTTATGGCAGACTTGCCATAAAATAAGGAATAAAGCCTTGATGTTGAGGAACAAATTCGAGCTACAACAAATTCATCCATAGTGAGTGTAGAGCAGTGCTCACAGGAAACCCATGCTAATCTATCTTTTTCTGGTTTTATTAATGCCTCAAAATTGTGTCAAATTAATTGTACTGGGATATGTGACACTCTATTTCTTTATGAGCTGGTTGCCGTTTTATATAGTGAAGTGCTAAAGTAGCTATTGAATATTCAGGCTTAAGTATTCATAGAAGAATCTGATTTTGCCAGTTCCCAAGTCAGCCAATGAAGAAAAAAAAGGGGTTTTTTCTGTATTTTCCCTCATACAAACTTCAGCTTGCCCAAGAATTTCAGTTCTGCTCTTACCTATACATCAGAATTCTTATTCTGAGGAAAAAAAATATTTTATTTCATTGTTTGTAAAGTTCTGCTGCTGCATTTGACAGAAATGCAGAAATTCAAAATTGAGTAAAAAGAGAATTTACCATCTTCCTTATTAGAAAAGAGAAAGTTCTGCCCAGGCAAACGATGGACACATCTCCATCTGAGCTGAGACTTTAATTATAATGAGACAATACATTGATGTAGACAGAGCTTACATTTATGAACAAAATTCTTTTCAAATTGATTTGAAACCAGTGTCACTATGCTATGGTGTGAGGTGCAGCACAGATATGCTTAATTTCCTACATATTTTCCAGTAGTTTGTAAGTTTATTTTTAATGTTTTCCCCATGAGGGTTTATATTTAGGAAACTTCCATTAAGTGAGTGCTGCTAGGATCATGCTCTGCTCATATTAGAGGAAAACCTTTAGAAAGAAGATAAATATTTGGACCCTGATTTGGTTTCTGTTTCACCCAGAGGGTGGTTGTACACTGGAAAGGCTCCCCAGGGAATGGTTAGAGCTGTAAGGCTGCCAGAGCTCCAGGAGCCTTTGGTCAACGCTTTCGGGCACAGGGTGGGATTGTTGGGGTGTCTGTGCAGGGCCAGGAGTTGGACTTGATGATCTGTGTGAGTGTCTAGGTTTGAAAGACAGGTGTTTGCTAGGGAAGGCAGGAGCCTCCCTTGTAACAAAGAATGTAAACCCCTTCCTTCCAAATAATTATAATTTTGAAATGAAGGAACTCTCAGGCAAAAAGATATCAGAATAGGAATAATAGTTCTTTACTAGTATGTATAACAAGGTAAACAAAACAACAACTGCAGCATTAACAATGAACAGAACCAGGAACTTAGTGACAGCCTTTTTGGCTGCAGCCAGTTTCCCCTTTGGTGTCATTACAGTCACAGCCGGCAGAGGTGCTCTGGCTCCTGGTGGGCAGGCAGGTGCGCTGGTCCCCACACGGTTCGTCCAAGATGGGGAGGGATGGAAGAGAGGCCTTGCTCTACAAACCCCTGGGGCTGTCGATCCCCGTACCTTAGCAGGACTCTCGGAAGCAACAGGCTGGAACGGCAGGGATGAGCAGAAATCCCGGGGTGGTGGACAATATGCATGAGGAACTCCACAGCGATAGCTGGAACTGCGGGATGTCCCAGAAGGGCAGGGGGTACGGGGCTCAGCAGCAGACGAAGGGCAGCTCTCAGCTGGGTTATAGTAGTGCTAATGAAATTACTTTCCCCAAGCAGTGGATCAACCATCTTCTGAAAGCCGAGAGCAAGTGAGAAACCCCAACTGCCCCAGCCTCTGTCTACCTGCCTCTCTTCTTGCAGTATTTCTGTCCCGCCCCCTCCTGCCCCCCACTCTGGCGCAAGCACCCAACCATCAGTGCGTCTCAGCAACTCAATGGGAAAAAATTCCACGAGTAAAAAGGAAAGAAACATAACCCCCAACATTATCCACCCCAATTTTTTCCCATACCAACGTTACTTCAAATTTAGACTTTTAAATTATATACATACATGCGCTACCTTAATTATATACATACGTACATGCAGATACAGATACAGCACAGTGTCGTGGATAGTTCACCCTAAAACAAGGTCCCGTTGAGGTATTATCCTGGCGTGACTTTGTGATGCTTATATCCCCAGTTATCTTTTCTGTTTGTGGTGGATATTGAGTTCTACACCTTTAAGACTGGTTCCAAGAGCAAAGGGGGGGAAAAAAAGAAGTGCATAGTTTGTTTTCAGAAACTGCACTCACTCCTCCACGTTCTGTTCCTGCACTGTGTCGTCTATGGATGGACAGCAAGAGAGAACTCTCCTTTGCTTTTTAGTTAGCTTTTGCTAGCCGAGTCAGGGAAGTTCCCTGACTTTTTTTTTCTTTTTCTTGGAATTGTTTAAACCTGTTCTGGACTGAAAACCCAGAAAAACAGTGGGAGCTCATGCCTGCAGCTCACTGGGGCCCAGGACAGCATTTTCAGCACTGGATGAACTGATAAGAGAATGGGTGAGCTGAGCTACAACGCACGGCAGGAGTTTCTCAATTTTGCCATCTCTCTTCAAGAGGTTTTACTGTTTAATATTTAGTAATGTTTGTTTATTATTCATATTTTTTTATGCTTGTGAAGCTTGCTTGCTTGTTAAATGGTTTTTTCTACTTTTCTCTAAGGAAATTTTTTCCCAAACCAGTTGAGTGAGGGGCTGCTTGAATTTGCTTTCTAGAGGGACCCCATTCAGAGGTTTCCTCCCAAAATTTGCCCTAAACCAGGATAGGTATGCATCAGGTCTCTCCATTCTTTTGCATCACCCACCAGGTGCAGCCAGCTCCCTGAGTAAAGATAAACCCATAATGGGATTGTCTTTGCTGGAGGCAGAATTAATCCAAACTGTTTTTCCCAGCATACCTCTCATGTGTACCATCGGAAACTTATCCCCCTCTGTTGTTCTCAGGGGCTCAGATTGGGCAGCGCCTCCTCGGTTGGTGGAACCTCGAGTGTTCACTAATCATGTGGCCTTTGCTAAATTAATCTCCCAGTTCTTGAAAGTCCCCCCACCCAGTGCCTTCAAGGTGGTTTTAAGCAGGCCATTGCACCATTCAACTTTCCTGGCCGCTGGTGCATGGTAAGGAATATGGTACACCCACTCAATGCCATGTTCCCTAGCCCCGGTGTTTATAAGGCTATTCTTGAAATGAGTCCCATTGTCAAACTCAATCCTCTCAGGGGTGCCATGTCTCCACAGAACTTGCTTTTCCAGGCCCAGGATGGTGTTCCGGGCAGTAGCGTGAGGCACAGGGTAGGTTTCCAGCCATCCAGTGGTGGCTTCCACCATGGTCAGTATGTAGCACTTGCCTTGGCGGGTTTGGGGAAGGGTGATTTAGTCAGTTTGCCAGGCTTCCCCATGCCTATATTTGGACCACCGCCCATCATACCAAAGGGGCTTCTCTTGCTTGGCCTGTTTGATTGCAGCACACATCTCACAGTTCTGAAGAATCTGAGAAATACTGTCTGTGGTTAAATTTACCCCTTGGTCTCGTGCCCTCTTATAGGTGGCATCTCTGCCCTGATGACCTGAGGCATCATGGGCCCATTGAGCTAGGAACAACTCTCCCTTGTGTTGCTAGTCTAGGTCTGTCTTTGACATCTCTATTTTTGCAGCCTAATCTACCTGCTCATTGTTCTGGTGCTCTTCATTAGCACAACTCTTGAGGACATGGGCATCTACATGGCAGACTTTTACAGATAGCTTTTCTACTTGAGTGGCAATGTTTTTCTACTCATCAGCAGCCCAGATTGGTTTTCCCCTACTGCTAGTTAGCTTTTTTCTACCTTTCTAGCCAACTCTATAGAGTTGGCTACCATTTATGAATCAGTATAAAAGTAGAGCTTTGGCTACTTCTTTCTTTCAGCAATGTTCAGGACCAGCTGAACGACTTTGAGTTCTGCAGGTTGACTCGATCCACCTTCTCCTTCAGTGGTTTGTGCAACCTGTTGTGTGGGGCTCCATATGGCTGCTTTCCACTTTCAGTTCATCCTTACGATGCAACAGGAACCGTCAGTGAAAAGAGTGTAGTGTGTTTCTTCTGCTGGTAATTGGTTGTATGGTGGAGCTTCTTCAGCCTGTGTCACTTGTTCCTGCTCTTCTTTGTCAGTGAGACCAAAGTTTTCACCTTCTGGTCAGTTTGAAACTATTTCTAAAATCCTGGGGTGACTTGGGTTTCTAATATGGGCGCACTGCTAAGGGCAGTCCATTTGCTTCATGTGGTGTCTGTGGCGTGGTGGGTAGAGGGAACCTTTCCTTTAAACATTTGCTCTAGCACCGGTAGTCGGGGTGCCAGGAGGAGTTGTGTTTGTGTGTCAGTCACCTCTGGGGTGGCTTGAGTGCCTTCATAGGCAGCCAAGATTTCCTTCTCTGTGGGAGTGTAGTTGGCTTTGGACCCTCTGTAGCTTTGGCTCCAGAATCCCAGTGGTCGGCCTCAAGTCTCCCCAGGCACCTTCTGCCAAAGGCTCCAGGACAGACTGTGGTTCCCAGCTTCAGAGTAAAGCACGTTCTTCACCTCTGGTCCTGTCCTGACTGGGCCAAGGGCCACTGCATGAGTGATCTCCTGCTTGATCTGGGCAAATGCTTGCTGCTGTTCAGGGCTCCAGTGGAAATCGTTCTTCTTGCGGGTAACCAGGTAGAGAGGGCTCACAATCTGGCTGTACTCGGGAATGTGCATTCTCCAAAAACCTATGGCGTCTAGGAAAGCTTGTGTTTCCTTCTTGCTGGTGAGTGGAGACATCGCAGTGATCTTGTTGATGACCTCAGTGGGAATCTGGTGCCGTCCATCTTGGCACTTTACTTTGAGGAACTGGATCTCTCGAGCAGGTCCTTTGACCTTACTCTTTTGGATGCCAAAACCAGCTTTCAGGAGAACCTGGATGATCTTTTCTCCTATCTCAAAGACTTCTGCTGCCTTGTTCCTGCATGTGATTATCTCATCTATATACCGCAGATATTCTGGAGCTTCACCCTTTTCCAGTGCAGCCTAAATCAGTCCATGGCAGATGGTGGGGCTGTGCTTCTACTCCTGGGGCAGTCGGTTCCAGGTGTACTTCACGCTCCTCCAGGTGAAAGCAAACTGAGGTCTGTATTCTGCTGCCAGAGGAATGGAGAAAAACACGTTAGCAATGTCAATTGTGGCGTACTATGTCGCTGCCTTGGACTGCAGCTCGTACTGGAGTTCCAGCATGTCCGGCACAGCGGTGCTCAGTGGTGGAGTCACTTCATTCAAGCCACAGTAGTCCACAGTCAGTCTCCATTCTCCGTCAGAGTTGCGCAGAGGCCACATGGTGCTAGTGGGTTTTGCCGACCACCCCTTGGCTCTCCAGCTCTGGCGTCATCTTTTGGATGGGGATCACAGCGTCTCGATTCATGTGATACTGTCGGCAGTGCAGCATTGAGGTGGCAACTGGTACTCGTTGCTCTTCCACCTTCAGTAAGAGTCCTACTGCAGATGTGTTTTTGGATAGTCCAGGCAAGGTGTTCAATTGCTTAATGCCCTCTGCCTCCACAGCAGCTATCTCAAAAGCCCACCTGAGTCCCTTTGGGTCTTTGTAGTAGCCATTCTGGAGGAAGTCTGTGCCCAGAAGACATGGGATCTCTGGGCCAGTCACAATGTATGTTACTGGCACTCCTTTGCAGTCAGGCTCACCTTGGCTTCAATTGCTGCATTCCCATTGTTACCCCAGCAATGAAAACAGGTTCTGCCCCCACATGTCCTGTAGCCTTGATTTCATGTCTGAGATGTTTTCGTTTGTGAAAGTTCTTTCCCAGGTGATTTGCTGTACACAAAAGAAATGTTTTGTTAACTGTATCTGTGTTATTCATTCCTTTTAGAAGAAGGACTTCTTGATGGTCCTCTGGCTTGACCAAGTGGTTGAAGAGGTGTTAACTTTTCCCATCCACTCATATTGGTCTCTGTAAATCGTATATAAAGAAATCACATTTTTGAATAAACACTCCTTCTAGCCTTCTGAGAATTCACAGAGTCTGTAGTTCATTTGGTGTCCTACAGTGATAATGTCCCAATGGCATTATGGCTCACTGCATACTAGTATTAGCTAATGCTTCGTATTTTTGCGGCTCTGATGTGCCAGGCCATCGGATCTGATCCGTCTAAAAGACCTGGTTTTCCTCTGCCTGTTGCTGGCTAGAGGCAGGACCCCTCTCATCCTAGTTATCATTTTCTTCTTGGGCATACATACGTAAGGTTCCTTCAAGGGAATCCAACAGATCATCCTCCCTTCTTTAATACCTGGCAGCTCAGTCATGGGAGGCTGAGGCTACCGTCACTTTAGTGGAACTCTCTTGGTTAGTGTTTCCTTCCTCAACTTGACACACCAATGCTGCCAGGACAGAAGTGGGTTTCCAATCTTACCTTCTCATGTCTTCCCTATGGTCATGCAGGAAGAACCACAGGTCAGCTCGTCGAGTGTACCCTTTCCTCTCTGCCTGGGGGACATTGGATTCTGACTCTGGGGCCTGTGACACACTGCTGCCATATGGGAACTGTTCCTCCTCACCTCTTCCCTCATCTCCTTCATCTCCTCTTGGAGGCTCTTAATTACAGCAGAGACATGAACCTGCATTGGGCCATTGATCACACTCTTTTAATTTTTAAGCTTGTTGGTGACAGAACCCAGTATCTCTTGGTTGTTACCAGCATTAATTGTTGTAATGAAGGTGGTGTATTGAGATGGCCCTAGATTTGCCAGATTCTACATCATTTGCCCTGTGCACCTGACTTTGTCAGGGTCATTATCATGCTGTCTGCCCTTCCCAGAGAGTACTTTGATACCTCTACATCTTTCAGCTGTTTGGATCCCCTCCTCAAGGGTGTTCCATGTTCCAGCACAGTTTATGATAGTGTTCCTGCATTCTGTCTCTATGGACCAACCTTTCTCTCACACTCATTAAAATCCTCTCCCAGAGGGAGAGGAGCCCTGGCTCCCTTATGAATACCTAATTCACACCTGAGTCCTGGGTCAAGGGTCCCAAAATGCTTGCCAAACCACTATCCAGTTGCACACCTGTACCCATAAGGTCCCAGACCCGAAGTCTAGTCTCTGTAAGCCTTACGTCCACGTTGTACAATATCTTTTTGCAGATTATGGAGACTTTCATATGTCAGGGATTTGGTGATGATCTCAACTTGTGGCTCTCCTGTGTGTTGTGAGGGTACTCTTACTCTTACTAGGTACTCTTACTCTTACTAGGTACTCTTACTCTTACTAGGTACTCTTACTCACTAGGTACTCTGATTTCATCTTAGACTTCTTCGTTTCCGCAGGGGCAGCTGCTGCTGGCTGTGACTGCCAGTGTGGTTCACCTGGAACCTGGACAGTTGTAATGTTTGTGCGTTCCACTGCTGCACCATCAGACTCCCTCTTCAAGGCAGATTTGTTTTAAGTAAAAATAACATGCATAATTTCCACGTTTTGATCACAGAGAGTATCTAGGTGCTTTCTAGAATGAAAGCCTATTTGTAAGGCAAATAGCTTTCATACCAAGGAACTAAAGCTTTGGGTTTTTAAAAATGATTGCGAAGTTACAGGATAGAATCAGAGAATATTTCAGTTTGGAAAGGATGTTTAGATAGATGATAAGGTCAATATCCCGTGTCCTTTGAAAATATCATTTGAAAACAGACAAGTTCTGCATCCTTTCCAGTGACACTTAGGAGAGGTGGTGAGTCTTTTTTGTTTCCAATCTCATGTGTTCCAAACTAAGAATTGGAATTGCAAATAGGTTATCTGGATACAGGCTGGAATATCTAGAAGGAGATGGAAGGAAGGTCAGCAGCTTTAGAAAGCTGCAGGCTTTTCCTCCAGCGTATAAATGGTGCAGGTGGTTTTGGTTGGGATACTTGGAAATTGGTGACATATAAAGGTGATGGAAGAGTGAGAAGAGGAACCAGTAATTTCATAGGATCCTGTGATTTTTGGAGGTAAGTAGCAAACATTTTATGAATTGCAAGTGTCCTCTTGGGACAGGAGTACAGCAGTGTCACTGTTGCACAGGTGAGTGGCATTCTTTAAGCCGCAAGACACATTGCACTTAATTAACAGTTTTAGGTGGTATAACTGTTGCCATCTTACTGTTGAAAAGAAGTTAGAACTTTGAATCTTGGGGGAAAAAGAAGGAAATGTTACCTTAGAAGGCCTCTGTTGCATCTTGTGTGACTTCTGGTTAGAATTGTAAAGTGTCTGCTGCTACCAGTCTTTCACTTCCAGGAGAAGGATGATACTTCATTGAAAACAATAAATAAAAATAGAGCAAATTCTAATGCCTGTTTATTGTTGTCTATCTTAATGAAATAAAATGAGATTGAACTTGATCTTGAAAATTGTTGCTGGGTTTTTTCATGTAGTGCTTACATGGCAGGTTCCCAAATGCAATTTGGTTTCATAAGCTCTATATACAATGATAAAATTTTGCACGTGCCCAGAATGGAATAAGCTACGTGAAGATTTATCAAGTCTTTGAGGATGTCCAGCACTTCTCAGAATGGCTTAATAATAGCGAGACAAGTTCTCTGGACATGCTTTGTAAAATAAAAGGTTTTAATAATGACAATAATAATAAACATCGTAGAACAAAGAAATACAAGTCGGACACAGTGTAGAGAACACTCTTACCCTGGTATGGCAGTCCAAAAAAGCACTTGAGCCCCTCTGTGCAGTCCCTTTAGTACTCAGTAATCCAGGTGGGCTATTTGGCACCTTGCTCAATGAAACAGGCTTTGAGGTACACTTCCAAAGCCCAATCAATGCTCCTGTGCTGGCACTGAGCCAGTTACAATGAGAAGGCTATGGAAAGTTCTAGTTTAACTTCCTTATATGTTCTAAGGTAAATGGAAACTTTTTTCCTTATATAGAAGTATCTGCTCAGGTGTGGGGGTGCATTCCTACAATACAACAACAATAAATCTTAGCGTTCCAGCTATGAGGATGTAGCGTAAGTCAGTTTGGTGGAAATTGTCTCCATTCTTTCCAGTCACCAGGGTTTTGTTGCTTCTGAGCAGGCACTGCAGGGTGTGAGTTATGTCAGCACCTGTGCCGGGCTTGAGGGCCAGCCTGTGTTGACCACTGTTGAGTTAATTAGCTAATGAGACTTCCTTTCTTTAGCATCTATGATTATTCTAGTTACTAGATTATTTTTCTAAAAGTAAGTTCTTGAATGTCTGCTCTGAAAGAGGAGGAAAGCTTCAGAAATTCTGCCCTTAGTCTTTCTGCATCCTGTGACTTCACATGTCTAATCATACACCCATGCTCGTCTACATCAGTTTTACATACACTTATTGAGGGATGGATATACTCTGCTATCCTTTATTTCAATTGCTAAAAGATAAGCTATCAAACTACTTGCATGAAAAAATGTGGAAAGGATGTTATCAAGACAAATATTTACATCTGCTACTTGCAGAAGAAAACCAAGACTGTTCCATTTAATTGCTCTGGCAGTGTGATTTAACTAAAAATGGATAGGACCAACCAGATTTTTTTAGATAATTTGATTTTAAGTAAGCAAATAATATAATGTTAAAGATAACTTAGATTCACTGTGGCTTAGTTTTAAGCGGGAGTAATTGTATGTGTCAATTAAACAAATGGGAAAGTGTTGCTCTGTCAATAAAACATTTATTTTTATGTGCAGTGAGTAGCTGGAATCTGGATTCTTATCTGTATGCAAAGAGTAATGAATTAACTTGTCTTTTCCTAGCATGGTGTCTTGTTTCTGTGGAGAATGGACCATCGAGGCAGAGTGCACGGTCCTGCCCTGGTTAAGCAGGAGTACGGGAAATGCTTGTGTCACTGTGTGTTTCGGCCACCCCCTCCTGGCGAGTGAGTATTGGCCTCGTCAGAGCTCTGCAGGTCTTTGTGTTGTTCCACAGAAAGAATGTCCTACCCACAAATGAATTATTTTTAAGCATATAAAAAAATGTTCTTCTCCTGAGTGCCCTGTATTTCCAAGCTCTTCTCCTGCTCTGGTAGCTGGCTCTGTGTCCTGTGTGCAACAACTGATCTTCTTTCTCTTCTCCACATCTTCTGTCTGTTGCTGTTGACTCTTCTGTCTTAGTTCTTCTAATTAGCGATATTGCTGGTTGTGGAAAGCCATAAACACACTGGAAACACAATTATCATTATTATTGTCAAAAATAATTCAATTAAAAGTCAATTCTTAAACATTATTTCTTTCCTGTCCAAGCAAGAAATAGGAAGCAGCTGTAGTAAAAAATAAGTTTTCCTTGTCTGCGCTTTTCTGTTTCACATCTCTGTAAAAATAGTGATGCATGTTGAAAAAAAAGGTGAAACAATGCAAATGAAAACTAATGTTGAAATTTTATTTTGTATCTTTTTGAGTTTGCCTTTTTTCAGTCAGTGTATGAAACATCTTTATTCTCTTTATAAATAAATAATGATGCTTTAATAACTACTCATCCATTCTTTGAGACTTAAATTAACTGTTATGAAAAGAATTGAGAATGAAGTATCTCTCTTTGCAGGGACTTTGTACAGCTGGCAAAAGCAGCTGTGTGTGGTGATGAAAAAGCCTTGGACATGTTTAACTGGAAGAAAGCTGGAATAGGACCACCTCTGAAAATGGCAGTCCTGGAAGGACTCTCCTTCTTTATCACTTTGACAGATGGTAAGAGCAAAACCAGTTTTCCATTTGGCTGGGAAGTTGTTTCCTTAGAGCTTCAAAATAGCTCAGTGCATGATAGTCTTGTTTTCATATATCTGACACGTGGGGTATATTCATATATCCCTCATATTCATATTTTCAGTGGGATGGAGTATTCATAGGAGTTGTAGAATGTTTGGTAAGAAATGAATAAAATTACTGAAATCTTATCATCTTCAGGGTGGTCTTGTTCACAAGGACACCAGAGGTACTGGGTTAGTCAGGTTCCTGAAGAAGTGAGTATGATGAAAACAATCTCTAACACACAAGTGTAGATAAAATTAGTTTTTGTGCAAAGCTTCAAAATAATGCATGTGTTGTGGGTTCTTCTTTCTATAAATAGACAAATTCTGCTAAAACATATCACTTAAATTCTGAATTTGCTTTTCACTTTTTTTCTCATTCTTTGAAATGATGCTTCAGTCTTATGGAACAAAAAAAGTCTGAGAATCTGTTTTGTTAGTTTTGTCCCTAATATTGTTTCTTCCCTGCATTTTCCTCTTCCTTGCCTTTTACTCTTCCCTGTCTTTTCCTATCCCTTTTAGTCTTCTGGGTACTAGTTTCCTCTAAGCTAATTTTCTTCCCACCCTAATTCTTTTTGTGATGCCATCTCTCTGTAACTTGCTCTCTCTGAACTGGAGCCAGAATCTGTGTGAGAAGTTGCGTAATGTGTGTTTCTGGTAGATGATTTGAGTAATCTGCTTGATTCAAGTGTTAACTGCTCTGAAAACATTTCAGTTATGCTGCTTCTGCAGTTCTGTTATAATTTGATTCAGTGTTTTACCAAAACTGACACCCCTTGTTTATACCAGTACAACACCAGTACAGCTTGCAGCAGTGGCACAGGCCAGCTGTGTGGTTGCTTTGCAGAGCAGTAGACTGTACCTTCTTTTAATGTGTGAATACAAGCCTCTTTACTAGAAAGGTACCATTTAAATGGAAAATGGACACAGAGTGCTTCCTACAGGTACAAGGAGAGAAGCTTTGAGAAGCTGTTGCCATTCTGTCCTCACCTTCAAAGCTACTGTTGTGGTGGTGCAGAGCCTCATCTAGGGACAGGCTCTGTGTCCTGTGGGTGCTGTCCTTGGCTTGGGCCTCTGTCTTGGTTTGAGACAAATTAGGAGGAAATGTCCTGAAAAGGGCTTCTCCTCTGAAAAAAGGCAGGTTTGCGGCACACCCTCCCTCCATCAAACAAAAATAATTTCTTGGAGAAAAGTGAAAAAACCTGTTTATTTAACACACAGAGTGCATGCAGGCATGGCAACAAGAATGAATAGTGTTAGATATTAAAACCTCGCTACAGAGAAAGCTGATGGATTTTGGAGTCCTGCTTGGCTTCTCCAGAGGTTCGGAGCTGGATGCGGCATCCCTGCAGCCTCCCCCCACTTGCTCGCAGTGTGGGGCTCCCAGTGATGGTCTGGTTTTTCAGACTGGAGGAAAGCTGAACAGTTCTAGAAGAATAAACCACAGTCCTGGGAAAAACTTTTTGCCTCCACTTAAAAAAAGAAGCTAGCTAAAAGCAAAAGAATTGTAACTTTCCTTCTTTCTCCTGGGAAAGACTGGGGGGAGTATATGTGTTTGAACACAAACCACTGACAGAATTCCCCTGGCTTCTCCCCTCCTCCCAGACCTAGCTTAAAGTTACAGGACTGGGCATAAAGCAGACGATAGGGTATATGGATCATAAAGTCACTCCAAGACAGTCCTTGTCATACTTCTCAAATTTCAATCAAGTGATACTGTTCCTTCTGTGCAGCCTCATTGCTTGGGTTGGTTTGGACATGTATTTTGGACTCGGTTCCTAATCTAGTCAGTGGTCTGCTGTAACTCCCAAATGTCTTGAGAAGGGCTTGGGGGCGCTGGTGAGTGAGAGCTGGACATGCCCCAGGTGTGTGCACTGGCACCCAGAAAGTCCCTGCATGCTGGGCTGATCTCACAGTCTGAGTGTAGTGGTTTCACGTTCACCAATTTCTGTTTCCCAAAACTAGTGCGGTGGTTTGAATGTCTCCTAAAATCATTTACTCTTTCTCTGCTGTGAAACAGGATTAAGAGAAAAGCAAAGCAGGCTCACAACTTAAAAGATGTAAAGACAGGTTTATTAACGAAACCATAAGAGAGAAAAAAAATTAATAATTAATTAATAATAAAATTAATAAAAATTAATAATTAAAAAATTAATAAAAATCACTATAAAAATCAATAAAAATTAATGAAACCTTCAAAACACTTCCCTCTGCCCCAACAGCTTCTTTTCTTTCTCACAGACAACGTATAAAGACAAAACTTGGAACTCTAGGTCAGTTTACCACTTATAAAATAGTCTTTTATCAGTTCATTTAGAGAGAGAAGTCTCTTTTGGTCTGTTACGATAACTTTCCATAAGAAAGAACAGTCCACTTGTGGCTCTTAACTCACAAAAACAGCCGCCCGGGAAAATCTGCAGTTGTAGAATCCTTCCCATATTATGCAGCCGTTCCCACAGCTGCATATGGGCCATGAAGTTCATTGGGATATCATTTTAAAGATGAACCGTTCCAAAAGCAAAGGGTTTTCTTCACTATCTTGAAAATCATCTCCAT
The DNA here is from genome assembly GCF_021018805.1 of Prinia subflava. Lineage (NCBI taxonomy): Eukaryota > Metazoa > Chordata > Aves > Passeriformes > Cisticolidae > Prinia > Prinia subflava. Next base: position 319,431 of record NC_086263.1, read on the forward strand.
CTCAATAAAGAGGGGTCTTCTTTTTCTCTGGGGGGCAGAGGGCTTCATATCTGTCTATCTTCCTCTATATAAAATTCTTCATTAGATCATAGTTATTTCAATATTTACTTAGTCCATCACAAATACTTTTGCTCAAATCTACAATCTGCAAACTCTCATCATCTCCCCAATGCATATTTTTCCAAAATTTAAAGGGATATTCTAGCACATTACAGTCTGTTACCACGGCTCACAAAAGACTTTCAGCCCAAAAACCAAGGCATCTTTTCCATCTTCTCATCTAACATGCCACTCTTCCTTAACTGACCCAAATATCTTCATGGTGTCTCTTTACATGTCTCCTGCTCTGGCTGTTCTCTCACTCAGAGAAGGGTTAGTGCTTTACAAGCTTCATCTGTTCAGTGAAAGAGTTCAATTCTTGCCCGTGTCTATCCTTCTTAGGCTGCGGCTCATGGTGTTAGATTGCAAAGCCGAGCTGATTGTGGACAGAGGCTCAGAAGCAGCGGCCAGGATCAGGATCTCAGTAGCTAGGCTGAAGGACGCCTGCCGCCCACCCCTCGGTGACGTTGGGGTGAGCCTGGCCCAGCCTGGGCTCAGAGCTGTTCCTGGGGGCCCAGGGGACATATCCCTTGGCCCGGCCAGCGGTGGGACAAGCTTTAAAGTCGGCTGGATGTTAACAGCTGTGGCCTCCCCTTCCTCCGCAGGCAGCTGCTGGGGCCCGCGGGCCAGAGCAGGCCTGGCCCCGCCAACACGGCGGAGTGGTGGGGCCCTGGGCCAGTCCTGCGTGCTGCATAGAGCGGCCCAGACCAGGTCGTTTCCTGCTGGCAGGCTGGACATCAAAATGGGAAATTCCTGAAATTCTCTGATTTTTAACCCGTGTAGTCCAGGGACGTTTCTAACTCATTGGTCAATCAAGCTGTCAATATTTTATTATAACTTCCTTAGAAAAAAATCACTTCTGTGCTAAACCAGTGCAATGGGCAGCAGGGGAGGGGGGATTTTGTGCCTCTGCCCCACTCAGGTGACACCTAACCTGCAGAGGTGCATCCAGCTTTGGGTTCTCGACACAGGAATGACGTGGAGCTGTTGGAATGAGTCCAGAGGAGGCTATGGAGATGCTTCATGGACTGGAGCCCCTCTGCTCTGGAGCCAGGCTGGGAGAGCTGGGGGTGTTCACCTGAAGAAGAGAAGGCTCCAGGGAGACCTTAGAGCCCCTTCCAGGGCCTAAAGGGACTCTGGGACAGCTGGAGAGAGACTTTGGACAGGGTCCTGGAGGGACAGGACAAGGGGAAATGGCTTCTCACTGCCAGAGGTCAGGTTAGATCAGATATTGGGAAGGAATTGTTCTCTGGGAGGGTGGGGAGGCCCTGGCACAGGGTGCCCAGAGAAGCTGTGGCTGTCCCATCTCTTGAAGTGTCCAAAGTCTGGTTGGGTGAGCAACCTGGGATAGTAGGAGGTGTCCCTGCCCATGGCAAGAGGGTTAGAAAGAGGTTAGTTTTAAAAGTCCCTTCAAACCCGAACTGTCCTGTGATTTAACAAGATGAAGATATCTGTGCAAGGTTTTATTTCAGGGCAAAAATAAAGCAGTGGGACAGGACTTGGATTTTTTTTTTACATATCTGGAATGTAGGGGATGTTAATATATTTGTAAGAGTTTTGGAAATTTAAACATTCTTTTTAATCAGATCATATCTCTTGAGTACAACATTTTAGTGCAGATCCTTAATGTTCGTTCTTAGACACTTGTGTTTTCTGCTTAAGCTTTTGGGGGAAGACACTATTTAATGTAATAGGTTTTTTGATTTGCAGTGGTGTAAAATGTCACCCTTTATATAATACTGTGATTCACTAGGAAATTAAGTGGATGTGGCTTGAGATCTGACATAATTTGATGACACTGGTGTGGGTGATTTTTGTAGTACCACTTGCAATCAACTGTACTGTTTGTAGGGGGTTTCAGTGACTAAACCCATGCATGCAATGGGCCAAGGCCAATTGTATGAGATTCAGTAAGGTAAAATGCCACGTGCTACTCTTGTGTGACAACAACCCCAGGGAGTGCTCCAGGCTTGCGGGAGGGTGGCTGGAAAGTGCCCAGCAGGAAAGGCCCTGGGGGTACTACTGGTGAAGCAGATGAGCCTGAGTCCCAGGTGTGCCCAGGTAGGCAAGAAGGTCAATGGCACCTGCTTGGATCAGCCATAGTGTGTCCATAGGCCCAGCACAGAGACCATCCCCTGTGCTGGATGCTGCTGAGGCACCTTGATTCTGGGCCCCTCATGACAAGAAAGATCTTAAGGGGTTGGAGTGTGTCCAGAGAAGGGAACAGAGCTGGGGTAGGGTCTGGAACACAAGTCTGATGAGCAGCTAGGGGGGCTCAGCCTGGAGAAAAGGAGGCTCAGTGGGGACCTTCTGGCTCTCCACAACTTCCTGACAGGAGGGGGCAGCCAGGGGGGGTTGGGCTCTGCTCCCAGGGAACAGGGACAGGACAAGGGGAAACAGCCTCAAGTTGTATCAGGGAAGGGCAGACTGGACATCAGGAGGAATTTCTTCACAGGAAGGGTTGTTAAACATTGGAATGGGCTGCCCAGGGCAGTGGTGGAGCCATCATCCCAGGAAGTGTTCAAAAATGGCTATATGTGGCACTTCATGATATGGTTTAGTGGGTGTGATGGTACTTGATCAAAGGTTGGACTTGAAGGTTTTGGAGGTGTTTCCAACCTTAATGATTCTTTGATTCTATGATTTATAGAGTAGTACAACTTGATAACATTATGATGGCTTTTAATATGTTGATAGGTGCATTAGTTGCTGTTGTCAGTGTTTTCAGAAAAACACTGCTTATTTGCCAGTCAAATTATGGATTAAAGCTGAATTTGGTGTGTGGTGCAGTGTTTCCTAAACAATGAAGAACTTCAGGACCACAGTTTTCTGTCATTTAAACTGCTGTAAATTGAACCGAATTCTTAGCTGCCATTCTTTTTTCACTGATTTTTTTATAAGACTGAAGATTTCAAGTTTACTTGCAGCTTAAAATTATTTAAAGTATTCCCCTTTGGAGTTTCTAAATGGGGAAAAATAATGCTTTGATTTATTATTCTGGTCAGCTATTGTAGTCTCTACCCTGAGACAAACTAGAAAATGAAAAAAAAATTGTTATTTTTACGTTTTTAGCACTTGAGGAATGTTTTATTAAAACAGAAAACATCAACTTTGGCTTTTGTAGCTAAAAGCCGTTGACTAAAATCTGCACCTTGTTTATTTGTGCTACAGGTTCTGTGCACTGTGTGAATGAGAAAGGGAAGACAAGGCAGGTATTGTCCACGGACAGTCTGGTCCGAAAGCTCCTGTTGCTAGAGGAAAGAGACGTTTTACTTGTAATAACAGAGAATCTGCAGTTGTCCTTACATTCAGTTTCTCCTGAGGGAGAGGCAGAAGAGCTCATGAAGGTAAGAGTCATACTACAGGGTAAAGTTGCAATATTTATTCTTTATAAGGTTTTTTTTGTTGTTTTTTTGATTATCACTCTTTTGCTTTCAAGTTAATCAACTCTCATATTTGTTTCTCAGATAGTATGTTGATGAAGAACCAAAACCTGCTCATCTAAAAGTGGAATAGAGTGATGTGTTACTCAGCTTGGAAAGATGGTTTTCATCTTGTCTTCCTGATTTTTGTAGCTTTTTTCATTTTGACTCTATCTTAATTCTTTTACACTTACTTTCAGTTTCTTAGTGAATTAGAGAAAAATTGGAAATTCCAGTTGTCTTGGTTGCAGAGGTGGGCAGCACTTAGCACCATATAGGTGCAGCTAAGTTATTCTATACCACCTATATCATCACTAGTTTTGGGGACAAAATGCACATACCCCAGAAGCAGGCACCTGCCTTGCTCTCTTTCACAGGAAGGTTGTTGGCATCAGCCCTGCAGACTCTGCCTTCTGCCCCTGCCATCCACCCTCTCCCGTTTTCTCTGAGACACAGCTATGGGACATGGTGCTGAAAGGAAAGCAGCAGAACACAGCACTGACGTGTTCTGAATGGCAGAGCCAGCAGGGAGGCTGCGCACAGGGGACAGGGGAGGCCCCCAGTCCAGCCAAGTCCATTCCAGCTAAGCCAAGCCAAAAGGAGTGCAGCAGAATTGCAGAGAAGTAGCAGCAACCTGTAGGATCAACCCCCAGTGTGGTGGAGTGGTAGAAGCAATGGTGAAGGCAGTTGTGTGGAACTGAGCCCAGCGGGGCTGCAGTGCGACCTGTCTTGAATGACCCAGCTTTCGGGGGTCTGTTTGCCGTTGTTTTTCGTTGTCTTGGCCTGGGGGGCAGGAAGCCTCTTGCCATACTGCCTTTGTTTGCAACAGTGTGGAGGAGCCTGGGGAAGTCACATGGATGCAACCTATAGGGAGCATCTACCGTCTTGTTTTTGATCTCAGCAGCCACATAAAACTAATTTTTTGTGGCTAAGACACCTTCTGGTTTTGGATAATTTTTAAAATTCATATTGCTGTTGTTACTTTGTGTTTCTTATTCCATTGCATTTTGCTTTCAGTAAATTATCTCAATCCATAGTCTCTGCATGTGTCCCTCCCTTACTGGAAGGGGCAGGAGAAGGGCCATGGCTTATTTGGCATTTAATTTTTTGCTGGTATTAGACCATCACATTTAAATGGTGCCCAAGGTAAGGCTCAAGAGGATTGAGTTAGCTTTGATCTAAGCATTTGTGTTATAGGGAGAGAGCTCCCTGGTTCCAGTGTTGCTTGGCCTGTTCATGTGAGTGTGATACCAAACCCTGGATGTACTACCGTAAATGTGCTATGTATCCATCACAGTGATCTATTTCAAATCAGGGAGAAGGATCAAGATTACTGTACTCTGTGATAACAGTTTATTGCATGATAAATCAAAGCCAATTTGGGTCATTTCTGATGTGTATTCAGTGTTGTTCTCCTGTCCTGGCCTTGGCTCCTACCTCTGAGGATTCATTAATGATCATACCCAGCCTGTGAGGGGAAGAGGAAAGGATGATTTTTCCCAGTCTTTTATCCTCTTCTCCTCCTTCAGGTCTGCTACAACAGCTTTTGAAAGTTTTGAATTCTCTTTGGGTGTTATAGGAAGCATGCCCTCATTCATATGTCTATTATGTCTCCTCTGTCCAGTGTACACCATTTTAAGATTTAGGACAGAGATTTCTAGGGAAGTTGTCCAGAGACATGTCCTGGGATGAATAGTCATTAGTAGTGTGGCATGTGGGAGAAAATGGGACAACTTTTGAAAGAGTACACTATGGATGCTGAAAACCTGATCAGAGAGAGAAATCAGGCAGCAATGTTGCATTATATGGCAACCGTGACCATCGTGTCCAGGGAGGTACAAGCCGCCAGCAGGGAAAACAGACAAGTCTTTCTTTTATTAAGCAGGAGGATCCATTTTTATTTCCCCCAAGTCTGGGGAGGGGGAGGAAGGCGAGGGGGAAGATGGAGAGACCCGACAGGGGCTGAGACAGGGGTTTTATAGGGTGTTGTAGGGGCGGAGTTTTAGGGTTTGGGTCAAAGGAGGAGTTAACTCAAGGAAAGTAGGATCTAATGTCCTTGAAACAGGAGCACTCACACAGCAACAGCAGATTCTGAGTCTGTGAGAAATCGAGGCACATAACTTTCTCACACTGGCCTGGGGAATTGTGAGGATTGTAACAGTCCTTAAAAGTGAAAAACAGTTTCCACAGGTGTTGTTATTCGTCCTTGCAACTGTGTTTGCCCAACTTGCTGTTTACTCACAAGTGTCTTTGAGGGGTGTTGTTCTGAATGTCCAGTCATTTCTCTTTCTCGGAAATGTCTATAAAAGAATGGAGAAACAATAAAGATTGGCTCTCTTTGCCTTCTGAGAATAGAGAGTCCGTGTTGTTGTCTACTGCCATCCCTAATCATACAACGACAGTACTCTACTCCTGGTTCGGAAGTTTGCCCCTGAACAACTACAAGGCCTTGATAAAATGTTTGAAAGAAATGGCTGTGGCAGTTCCAGAGACGTGTGAAGTTATGGAATGTGCTGGAACCTGGCTACTGTTTATTGGACACTGCTTGTTTCTGTACAGCACCCTCAGAGGGAGGAGGAAAGCAAAGCAAGAGGCACCTTGGCCATTCAAACTGCAGCTGACTCACAAGAGCAACCTGTGCTAAGAACAGTTTCCTGTATTCAGAAGAAGAAATCAAAGACCAAATCAGTTCATGTAGTGACTGCTGAAGAGGAAGCAGGGATAATCACTCGAACCCTATCCCTGAGTAAGCTGTGAGACATGCAAAAAGATTTCAGCCTCTGGTCAGGTGAGGCCCTGGTGACCTGGGTGCTCTGATGCTGGGCTGTCATGGCTCACAATATGAAATTAGATGGTAATGACACTTTGCAACTGGGATCCATGTCCTGGGATGCAAGTATTGACCAGGGGATTGGGGAAAGATGAGAAACTCGCAGCGTCTGGACACAACTCCTGTCAAATGCGAGGGAAAGGTTTCCTTGAAAATATGACCTTTTAGTGCATTGGGACAAGTGGAACACCATGGAGCAAGTATCTGGCACCTGAGAGAATTAGCTGTGCTGGAAATAATATTTTCAAATAGTGAGCAATTCCCTACTGATCCAGACAACATCCAGTGCACGCAAAACATATGGCGGAAATTCCTTCAGAAGCGTGCTGGTGTCATATGCCAACTCATTGCAAGTGATATCATGGAAGGAAGGAGAACAAAACGTGGACTATTTGTTTACCAAACACCAGATATATGAAGAAACTATCTCCACCCCATTACAGGCCTGTGTCTCTTTAGGAGAGGGGAATACAGGTGACCTCACCCCTGATAAGTAACAGCTGTGTTAATTACCCAATACAGCCTGGCCCCCTCATGAGTCACAGCTATATCCAATACCTATAAGTGTGATAAAAGGGAGTGAGTTAGCTGGTGAAGGGAGGATCACGAATGTGTGGATCATGAAGAAGAAGGATCCTGGGGGGAGAGAATCACTGCTGTGAGGTCAGTCTGGGTCTGCAATTAGAACTGGTTGTTGGAACCTGCAGTCATAGTCTAGCTAGGTAAAAGCCTGCAGAGTCTGCAAACTAATACCTGCAGTTCAGAGGCTGCAAGGGAAACCTACAGCAGGAGCTTGCTGCAGCCAGAGTTAGTGAATAGTTGGAGTCTGTATGGCTGAGCTGTAAAGAGGAGTAAACCAGGACCCTTTTCATGCTGTGATAAACAAGAAGTCTGTGTCTTGACTCAATTCTACCCTTTAACAAGAGGGCTGCTGCAACATGTCTCCCCAGTGGAAAGACTAACAGAATCTCCGGAAATTAAAGAAGTGCCTCGTACCCTGCCCTGTATTATTAGAAAATGCTGCTTATGGGTAGACCCCAAACCTTCACTTTCCTAAGATGTTTTTTTCTTTATCCAAGACAGAGAAGGACTGGACACTTGTGTATTACAGGAGTGTCCACTTCTTATTGATCATTCCTTATGTTTGACTAGAAGTAAGATCTGAAATTTCACATTTTAAAGGGATGTATTAAATTCTAGGAAGAGACCTAGTGCTCCTTATTTACTTAATTGACCTACTACAAATTTTCTTTTATTAAATTTACACATGCAGTCTTGATGCATTTTATGGTGATCATTGTCTGAATTCACTGTCTGAATATGTCTGTCACTTGATAGGTCTAGTTATTTTCATATTTTTACCTTTTAGCCAAATTGTGCGGTTCAGATGCTTAGTGTCCTTCAGCATGCTCCTCACACCTTCTGTAAATGTATTTATTTGCTTATGGTTAACAGGTGAAGTTGAGTGGGAGGACTGGTCATTCTGCAGACATGATTTTAATAGACCATAGCCTGGTTGTTACAGCACTAGGTGAGACAGTCATCAGGTAAGAAGAAAGCTGTTCTGGCTGCCCCAAGAAGGGCCAGCTAAAAGTTACAGTCTGCAATGAGCTGAATATTTTTCTGAAATGTTGATTGGGGGCTTTTTACCGATAATGGAAAAATTCCCAATATTTCCTAATTTTGTTTGTCGAAACAAGTAGAGAAATGAAAAAAAAATTTCTCAATGACAGAAACTAACTTGGTATGGTTTGCTTTCTCTCTAGGTATTTTATTTTGTCAGGCAGTGCTACCTATTCCGCTCCTTCCTTGAGTGCTATTATGGACTTCTTTTGAAAATAAATCCAGTTGAGGATTTTGCATGAAAATACAGCCCCTTTGCTGTTCTTGCTGATGTTACCGTCTGATTCTTAGGATACTCATAGCATCAGCAACCAGAAAAAAGTGCTTACTTTTCAGCATTTTTCTTTTACTGTGATATAAGACATGTATTTAAAGTACTTCTGTCCCTAGTACTTTAAAGTATGTTATTTTGCCATTATGTTACTGTGTTCTGTAGTTTTACCTTTTTTGCAATCCTTTCTTCTTTATCTTTACTATGACCTGCTCTACGTGTTCCTCTAACCTTGTGGTCATACTGGACCATAGTAGGGTGGGAGTATTCTATTAATATCAGTATTTCCCTTTATGGAGCCTCTCTCTGCTACTATCAGACAGAATCTTTTGTTAATTTTGTGAGAATGCAAAAAAGACCAAGTATCAAGAAGGAATAGTTTAATGGCAATATTTAGTTCTAGAAAATAAATCTGGAATCCAAAGGACTACTGGCTAACCCAGGAGTATTCTTAAAATAGAGGAGGAAGAAATTTGCAAGTAGCTCTCACTTTTTTCTTTTTTTTTTTAAAGCTGTGCTTGCTTCTGACTTCTTTCTTCATAGGATAATATCCCTAAACATGCTGCAGATTAAAATGTCAAAGGAAAAGGGAGGAGATTCATATCTCTGTGAGCCTCACCAGAAAGACACACTGGAGCCGAAGTTCTGGGTTGATCAGAGCAGCAGGGCAGGAGATCTCCTGCCTTGTTTATTACTTCCTATTTTATACTCCTCCCAAGGTGCCCATGGGTTGGAGAGTAGGCATTTCCACCTCTCACCACATTGGTCAAGGGAACTGTCACACAGTCTTGTTTGTCCCAGCATGGAATGTGAAAACAATGGCTATGTTTATAGAACATAGCTGGTATTTACATGAAAAGAGCATGAGGAGGTACAAACCTTCTACTTAGTATGAACGCTCAGAAGCTAGGAAGATCTCATGGTGATGGATTCACAGTTCACTCTCTCACAATTTGCAATCTATAGGCAGCTGCTGAAAACTTAATTTGAAAAATCATCTAGGTGTTGTGGAAATAGGAAATTAATGTCATGTACAGCACCCTATTGGTTGTGTTTGGCAAGACACCTGGAAAGAAAAGCTTTGTTAACACTCCTGTTTTGTGTGCCGTAGGTTCTGGGATTTGGCTCGAGATGAGAACTATGTGCTCTCCCTAGATGTGCAATTTGGCTTTGAGGGGGAAGAGTGTATTAACTGTGTATCTTACTGCAGTGCTAAAGGTGAGAAATAACATAGCAGCTGTGATTTCTGGTCCTAAACCTTGCCAAACCTCAGCCTTCCATGCCCTGTAATAATTTCAGTATGTTTGTCTTGTGACTGAGGATCTCAGTGGTGGTATGTGATGTTGAAGATTTAGTTTGGATCAGAAATGTGCCTTGAAAGGTGCAGGGAAATCATTCAATAATCAACTACACTTGGACACACTGTGGAATTATCTCATGGCACATGAGCTGGGTTCCCTTTGACACAAGTACTCCTGATGTACACCTGAAACACTCCAGCGTGTTTTGGGCATGCACTACAGCTAACGCAAAATAGAGCTTAGTGGCGTTGACTGTATGTATGCCAGTCCTTACAACACCCTTCCTACAGAGCTGCTCCTGGGCTCCAGCTTGTTTGCTAGCCTAGGCACAGCTGGTGTCTGCTGCAATGGTTTTCAGTGGTTGTTGACCAAAGTGACTACAAAACTAGTTATTTAAAAATAAATGTAAGCCATAGGAGGAATGACTGAGATCACTTGGTTTGCTCATCCTGGAGAAGAGGAGACTGAGGGAAGCATCCATGGGGCAGCTTTATCATGAGGGGCTGATACGGCCTCTGGTTTTTATGAGCTGTGACAGGAGCCAAGGGAAAAGCCATAGCTATGTCCAGCCAGGGGAGGGTTAGATTGGATATCAGGAAAAGTTTCTTCCCCCAGAGGGTGGTCAGGCACTGAACAGGCTCCCCAGGGAAGTGGGAACAATCCCAAGTCTGCCAGAGGTAAAGAAGTGTTTGGACAACAGTCTCAGGCATGTGTTGGGATTCCTGGGACTGTCCTGTGCAGGGCCAAGAGCTGGACTGGATGACCTTTGGGGTCTCTTCCAACTTAGAATATGCAATAGTTCTCTATTCTAAGAAAAAGTTAGAATTGAGTGATTGTCTGATGCATTTAAAAAATCACTTAATCTAGTAGCTTAGCAGATGCACCTTGCCATGTGGTACTTCTCCCATTGTTTCTCCAGAAAAGTTACCCAGTATAGGACTAGGATGTTGGTTTGCAGTGCAGAGAGAAATGCTGCTGCTGGAAAGTCACTTCTCAGTAGCCAAGAATCAGAGTTTGCTGCCTGTTACATTGTGTGATGCGAGTTTGTTTTTTTGAAGTCCAAGATGAAATGCCTGAAATGCTTGTGAATGGCAGGTATCTTGGCAGCTGGAACTAGCAAGGGGAGAGTGGCAATGTGGAAGAAAGCAGCAGGATCTGATCAGAGCACATGGGCTTTGGAGGGCAAGGAGAAGTGGAAGTTCCAAGCATCTACAGAACTTGAAGGAAATGTCACTCAGATAAAGGTAAGAAAGTGCCTCCTTGAATGTTAGTGGGATTTCACAAACCTTAGATGACTAGGCCATCTTTGTGAAACAGATGAGCATGATCTTTATCATATGATATGTGTTCCAGCAGACTGGCCCTCCTTCAGAAGTAGGAGGAAAATCCCTGAGAATCAAGTCAGTTTTAAAATTTAAATGGGCAGAAATATTCCCTGTTTGTAGCTAATCTCTCCATCGTATGGCTCACTGGCAAAACCTTTCGATTCAGTTCCTGAAATTATTTTCTGACAAAAAAAGTTTATCAGGAATGTGAATTTTACATAATTTTATTAAAAAGACAAGAAAACCTGACTAAATGCATGATTTTGTGAATTTTTTTTTCTGTTTGTCACTTTCTCAATGTAAAGTTTCATCTCACTGCTAGTTGTAAAAATAAAAGGTATATTTGCAACAAAATATTCTTTGGTGAGATGGTCCATCTAGAAAGGAATACTTTAACATATTGTCTGTTAAGTGTCAGGATGGAGCATTTTTGTTGATTTGGAATATTTTCGTTTGTCACAATGAGGTTAAACACTGTCATTCTATGCCTAATAGCATTTTGATATACACACAAGAGAAATGGTGAGTGTAACAACCATAAATATAAATGTTAGAAGTTTCATATTAATGAGCAAGTTTTTTTGCCACTAGCATTCTGCTAAAAGGCAAAGCTTGTGCTTCAGATTCACCATCATCTTTGGTTGTTGGGTTTTATACCGTATTAAAAAGTTGTTTCAATTTTTGTGTGTTTCTGTTATAGTCTATATCATTCTGTTGCTGTGCTTCATATATGAGAACAATGCCCATTATTTTTTATAAGGAAGGAAGTTCAAATACATCTGGTGAATTTCAAGAGAAAATAATTTTATATTTGCTCTTACTCTGTTTTGTCATAAGAGTGGAAACTATTTAAAAAGCAATGGCATTTGCTTGCTCTCTCTTGGTGTAGAGTGAGGGTCTGTAACACCACCCTACTTACACAATTAAAACTGAAGTGCTGTGAAAATGGAGAACCTAGGTGTTTTATTTACAAGCTTCAGTAAAAAAAGGTCCAGGGACAGAGGAAATAATGTGTGCCATAAGTATCGCCTACGTCTGCTAATAGATACAGGTGATTGTGCCAGCTTTCCCATTCGAGCCTTTTTCAGCACAAATAGTGAAGCCTCTTTGCCTCGCCCAACAGCGCCCCCTGCCGCTTGTGGCTGTAATTACATGAAAAGAGAATTCTGTCATTGGGGTTTTTTTGTTCTGTTTTCTGTATTTTTTTTCTAGTAAAGAGCTGCTGTTCCTTTCCCCATGTTTTTTTCCTGGAAGCCCTTTATTTTTGTAGTTACAGTAATTTGAGGGAGGGGGCCATCTTTCTATTCCAGGAAGGTTCCTGCCTTCCTTGGCAGACACATGTCTTTTAAACCAGGACATTAATTGGTGACCAGTGTTGGGCCCAAGGGCATTGAGAGGAAATAAAAAACTCAGGGAAGGATGTTTACCAGATGTGGCACCAGTGCAAACCAGAGCCCTTGAAGTCAGAGCCAGATACCCCCCAGACAGGGACAGCAGGTATGCCCCACAAACTGACTTGTGATATTTCCTACTCAACCACGGTGAAGACATGAGACAGTGGGATAGGAAACCTACCTGTGTCCTGGAAGCCTGAATACAAGAACTGAAGGAGAAAGGAAAAGGGAAGTCAGTGAGAGTGAGTGCAGTGCCAGTTTCCCATGGGCAATGATGTGACCCACTGGAAGGTACCTCCCATATGTATGTTATAAATGCCAGGACAATTTATTACCAAATTCAATAATTTGGTTTATTAAAAATTCAAATCACAAAATTTGGAATCAAATTACAGAATTTTAAGCAATAAAAAAAACTCCCTCACAAACAGCAACACTTACTTGACAGAGTTTCTCCCGGGAAAAAGAGAGCCAAGGGTGACCCATAGACATAGACCTTGGCCGTCTGTGTCTCTAGCTGGGTACACGAATTTGCCATGTTCGAGGCTTGGTTTTTATACTCTTTATTCTGCCTCTGGCAATATTTCTCTTTGTTTCTTGGTTGCTATTCAAACCTAAATCTATCTCCGGTCGGATTGAAAAGAGCTCTCCTCCCAAGTCCATGTGTTAATGTTCAGTTTCTATGGATCCTTATAGTTGATGAATGTTTGAGATATGGGTGATATTGCTTGATGGTCTGTGAAGGTGGCTCCCGAGGTGTGAGTTGCTGATACCGGCTCATCTCAACAGGTCTCCTCCCAATACTTGAGAAAGCTGCAAAGTCTTTTGTTCTCTTCTGAATGGAGAAACCTCCTAAAACACAGACTTTTACCTGATATAAATTTATACAGCTTTATAATTTTCTAATTTACCATAAGAACATGAATTAATCATCTCACGTTTTTCACAATTTCCCCATTTCTTTTCTTTTGTTAACTATTTAATTCATGTTCGCATCATTTTTATCATTCTCTGATTGCATATTTACTTAACTTTCAATTTTAGACTAAATTTCAATACTTTTGTTTTCTTTGGTACTATTTCTTACAAATTTTTATGGCTTTTACTGCATGAGGTTAAACCTCCTCAGAGGTCCCTTTCAATGGGATTTCTGAGGATAAAGAGAACATTTGTGACCAATGATCTTTAGGTATGGTCTATCGGTTGAAATCTCTTTTTTTTTTTTTTTTTTAATTTCATCTCTTGGTTTAAATTTTTCTTTTGAGGGTGCTCCAAGGTGGACTGAATTTTAGCTTCAGGGCCGTCTAGGTTGGGAAACTTCGGGCTAAGTTCAGTTTCATTATGCTAGCTCTCTGTTGGGCTCAGTTAGGCTTATGACTATTAGAGTGATTTACAAACCGATTTTTCTGTTTATGCCAGCGCCCATTTGGTTGCATCTAAATGGCGAGGTGTTTGTTTCTTCTCAAACAGCAGGTAAAGGTTGCTCCGATCCTCTTTCTGGTTTCTGCTACATATCTATCAGGTGGTTTCCTTTAGATGGCTTTAGCTGTTCTGTCACGGTCAAGAGCCTTTTGGACCAAAATCTCGGTTTCTATGTTTTTGCTTTTCTACCCCCGCTTACCGAATTTTAGGTGTTATCTAATTGATTCCAGTATTCTCCACCGATCACACGGTCAAAAATGGTTTTTTTAATATTTTTCTTAATGTTTCTTTGCACCAGCACCTGTTAAAGACATAACAGGGGAACTTTCCAAAACTGAGGGGTTAGCACAGACTACACTTTTGTCATATGAAAAAAACTTCTTTTTCCAGAATCTATCTGATTTTATAAATCAACATCTTGAAGCTCTCTCATAGCTGGCTTCAAATTAAATTTATCAATTCAGATCTAGGTATAATGTAAGTTTAATTTTGAACAGTACTTTTTGAAAAATCTTTGGAAATACTTTACAGGAAGGAAACATGCTACGACTGTTATTCAGACAATCTGAATATTTGAATGAGTTTTCTAGTTCATAATTCACTTATCCTCTTTATACAAAATAATTTACAATTCTCTATACAACTCAAAATCTTCTTTTCACACAAGAATGATTTAATTCTTTATCTAGAATTTAAAGAACTCAATACAAAAAAAATCTTCTTTTTTTGTACTGTTACAGGGAAAAATTAAAATTAACAGAAAGAGAATTTTACTTCTTATTAAACGAGGTTTATACTGAGACATACAAACAATTCTTTTTATATTCTACTAATACTTCTGACAATGTCTACTGGGTATATAGCGAGTAAACAATAAACACTAAGACTACTCTAAATCTCATAGCATTAACACAGGTTTTAGCTCTTTAAAGAAAAATTCAGTTTAAAAAAATCATAGACAAGCACAAACAATTTGGGCTTATTTCAAGAATCAAACTCAGCACATTTAGAGTGATTTGGTATACAGACAAACATTCATAAAACCCAGTATCTTACAATGTTTTGTGACAACAGTAGTTTCTAAGACAATCAGTTGTTAAGGTTACATGCATCTTCCCTCAGTTTCTGCAGTCTCAGTGCAATGAGTCTGCACTACTGCTAATTAACTGAACTACAAATTTATATTTCAGACCCCTACCCAGCGTGGCACGATACTATCTGCAGTAATAGCTGAAGTGACTACTTCGACAGGGAGCTAATTCAAACAATCAGTGAGCAGGACAACTTAATGAAGGATAACTTTTAAGCAACACTTGTACTTAATACAAATTAAAAGAAAAACTTAAGACTTCACTCATAATCTTGGGGGAGTATTTTAACAAGACATAGAAAAAAAACAAGGCACACTAAATAGAAGAAAATGATATTACAAATAGCAGAACTTATTTTTTTACTAATTATAAAATATAACTTTGTTGAGGGTCTGATCTGTTTTAGCTTTTATCATAGGAAGTGGATAAAACAACAGGGTTAATTCATCTGTAACAGGCATTAAAATACTTGAAAACTTTTCAGGGCTACGAGTCACCCTGAAACTCAGGCCTTATTAGCTTACTCAACCTTTTCTAATACAGATACAGGCACTATTATCTGTCACAAAGAGCTTCTACAAAATTAACCTATTTTCTATTTATTTTAGATCTAAACCGGTCAGTTTTAATTTACTTTTTCTTTTAAAAAAATAATCAAATTAATATATGTAATTTAATTATGCCTTCAGTGTACTATTTAAATATTTACTTACTAAAAGATAGTATTTAACTATTCAAATAGCTGAAACTCAATCATCTAGTTTTCTTTCTATTGTATCTACTAAACACAAATGACTTCTCACACATCAGTTGTTTTTAAAGAGCATATTTTTCTCTTTTTTTTTTTTTTTTTTCCCTGCATGTAATGCTAACAACATTCAGAAAAACGCAAAACTTCTTGCGGGATTCTAAAGAAATAAATCTACACAATTATTCACTCTTAAGAAATACAAGCACTAGAACAATTCTAAGACTTGTACCCTCCCAAACCCAGGGATAGACAAAAAGACACTATACTAAAGGTATCAACTATCTTTTCTAAGAAATCAGCTATATATGAAAAACTCTTCCTTGTTTCTTTCAAGCAAACACACAAAAAAATAAAGATTACAGAGAATTAGAAAAAATCATAGCTAGTTCAATTAAGAAGCAATTTTAACTTGGACTCTACTGGTCACACGCTTCAAAAAACTCAATCAACAGAAAATAAACTCTTTGCAACACGTTGCTTGCCTCTACAAACGCTGTATTATTATTTCATATTTAAACTAACACTCTAACCCAAAAGTGTAGCAATCATTTCAAACATCAATGAACTACATTGGTCACAATCTTAGCATGCACACAAAAACTCTCACATGTAATAAACAAGCAACTGCAATGCTTACTGTTCTAGGCATTTAAAAACAGTTACTCCTATATCCTTTTATACGTGAAATACAAATAGCTTTTTACACTGTCTACAACTACAAAGCAAACTTTCATACGTCTCTCTAAGGCAATCTCGCTGAGCTTCGGCAGCCTAGCTCTAACTAGCAGAAAACACACCAGTTTCTAAAGCTCTCTTAAGAAAACCCCATGGGAACAGGGAGTTTATACTTACATTCTCCCGCACAAGCATATGGGCGTGACTTTTTGCTGTCTTACTTCTTACAACGGTTAATAGAGAGGAGGGAGGGTAAACTGCTTAAAAAGCAATCTGCATCCTTTCACTATATTGGACAAAAACGACACAAATTCAGGTGATTAAAGGGAGAGAGAAAAAAAAAAGCATCCTGGCCTTTTCTAAAGTGTTATTCATTAACTTTAAGTGTTTAGCTTCTACTATAATTTACACAATTCTAAACAAGAAAAAGACTCCTTAAAACCTTTCTCTTCACTTTATCAACTCTATTTTATTGCTAAGCCCACCTTTGTTACAGTTTTTAAAACTTTTGTCAATTTCGGCTCCAGGCTGCCGTCCTGTCGTCGCAAAAAACCTGCTGCTTTTTTTTTCTCCTTGTCTCCCGGCAACCGGGAACTGCACTCCCCTCATCGCCTGCTGGGGTTTTTAGTTTTTAGTGAAAGAAAAAACTAAGAACTCTGCTGATTTCAGCAAAACAAACAACTCTAAGGAGCCTCTAAAATGTATTCAGCTTGAAGTAAAAGATCTACTACCACTAAAGAGTAAACGAAATTCTTTTTTAATTCTTTTTCTTATCTTTTTCTTCGTAATTTAGCATCGGTGGCCGGGAGTTTGAAGTCAGGACTAGGAGCGGGGACTGAGTTCTCTCTCGGGAATCCCCTTTGAGCGAGAGGCAGGCAGCCGCAGGTCACATGGTCCCGCTTGGGTCTCGGATGATGCAGCTGATGCTATTACTGAGAAGGCTGCAGAGGAGGCGGGGGTTGGGACAGACTTCACCCTGACCACCAAGCTGCGAGAGAGGCTTTTCTCACAGCATTTTTCTCTTGTTAGAACACGGTCACACATCCCCTCCTGACTGAATGCCTCTGCTTCTCTACCCCCCCTCCCACCTCCTTTCCTCCCCCTCGCACCGGGGATGTGAGCACCGGCTTTGGTTCGGAGCGCATGCGCTGGCTCGAACTAGGGAAGAGCGGGGTTTCGGGGTGGCGAAAAACAACGGGGCAGGGGTCTCGGCTACTGAGACCCCGTTCTCCGCCGGCGGTGCTGCGGCTGTAGCGGGATGAACCCGGGTACGCTGCGGACCAGGGTAGAGAGCGGGCTCTAGGATCGGGGCAGGGGCCGGCGCTGGCGGGGGTTTGCAGGGAGGAGGAAGGCAGTCCGGGGGCTCCCATTCATTCTTTTTTCCCAACTCCCCTACCGGATACACCCTAAACTGGGATCTATCTCACAACGGCACACATTCTAACTCGTCTATCTCCCTTTTCCTCTTGTTCCTGACATTTACACAAAGCCTGACATATTCAGGACTCAAACGTGCCGAACTTCAGCCGGACCACATATTTTTCTATCTCTTTCCAGGACATTTGTTTTAATATTCTAACATCCATCTCAAGGGGCTTCCCCTTGGGACTCAGGGACCACTTCTGCCGAGTCTTCTCACAAATCATCTTCTTGATCTCTACTGAGATACGATCCTGTACGCTCTGTGGCACAGAAGTTATGAGATACTAAAAATTAAATCCTGAGTTTCTGAACTCGGTGCCGTTAACTTAATGATCCAACGGATGACTGTTCTGTGGAAGTTCAGTCAACTGAGGGCTCTGTAACTGCTACCAAAAAAATTAACGGACCCTACTCGGTCGCGGTCAAGAAGGCTTACTAGTCCCCGAACTCGAAAGGGACGTCTCCTTTCTTTCAGGACTCCTGGTGACTCCTACACTCTGTCGGGTAACACTCTCACACGAAATATCATGTGTTTCACACACACTCACACGCACATATACGTTCTCAAGCACTTGGTCACCCCACTCAACTACGCTATACTTACGGTCCTTTTCTTGCGTGGATTTTTCGTGCACGTCGACTTTTACGACTGAAAAAATACCGCGGTTCCAGGGGAAAACCCCTGTTGAGTTCCTGAGCCCTCCCCAAGCTAGCTTAACACTTAATACTTTCGCTGTTGTGGGTTCTGGGTTCGTAAAGCCAGTTCGTTCTTCTGGACTTACCTGCTCTGCCAGGCCGCTTTTTACAGCAGGGCACTCTCCGGTTAGAAGCAGGGGTCTGTAGAATATTTAAAACTGGCCCCACGTTGGGCACCAAAATTGTTATAAATGCCAGGACAATTTATTACCAAATTCAATAATTTGGTTTATTAAAAATTCAAATCACAAAATTTGGAATCAAATTACAGAATTTTAAGCAATAAAAAAAACCCCCCACAAACAGCGACACTTACTTGACAGAGTTTCTCCCGGGAAAAAGAGAGCCAAGGGTGACCCATAGACATAGACCTTGGCCGTCTGTGTCTCTAGCTGGGTACACAAATTTGCCATGTTCGAGGCTTGGTTTTTATACTCTTTATTCTGCCTCTGGCAATATTTCCCTTTGTTTCTTGGTTGCTATTCAAACCCAAATCTATCTCCGGTCGGATTGAAAAGAGCTCTCCTCCCAAGTCCATGTGTTAATGTTCAGTTTCTATGGATCCTATAGTTGATGAATGTTTGAGATATGGGTGATATTGCTTGATGGTCTGTGAAGGTGGCTCCCGAGGTGTGAGTTGCTGATACCGGCTCATCTCAACAGGTCTCCTCCCAATACTTGAGAAAGCTGCAAAGTCTTTTGTTCTCTTCTGAATGGAGAAACCTCCTAAAACACAGACTTTTACCTGATATAAATTTATACAGCTTTATAATTTTCTAATTTACCATAAGAACATGAATTAATCATCTCACGTTTTTCACATGCATTCACAAGAACCAGTATTAGAGGGGTCCTGCCTCTAGCCAGGTAGGGGCACTGGGGGACAACCATGTCTACTGGACTGTGTGGATCCGATGGTCTGGCATGTCAAACTCATAAGAACACAAGGCTTTAGTTGACACTGATGCTCAATGTATGTTAATGCCACCAGGTTGTGTGGAGTCACCATTTCTGGGGTGACAGGGTGTTCTCAAGAGCTGAGGGTGTTGGAAGCTGAAGTGAGCTTGACTGGGAAGGACTGGCAGAAGCGCCCCATTGTAACTGGCCCAGATGCCCCATGTGTTCTGGGCATTGACTGTCTTAAGAACAGATACTTCAAAGACGCCAGAGGACATTGATGGGCTTTTGGAATTGCTGCTGGGGAGCCAGAAAGAATTAAGCAGCTAAATACCTTGTCTGGACTCTCAGAAAATCCTTCCATGGTTAGGACTTTTGAATATAGAAGAACAGCAAGTACCAATTACCACCTCAGTGCATCACTACCAAACAAATTAAGATGCCATGATCCCCATTCACAACATGATCCATGACCTGGAGAGCCAAGGAGTGTTCAGCAAGGCCCACTTGCCCTTTGGCTCCATTTGGCCTGTGTGCAAGCCTATGGAGAATGGAGATTGACAGTGGACTACTGTGGCTTGAATGAAGTTACACCATCACTGAGTGCTGCTGTGCCAGACATGCTAAAACTCCAGTACGAGCTGCAGTCCAAGCCAGCAAGGTGGTGCCATTACTGAAATTGCTAACGTATTTTTCTCCATTCCTCTGGCAGCAGAATACAGACCTCAGTTTGCTTTCACCTGGGGAGGTGTGCAGTACACCTGGAACCAACTGCCCCAGGGGTAGAAGCACAGCCCCACCATCTGCCATGGACTGATTTAGGCTGCACTGGAAAAGGGTGAAGCTCCAGAATATCTGCAGTATATAGATGAGATAATCACATGCAGGAACAAGGCAGCAGAAGTCTTTGAGATAGGAGAAAAGATCATCCAGGTTCTCCTGAAAGCTGGTTTTGGCATCCAAAAGAGTAAGGTCAAAGGACCTGCTCGAGAGATCCAGTTCCTCAAAGTAAAGTGCCAAGATGGACGGCACCAGATTCCCACTGAGGTCATCAACAAGATCTCTGCAATGTCTCCACTCACCAGCAAGAAGGAAACACAAGCTTTCCTAGACGCCATAGGTTTTTGGAGAATGCACATTTCTGAGTACAGCCAGATTGTGAGCCCTCTCTACCTGGTTACCCGCAAGAAGAACGATTTCCGCTGGAGCCCTGAACAGCAGCAAGCGTTTGCCCAGATCAAGCAGGAGATCACTCATGCAGTGGCCCTTGGCCCAGTCAGGACAGGACCAGAGGTGAAGAACGTGCTTTACTCTGAAGCTGGGAACCACAGTCTGTCCTGGAGCCTTTGGCAGAAGGTGCCTGGGGAGACTTGAGGCCGACCACTGGGATTCTGGAGCCAAAGCTACAGAGGGTCCAAAGCCAACTACACTCCCACAGAGAAGGAAATCTTGGCTGCCTGTAAAGGAGTTCAAGCTGACTCAGAGGTGACTGGCACAGAAGCACAACTTCTCCTGGCACCCTGACTGCCAGTGCTGGGGTGGATGTTTAAAGGAAAAGTTCCCTCTATCCATCATGCCACTGATGCTACATGGAATAAGTGGATTGCTTTGATTACACAGCACACCTGTATTGGAAACCCAAATCCCACTGGGATCTTGGAATTAATTTTGAATTGGCCTGAAGGTGAAAACTTTGTTCTGGCAGATGAAGACCAGGAACAGGTGATGTGAGCTGTGGAAACTCCACTGTACAATCAAATGCCAGCTAAGAAACATGCTACCCACTTTTCACTAGTGATTCCTGTCACATTGTAGGAATGAACTGAAAGTGGAAAGCAGCCAAATGGAGTTTCACATGACAAGTTACAGAAGCCACCAAAGGAGATGGTAGCTCAAGCCAGTTTGCACAACTCAGAGCTGTCCAGTTGGCCATGGACATTGCTGAACAAGAGAAGTGGCCAAAGATTTAGTTCTACACTGACTCTTGGGTGGTGGCAAATGGTCTGTGGGGATGGCTAGAAAGGTGGAAAAAGCTAGCTGGCAGTCTAGAGGAAAACCAGTCTGGACTGCTGAAGAATGGCAAGACATTGCCACTTATTAGAGAAGCTACCTGTGAAAGTCTGTCATGCGGATGCCCATATCCCCAAGAGTCAGGCTAATGAGCACTGAAAAACAGGTGGATCAGGCTACAAAGATCAAGGTCACAGATAGATTTGACTTGCAAAATAAGAGAGAGTTGTTCCTAGCTTGATATGCCCGTGATGTCTCAGGCCATCAGGGCAGAGGTGCCACCTACAAGGGGGAGACTGAGGGATAGATCTAACTGTGGACAGCATCAGCCAGGTTATCCATGATTGTGAAATGTATGCTGCAATCAAGCAGGCCAAGTGGTTGAAGGACCTATGGTCTGGTGGGCGGTGGTCCAAATATAAGTATGAGGAGGCCTGGCAGATTGACTACATCACACTGCCTCAAACCTGCCACAGCATGTGCCACATTCTCACAATAGTAGAAGCCACCACTGGATGGTTGGCGACCTACCCTGTGCCTCATGCTACTGCCTGGAACACTGTCCTGGGCCTTGCGAAGCAGGTCCTCTAGAAGGATGGCACCCCTGAGAGAACTGAGTCTGACAATGGGGCTTATTTCAAGAACAGCCTTATAAACACCTGGGCAAGAGAACATGGTATTTAGTGGGCATACCACCTTCCTTACCATATCCCAGCTCCTGGGGAAGTTGAGCAGTGCAATGGACTATTAAAAACAACATTGAAGGCAATGGGAGATAGGACCTTCAAGTAGTGGGATCTGCATTTAGCAAAGGGGTTAGTTGATGCAGAGGTTCCACTAAGCAAGCTGGCCCTGCCCAATCTGAACCCCTGTGTACCAGAGATGGTGATTAGATTCCGATGGTGCATATGAGAGATATGTTAGACTGTTTGGATGAATTCTGCCTTGCGCAAAGACAAACCCATTTGTTGGTTGTCTTTGCTCATGAACGTGGTTGCACTTGGTAGGTGTTGCAGAAAGATAGAGAAACATAACCTGTACCTCAAAGGAACCTTATTTTGGGGTGAACAGTCTATGGCATCGTGCCTGTATCCATATCTGTATATGTATACAAAATGTATATTTGTATATAATTAGGATAATGCATATATGTCTGTAGTTTCAAAGTGTAAGTTCAATGTAACATGTTGGTATGGGGGAAAAAAATTTGGGTGGATAATGTTGAGAGTTGAGTTTTCTCAGAGGAATTCCTTCCCATTTGTTGTCTTCCTGAGGCCACTATTAACCCCTGGGGAGGCTCAAGGCCCACATTGCAGCATCCCCCTGGAGCTGCAGGGGAGCCTCTGCTGCCCCTCTGCCTCTCTGCCTCACCCAAGGGTGCCCATAACTACACCAAAGGGGAAATTGTTTGACAGGTGGGAAAACTTATGGTTTTTTTCTTTGCTGTTGTTTTTTGTTTGTTCTGTTCTATATATGTAGATATATTTTCTAGTAAAGAAGTCTTATTCCTTTTCCCATTTTTTTCCTGGAAGTTGTGTGGTTTTTAAGTTATAATACTTTGGAGGAGGGGGCCATCTTTCTGTTCCGGGAAGGTTCCTGCCTTCCTTATCGGACACGTCTTTTAAACCAGGACACTGGATAACAAGCATAATAATTTGAATTCAGTAATATTTCCCAGTCATTCCCTATAATTTGTATTTAGATAGTAGGACTGTGTATAAAAATATTTATTCTGTCTTTCCCCATGTTATTTTTCTTGAGACATTGCTGTGACAGTTCAAGACCAGAGATGAAATTGTGTGGTTTTTCTTTTCTCATTATGTACAGTGGGGGTCCCGAAAAAACCTGCTGGCAGTGAACAACATCAGCTCTGTGGTGATCCTCAGTGAACAGGCCATGTTGGCACATTTTCATCAGCAGGCGGCTGTGGTACAGGTGTCTCCCAACCTCTTCAATGTGACTATCTTCAGCACAGGAACCACTCATAGCCTTCGTGTTGATATGAATGCTAATGGAGTCTTTGCAACTCAGGTTAATCCATTTGGTTTTTATTTTCCATTTATTTGCCTAATCAGTTGCCTAGTTAAGATTATAGAGACCTGACTTCCTAAGTCTTTAAGGTAAGCCTTTTTTTTAATATTCAGTGTAGTGTGTTATGAAGGTATTGTGACCATAGCAATGGTGCTGTGGTGGAGCTGGTTTTTTTTAAGATAGGACAGGGACTCAGGAATTCTCTAGGGTGCTCATGAGAACCCAGCAAACCTCTGGGCATCTAAAAGTCTTCAAACCCAATGTCCAGCGGAACTAGTAACTGGTGGCTGTTATAGGGGAGTTCTTGCTATGTTATTGCATGAAATCCTGCATGTTTCCAAAAGGAAATAATTGTATATATTTATTTGGTGTTTTGTTTGTTTTAGGATGCTGTAATATTCTGGAATGGGAAGCAAGTGGCTGTCTTTGAGTGCTCAGGAGATACTTTCAGAAGTGCAGGTAGGACTTAAAGCGTTGGTCAGAGTGGGAATGCTGCTTTTCTTCCAAAGTTACATATTCATTCATGGTAGTCGATGCACTGTAGTCATAGAATCACAGAACAGTTTGGGTTGGAAGGGACTTTAAAGCGCATCTTATACCAACCCCCTGCCATGGGCAGAGACACCTTCTTCTGTAGTGGAAAAAACTCTAGGGGCTTGAGAAAGCTGATATAGCTAAATTACATTATGCAGGGCCTTGCACAAAGCATCGTGTGAGGCTAGAACTACTTCTTTTTATATTTTTTGAAGTACACCATTGATGTTGATCAAGAAGAGCAATTTTTTCCTGCTTTTGTAGCTGTGGCTCCTTTTCCCTTTACAAATAAGACATGGCAATGGCTATTGAACACTGTAGTCAAGGTTACATAGCACTCACATAGGATCTGGGAAGGAGGCTTTTTGTCCCACCTCTCAGGAGAAGTTGTCCCATAAATTGCCGTACATAGTGCCAAGTAGAGTAAATTAGCTTTTTAAATTACTAATTCTCCCTAAATATTTCTGCCTTGAGAAATAAGTGATGTAGAATTCCATCCTAAGTCTTGGGATTTGTCTTCTAAGAATCATTAGGTGTTTTCTGTTTGTCTATATTTACTGATATATTTTATAACTTTTTCATGCTGAATCATTGCTTTATTACCACCAAGGTCTTAACAATCTACACCACTTCTGAAGTTATTGCAGAGCTGCTGTTCAGACGGAGATTCTGTTATTCCTCCTCAGTAGCAGTTCACTGAAGGAAAAAGTGGATTCTCTTACCAGAACCTCGCACTGCACTTTTTTTTTTCTTTCTTTCACTCCCCATATCAACTCTCTCACTTGTTTCCATGGGCAGAGTGTACCAACACTGTTTACAATGGAAGCTCCAGCTTTTAAATGTAGTGGCTGTATGGAAGAAGGCTAAAACACCAAGAAGTTGAAATTCAATAGTGACTGACCGATTGAAAATGGGATTTGGTACAAAATGGTGGAAATTGTTTGCTATAAGTTACTTTTTTTTCTTTTTGCAGAACATATTTATTGTAGTGATAGCTTTGTTGTGATTGTTCCAGGCTCTTTCCTTTGTGACTCTCCAGTTCTGGCTGTTCATGGAGAAAATCTGTACACAGTGGAGCCATATCGGATCCAAGTCCGCACCTGGCAGGTAAGGACTGAGAAAACCATGAAGAGACAAATAGGCCATGTAGTTTTCAAAGATTTGTGTTACAGCTTAAAAGTAAAGTGCATGATCTTTGTAAATCTATTAACTCTACCTTGTCATAATACAATACTCAAAAAATACTTTGAATATTTCAGCAGAAAGATCTTTGATATTTTGTGTTCTTTAAAAAGTCTACGACTCTGAACACTATTGCAGTGTAACTAGTAAGTATTCACAGACTTTAAGATGATCTAAATAGCATGCAGGTTGAAATACGTATTTCAGGAAGATGATCGTACTGAATATTCTTACAAGATAAAGAAAAATACTACTTGCATATTTTGTGTGAACCTTTACAGCCTCTGCTAGCCTGTGAGAACCAAAAAGAGAAATCTAATTATCAGAGTTCTATGATACATAATTTTATGTAGGAAGTAAATACTGTATTTTAGAATGACTGTGATTCATCACATAAATATAATGTATTTGTTTTTACAGCTATATATTTAAGGACCTTCAGGGACTTGATATTTCTGTATGTCTTTCGCATGGTAAAAGTTGTGTTACTAAAGAGGAAATTATTGCAGAGGGATGCCTTTAAATTTAGACTATTTTTGAGGTTATGTACATACCTGAAACCCAGATTGCATTTGTGTTGTGTGTGTTTCTCCAATTTGCTTGGAGTGATTCATCTAACACAGAAGTTCAGCAGTTCCTAGCTCAACTTGGTGACAAAATAAGTCCCTTCTAGTGAGGCTGTGGCCACACAAACCTGGTGTTACACATTTCTTCCCAGGGCACAGTTAAACAGCTGCTGGTGTTCTCTGAAGCAGAGGGGAATCCGTGCCTCCTGGATGTCTGTGGGAATTTCCTGGCTGTGGGAACTGATCTGGCTCACTTGAAAATCTTTGATCTTTCACGCAGGTATTAAGGCTTTTAAAATAATCTGTTTGTAATTAAGCATGTATTTTGTGGGGAATCTTTAGGTGGTTTTGATTTGATGAAAAGCAACAGTCCCTTTGAATCTTGAGACAGTACAAGCACCTATGTGAACTGATAGCATATTTCCAAAGCGAGGGATGAACCATGGAACCATTAGGCAAGTCATGGAATGATGATGATTATAAAAAGAGGATACCATGAGGGATATTTGAGTGCATTTACAATTGTGTGGAGAATTTATCGAAGATCAAGCTAAGAGTGTCCCATGTTTCTTTTGAACAAGTGTTGAATCTCAAAAAAGCTGAAATAAAACCAGATTTTGTGTCTTCTCATAAGTCAGCAAACTTGTTTCAATGAGTCTATGGAGACAGTGAACTTGGAACTGTGAAGACTGTTCCTCCTGTTTAGGTTAAGAAGTTTACCTGACTTGGTTCAAACATTGCTGTACTCTCATACTGACGAACATGAAAAAGATACTTACATGAAGTTAATTTTGAAAATACAGCTGCTGCTGACAAATATAATTTTGAAAAGCTGAAAAACCCGAAGAGTGAAACAGATTCTGTTCTTCTTTGCATGCTGTCACCAGAGGAATGCTAAAGTCTAGTTAGTTGCCCTGTGGAAGTGAGATTGAGATCACACACATTCCACCTGGGACAGTTTGAAGGTTATTAGATTTGGGCAGGTTGTAGCTAGAATAAATAGTGAATTATGATGTTTGATAGTGAGAAAAAATAGCTTCACTCATGCATACCATGATAAATTTTTGTGTTTGGTACCGAAAATACCCCTTCTCAAATTATGACACTTCAATTTCAGGGCGCCGTAGTTGGCTTAGAACAAATGTTATTTTTGTAGAATCAAATACTTGTGTTTTCATGAGATTAAGTGACAACAATTTAGAGCTATAATATGAAATTATTGTCACTTCTTTTTGCTGCATTCTTTTGTTTCATGAGATTTGCCCTCTTTGTTGCTGACTGATTACTGGGTTTGTACCTATACCAGCAATAAGATTCTTTTCAGATAGTAAAATATATAGATATACCCAGCTAATGACATTTCTTTACTCCTGCTCCACAGTGTGCTTTTCATGCACAGAACTTTTATGTGATAGACTCTATTCAACATTCATGGTACTGTTTCACATTCTTCTGTAGGAGAAGCAGGCCTCTGAATTCAGAATTATGGTCAGATGTTCTTGCTGTATAGGCATGTTTTGAGAATCCTGTAGAAACACTGATATTTATTCTTCTGATTCATTGAGGAAAGAATGTCTGTTAACTTCTTTCTGAAAGAAGGGCAGTGGCAGCAATCCTCTGGAGAGGAGGTGGGAGCCTGAGGCAGTGGTGTCATACAGTCAAAATAGTTTGCTTTTAAAAGCCTTACCCATAATTTGCAAAATGTTCTGGCTGATGCATATTGCCAGTTGCTGGCCACCATATAATTGAAGTTTATTCCTTCCCACAGAGAGGCAAAAGTGCACTGCAACAGCAGGAGTTTATCCAAGCTGCTCCCTGGCTGCGGAGACATTGTGTCTGTGAAGTGCAATGCTAATGGCAGCAAAGTCAGCATCCTTGTCAACAGGGTGAGGCACAGCTCTTCACTCACTGTCTGGGACTTGTCCATTGGTTCACAGACTGGCGTGGGTCAAGGTTACTGAGGATGCAAGAATCACTTCTCAGAAATAAACCTACACGGTCCAGGCAGTGTATTGAGTCATGTAATGAAGTGTCACGTTCCCAGTATTAATTAAGGTTTCTGAAGGCTTTGTACTGTGTTGGACACAATCCAGGAAAGGGACATTTTAGTTACAAAAGCTGCTTTGCAGCATTTTAAAGAAATCCAAGGATGACTTGTTGGAATAGAAAAACAGCCAGGACCAGGAGTTTTCTCGTATTTCTTAGTAAGAATGACCTTCTTGCTGATGACCAGTGAAGAAAGCTGAGAGCCTGAAACAGATGAAATAAACATACTTATTCTTCTTTTTGACTGCATGCTCCAGCAATTTTTATTTTCCTTTCTTGTAGGCAGATGGGAACATAGATTCCAAGATCTGTTTCTATGATGTTGAAATGGACCAAGTTACACTCATTGATTTCAAGGCTGAACAGGGAGATGGTAGAGAGAACCTTTCTACTGGACAAAGCATTGGCAAGTAAGGAGCTTTTACTTCAAGAAGAATTAATGGTGGATTTAAGGTGGAAATCTGCCCTATGGAGACAAGCAC